>NC_133379.1:8956417-8982011 GCF_049309525.1 Garra rufa
TGCAAATAGTTTTATAATTGAGATGTGTTTGACCCAAGGCAAACATGCTTTCAAAGCAGGTAAATATGAGGTTACTAGCTTAGATGAGAGTTCAGTAATGCGTAAAGATGTCATCTCGCATCTTTTTTTCATATTCAAATTTCAAATTTCTCTGATCTCGAGATTACAATTTATGAGTTAGATGTTGCTTTGTGAATGATTAGCGTTTAGAGTACATAGCAAAAATAGAGTTCCCTTTCGAAGGGAACTCTCACTGCGTCCTCTAGAGGGCGCTTTGGGGAACGCTGCAGCGTGACTCGTGTCTGAAGAATACATAGAAAAACTACATGAAATGGCCGGCGACAGCGTATGACGTCACCGCGGCACGCACGTCGCTGCCGCTGCGTCACTACCGGGCGACCATAACATAAAGAGGCGCCCGTGCAACACAATACATCTTCGCTGTCTTCAGCTTCTCTTTGTCTAGGAGTGCATGTATTCTCTCATCGGAGACCTGCGTGTGACGTGTGTGGTAATTTGATACCCGCACTTTCACACTACCCGAACTATGAGGGGATAAGGCAAGCAATATTAGCTCTTGAGAGAGTAGAATGTAATCGGTGCATTCATTGCTTGGTTTTATGAGAGGCACGCTCTCATACCCACTTGCACGACTCTCAGCTACGTGAGCGTGGTAAATTTCAGCACGTTCAGCTCCCGAGGGAACTAATGGGCTTATGGCGAAAACGCATTCGCAAAGGAGGGAGGTGAGTTTCTCTGTTCCTCATTTTGCATGAGTGTGTTTGCCTCTCGCGGCATTAACAAACGCATTCGCGGCGTCGTCAGTGGCTCCTTGCTTGCCTTATTCCTGAGGGAATTTGGCGCCTGGGCGGAGTGATTGTGGAGTTAATTTGCGGCCAAAAAAAAAATAAATGGGGGATTTCCTGAGACTAGTTCAGCCATGATTGTGGCAGAACAGAACAGTCTTACTAACTGCAGCTGTCTGAGGCTAGCTGTGTGTTAATTCTTCCCCCTTTAGGGTCTGGAAGCTTTCGGTCAGTTTTTCACCTTGGTTGGTCCTTCCTACACACATATACCTGAGGATGTCTGTGTGTTGGTTTTCTGAATGCTCCCCTTTGGGGGCTGTTTTCAAAAGGACTAACCAGAGGTCTTTCACTGATCTGTTAGTTTTCCAGGCTCATTGGCCTTTCTGGATTTATGTGGCTATGGACTAGGTAAATCACTGCCTTTAAGTCCTTCATTCCATGAAGGCCCAGGCCAGATTTTAACTCCTTAAACAGGGTTTGTTTAAGTTAGAGTTAAATGCAGGTCACTTTGGGTGAGTACGATCCATTTTTCTTTTAACAAAAGAAAAAGGAACTTCATACTGTCTCAGGCCTGTGTGTTGTGTTTTTGCTTCTCAGAGAAAAATGACAAGTCTACGGCGGATGCTCCCCCTCTGATCCTACGGATTATGGTTACGGCAGTGTTCGTCCTCTCCATGCCGCAGGCTGTGCGGTAAACCACCCTTACAGCATATGTTAGACATAGGACTTATGTCCTCTTCAAGGTAAGCTTCCTAAGTTTCTTTCTTAGGATTGCCTTTGGCATGTTTAACGCTGTCCTTTGCAGGCCTGTTCTGAGAATCCCTTTAACCTGCTCCGGGGAATTTATGTCCTGTTGAGGCAGGAACATAAATCCACCTGGAAGGGGGTCTGTCGATCCCCCTGTTAGCTTAAAAAAAAAAAAAAAACGAAGGCAGGGTCGGTTCGACCGAGGTAGTACTCCCCTTTCCGCGGAAAGGGTTTATTCAGAGTACCGTTTCTCGCTGACAGAGCCAGGTTTTCCTCCCAGTTCATCTGGGTTAAGGGCCTCTCCTTCTTGTCCAGGCTGATTCTCACTCTTCAGGCCTCACGCACGAGCTGGGCTCTCCCCTTTCCGAGGAAAGGGTCCCCAATGAGCGCCCCCTCGCCAGGACGGGCGTTCCTCCCTGGCCTTCAGGGTTAGGAGTTTGTCCTCATGACTTGCAAGATGTTATTCTGGATCTGTTTTTGTGTGTTGTGTTTATTCCTTAGGAAGGAATATTTATAATTCAACGAAGCACCCCTCCCTCCGGTCGTATGGTGGTGTTTGTCTTCCAACACTTCGATCCAGAAGGGACAGCCTACAGAACAGGTTTCCCCCCTTTCAGTGGTTAAACGTGGGAGTTTTTCCCTTCACCTAGGTAAGCGTCTTAAAAATACATTTTAGGATTGCCCTAGCATGTTTAACTCTGTTGCAGATAGCCTGTGTACGAGAATCCCCTTCGTGTCCTCTCCTAAGTGAACTACAGGATTCCGTTGGACCCTGTTTAGGTAACCCAGAGGAAACTTCCTCTTATAGCATCTGGTTTCCATGGAGACAGAGCTTCTCTAACCTGTTGAGATAGGAGTTCGCTTGAATAGGAGTGCTGGCAGGCCACCCCCCTTTTTTACAATACGCCTGAGGGCGGGGGAAGTGCTCGCTGCAGACTCGAACAACTAAAGGATGCTCCCTTTTCTGCGGAAAAAGGTTTAAATTGAGCACCACCTGGTGACCACTTTCCAATTTTGGGTTATGATTCCAGTTTACTTACGTGAACGCTCCCCTTTCTGCGGAAAGGGTTTTACTAAACTGAGCGTCACTCTGTGACTCATCTCAAGCCACCTCATTCTAGCCTGAGGGCCGGGGTAATGCTTGATGTAGAATCTACACCCAGGTTGACGGATGCCTCCCTCTCTGTGGAAGGGCTTGAGCATCTTTTGGTGTTAAAACACCTCAGAAAGCTGGCACCTTAGGGTCGATTCTCACTCCTCAGGCCTCATTTCACTTCCCTTTCCAAAGAAAGGTTTTACGAAGTGTCAAATCATAGGATGGTTTTTCCCCCTGGTCTCAGGGGTAGGAAGCTGTCCTCATGGTTTAATTCTGGAGTGAACCCAGAATTCTGTAAGGCACCCAGTGCTCCCCTTTCTGAGGAAAGGGTCCTTTAGAGCATAAGAACTCGCGTTCCTCCCTGTGCGCAGGGTTTTGGAACCGACCTTATAGCTCCCCTGCTGTCTAGTGTTCCCTTCAGAGCACCATCCCAGGACGGAAAGTCTTCCTCCCTTCTTAGGGTGGGAGTCTACCCCGGGTAGACTATTGAGAGTTACTGGCCTTCTACAAGGACGTTGGCGTGCCCCCTTTCTCAAGGGTTCACTAAATAAGAGCACCACTCCTTGGTGGCCAAGTTTTCCTCCCTGTGCTCCAGGGTTAGGAGCTTGACCTTCATACTTCAGGTTTTTACTCTCCAGCCTTGTATTCTGGATGTATGCTCCCCTCTATGAAGGGTAACAGTGAGAGCATTCGCTCCTGTTGGGTTACGCAGCTCCCCTTCTTTGGAAGGGTCCTCTATGAGTGCCAACCCACCTTCGTGAGATTGCCAGACCTTTATACAGGTCGTGTGGACCGGGCTGTGCACGCTCCCCCTTCTCATTAAGGGTTCCCTGAGAGCAGTGCCCCCTTCTGGAGAGCGATCCTCCCTGTGGATCAGGGTTAGGAATTTGTCCTCTACTATCGTCCACTATTACAGGATGGTCTCAGCTCCATGTTTATCTCTGTTGACAGATAGCTTGCGAGCTTCTGTCCGGAGTAGGGTGCAGCATGGCAATCCCCTCATCGTGAGGGTTATCCCCTTCTTCCGTCTCTTTAGACGGCATGGAGCTGGTAGTGAAACCCCCTGGGAAAACACTCTCCTTAAATCCGATTATTTCGGTAGGTGTCCCACGCTACGCCTGGGCATCTTACATAAAATCCACAAGAGTGGTAAGTGCACATACACCTGGGGCACTTCTATAAAATCCACATGTGTGGTAAGTTCCCACCAAGTCTTGGGTTCTTCCTTAAACCCTTTATGGTATGGGTCACGCGTCTCGCCTCGTTCCCATTTATTGGAGTTGGCCTACAACCCCCGTCCCCTGGGTTCAACTCTTTAGATATCACTGTTGATGTCTACCGACCATCCACTATCAGGGCGTACCACTACTAGTGGCCCTTTAAAAAAAAAAAAAAAGAAAAGAAAAATGGTCTCAGCTCTATGTTATTTCTGTTGACAGATAGCTTGCGAGCTTCTGTCCGGAGTAGGGTGCAGCATGGTAATCCCTTCATCGTGAGGGTTATCCCCTTCTTCCGTCTCTTTAGACGGCATGGAGCTGGTAGTGAAACCCCCTGGGAAAACACTCTCCTTAAAATCCGATCATTTCGGTAAGTGTTCCACGTAGGGCTGGGCGATATAGAGCAAAAAATATATCTCGATATATTTTGCTATATCTCGATATACAATATATATCTCGATATCTTTACAGGATAAATAACCCCCCCAAAACTACTGCAAAAACAAATATGCCAAATTCCAAAGTCTTTTTTTATTGAAACTCAGAGGTAGGCAGTTCAGAACAAAGTGCTTCTGCGAGTTTTCTTTTAATATATAAATAAACCATTTTAATTTTTGGCAAACAAACAGAGGTTTACTGTTAAAATCAATACATGGAAGAAAAATTATAATCAGTTTTAAACGTTTACATAACAATTGTAGTATTTTTTTCTACAATTAAGTGGTGAATCTTGTTGTAATATTTATTTTTTTATCATATTGTTTTATGTAAATTATTTAAATAGGAATATATAAACACCTACAGTATACTGTACAAAAGTAATACAAGACTAATATTGTTCTGTTACATGTTAAACCGTACTTTTATTTTGACAGGTTGCTGTGAAGTTTCTGTGTGTACAGTATGATATGATGCTAGTTTTCTCAAATGAAACGGTAAAAGTGACACTCACAGCAGCTTTGGATATTGAGTTTATCTGTTCATGTGAGATGCAAATGCCAAAAATTTGCGGGAGCTTCAGGCGTGCTTCAGTATGCATGTAACGTTAGTAAAAAAAAAAACCCGTCTCCACTATTCATACATACAGAGGCAAACAAATAAAAAATAAATAAGATAAATAACGTAAGGCTATTTAGTTTGTTTAATAAAAGAGCAATGTATAGCCCTGTTCTATAGGAAAGATAACCTTAAATGACTTCTATTCTCACTGGTATACATATATTCACGGCAGTAGACATCTGTCTGTTGTTCGTCCGACGTCATATAATGGAGCCAGTTGTCCTTTTTTTTGCGACGAGTTCTGTAGCCTCTGGGCTGGTTGCGGGCGCCGCCGTGTTGAATGAGACGACAGGTGGAACAAAAGCAAGGAGGCGGGGGCGAGCACAGCACAGAGAAGGCAAACAAGCAAAGTGGCAAAAATGAAATATAAACATTATATCGATATATACGATATGTCAAAATTCATATCGAGTTTAAAAAATGCCTGGGCATCTTTCTTAAAAATCCACAAGAGTGGTAAGTGCACATGCACCTGGGGCACTTCTATAAAATCCACATATGTGGTAAGTTCCCACCAAGTCTTGGGTTCTTCCTTAAACCCTTTATGGTATGGGTCATGCGTCTCACCTCGTTCCCATTTATTGGAGTTGGCCTAAAACCCGGTCCCCTGGGTTCAACTCTTTAGATATCACTGTTGATGTCTACCGACCATCCACTATCAGGGCGTGCCACTACTAGTGGCCCTTTGAACGGACCCAGGACAGGTTTGCTGCCCTCACATGGGAGCCAGTTCCTGAGGGAACTAGGCCCTATGTTGCAGTAGTTCCTTGTTCTGACAAGTCTAAGTTTCCATTGAAACTTAGCCGTTTCCCTCAGAAGGAATTACTCTAATTCCAAGCCTAGAGCTGTGCACTGGGTTTTAACCCAGTCCAGGTAAGTGGGTAACAGTTCAGGCCTCTGGCCGTGGGGGATAACGTTTTGACAGCCGTCACCACGTCCTAGTAGGGGCAATTCCTCTCAGAATTGTTGCTTAGTGCTCGCTGGCATAGCATGCACTCCCCTCAGCATGGCAGCGTGGGTATATCCGTTCCCCAAAGTGCCCTCTAGAGGACGCAGTGAGAGTTCCCTTCGAAAGGGAACGTCTCAAGGTTACGTATGTAACCTCAGTTCCCTGAGAATAGGGAACGAGACACTGCGTCCTCTAGACTTTTCACCATGCTTCGGACGATAAGCTTCAGACATTGAAGATGTATTGTGTTGCACGGGCGCCTCTTTATGTTATGGTCGCCCGGTAGTGACGCAGCGGCAGCGACGTGCGCGCCTAGGTGACGTCATACGCTGTCGCCGGCCATTTCATGTAGTTTTTCTATGTATTCTTCAGACACGAGTCACGCTGCAGCGTTCCCCAAAGCGCCCTCTAGAGGACGCAGTGTCTCGTTCCCTATTCTCAGGGAACTGAGGTTACATACGTAACCTTGAGACGTTTGTTATCTATTATATAGAACAGTTATAAAAGAGTTGAAGTAGCTTAAAAGTCACAATCAATTTTAAAGGAATATTCAGGGTTTGAGACATGGTAGGCTCAATTAATAGCATCTATAGTAGGGTTCCTCAAATCTTGCCCTGAAGGGCAAATGCACTGCAGAATTTAGCTCCAACTCACCGACCTGTACTTTTCTAATGATCCTGAAGACATTGTTTAGCATGCTCAGGTGTGTTTGATCAGAGTTAGAGCTAAACTCTGCGGGAAAGTGTATTGAGTGTGCCAGATTTGAGGATCCCTGATCTATGGCATCATGTTGATTATTGTTGATTATTGTTGATTATTAAATAAAAAAACAAAAAACTCCTGTTTACTTTGAATACTGAAGCCTGATTTGTTAACGTTCATGTAGCTGTATGAACACATGGCATTTTAGCCCAGCAAAATGGGCGGGGCCAGCTGCCTATATATCATTTAATCAGAATCTTCCTCCTTCAGCGTGAAGATCATTTCCACACTGGACTCTAAAAAACTAAGAAAAAACGATCCCCCATTTAGCCCTGGGTGTTGGAGGCTTTACTCACACTGTCAATGCTGGCCTGTCCGTCTCACTTTGCACATGCCCAAGCAAACTACCACAGTAATAGCGGACCCACTGGCTGGGCCACAGCCAGCGAGTCACTTTCCTGGCAACAGTTATTGATTTGGCCCAGATGCGGGCCTAGCTTGCACCAGATACTCTCGGGCTATTCAGTGGCTAGTGGCATCATGCAGATAATGGTAATGGCAGGTAAATTGCAGTTCAATGAAGTTGAAATGCTTTATAAGAATGATAACTGAAATTTTCTTTATTGAATGTTCAGGAGATCATGGATGGTAGCAAACAGCATGACTTGGAAAATAGGTTAATAACCAATAATGCATGTATTACCATTAGAGGGGGCAGGACTGTGATGTAATCCATTCCTTTGTAGTTTGTTTGGGCTCTTTGAAAGTGCTCTTTGCTCTTTCAGAGCAGCCATGCACAAACCTTCTCACATCCCTGGACCACCAGAAGCGGTCCTTTTGGAGCAAGAGGGAACTATTGTGTGGTCAGTGCCCAGAGAGGAGTGAACAAGGTGAATTATTGGGGTGCAAGAGAACTGAATACCTTGTGGACACAAACTGGATTTAAAGCCCATCATGACTGATGATGATTCTAGGTTCTTGTGGTCACTGTTCAATCAATGCCCCCATTCTTCAAACGTAAGCTTGTTGGCCAGGAAATCTCTGTTGACAAAAATCAAAGTTCTTCTCCTCCTGAGTGAGTTTCTTGGAGAAGAAAACACATGGATGGAGTCAGGAGGATTTCCCTGCTGCTGCATTGCTCTTACCTCTGTGCTCTTACCTCTGAAACAACATTGCTCTTACCTCTGTGATTGATGCATCCACTTCTACAATGAAGGGTTTGTTGAGTTCAGGATGTACTAGGAACGTTGCACTGGTAAAGGTGGTCTTGAGCTTCTGGCAGGCATCTGTCACAGCTATAGTCTAGGACAGAGACGTGGGCTTGTTCTTGAGCAGATTAATCAACAGACTGGTGATGGAGCTGTAGTTCTGAATAAAATGCTGGTAGAATTTTGAGAACTAGAGAAAGCACCTTCCCCTCGTTCATCTGGATACCGTGTTTGCTGATGTTACTTCAACAGAACCTCACTGTAGACTGATAGAAAAAGCATTTTTCTGCTTTAAGGAACAGATGAATTCCTCTCAGGTATTACAGGACCTCCGCAACGTGCTGGCAGTGTTTGGCATTGTCCTGGGAGTAGACAATGATATCATCAATGTAGACGAGCACAAACCAATGAAGGAACCCCCGGATCACCTCATGCATGAAGGCATTGACAAGCCCAAATGGCATGACCATATATTCATAGTGGACAGTAGGTGGCCATCTTCCACTCGTCCTCCTCACGTATCTGGATATGCACTGCCAAGGTCCAACTTGGTAAACACAGTGGCTCCACTGATATGTTCTAGGTTTGGGGCAGAGAGGGGTTGTGAAACAACTGGTCACTGGTTTTTCAGGAGATTACAGGGTTGTGTTAATAAAATAATAATCACGGGTGCCCTAGAGTCACATCAGCGGTTTTAGAGGGTTTCACCCCATTGAAGTGCTTACCCAATCAGCAGGGAGTGGATGCCCAGAGTAGGGCACCATAAGACTGGCAATGATGGCAGGTGAAGAAGCAGTTGTGGAGGTGACCATGGATGGAGTGGAAGAAGTTGTGGTGAGAAGACATCGGAGAGAATCCACAATCTTCTAGAATGTGTTGGACATGTTTATACGGTTGACTGTTTTCAGATCTGGTCTTCTGTTACAGAATGTGGACACAGACAGACTGAAGAAGCAAGAGTCTTTATTAACAGTAATGAGAAAATGCAGATAATGGCAGGTAAGTAGCAGTTCAATGAAGGGTTGAAATGCATGATAAGAATGATAACTGAACTTTCCTTTATTGCAGGTGCAGGACATTGTGAACAGTGGAGCCGATGGATAAAGAGCACACACCTTGTCCAATTCTGATAATCCTTAACATTAAACACAGGAAACACAAAGGAAGGGAAGTCACTGGAGAAAATCACTGGAGATAATCGCTGGACTTCAGAAGAACAGGTAAGTCCACTTCCAATAAACGAGACTGGACAATGAGAAGAGATGAGGTGTGTGCTTTAGTAGTGGTGCTGATGAGTGAATCAGATGAGGTGAAGGTGTGGCTGGTTAGTAGTCAGGTGAGGGTGTGCACTGTGATTGGACGGACTCAGAGCCTGGCCGATCCATGACACTTGAGGCCAAGGGTGTCAGACTTTAGTGAATATAATAAGATTAATTCAATTAGTGATTAAGAAAATATTACTCTGCCAACTGAAAGAAGAATTATATTAAGTGCAATATTATCTGGTTTAGAACTTTATATGAGCAAATGACAGGTGCACAATCAACATTTAAATGTACATTGTGGAGAATCAAAGCAGGGATTACTAATCTAATCTCATGAGAACTATTTCATGAGGTGTCGATTTTGTATGCATTTGTATACTGTTATTCAAAAGAAAAAGTAAAAATCACTTAACCATCAGTGAGGTGATGAACATAAAAAAGGTATGAATTAGATCATTTGAATTCATATGAATTAGCCACCAATTCCGTAAAACATAACAGATACCAATTGCCATGAACATTTGTTGGAATTACAACCACTTAGTGTTCAATGTTCACGGTGCATGAAATACTCTGTATTATATATATATATATATATATATGTGTGCGTGTGTGTGTGTGTGTGTGTGTGTGTGTGTGTGTGTATGATTCTAGTATAGCCTATAAATGATATATTCAGAAATAAGACTTGCATGATAAAAAACCTCTCTGGCTCTGATACAGAAAAGTTGCACTTGTGTGAGAAAAAAGAGAAAGATGTCATTAAGGCATTCATGATAAGTCTAACAAACTTGAGCATGCAAAAGCCAACTGTCAATTTATTTTATTTTGCTGAGAATGTTAAGTACAGTAGGGCTTATTTAACAGAATTCATTACCATTTAAAACCTAGAACTTCAGCCTTTTTTTGTTGATTTTTTACTCTGGTCTCTGTAATAAACATTAAGCTTATTATTGTTTTTTAACAAATGTCATTTTTATTATAAAACAATTAAAACAAACAAACAACAACACAACTTACTTTTTAGTAATACTTGTGGCTATATTAATAGGTTTCAACATTCCTTTCAGTTAATTTAATAATGTCTAGCCAATTACATTTACAGAAATTTTTGAACTCTTTGTTCATAGAACATTCTTTTACCAAAATGCTCTGCATGTTTAGAATCAATTTAGACTTGAAAGATAGCAAATACAGTAGTGCATGCAGTAACCTGGTCTGCTATCTTGAAAACTGAAAATATAACACTTTTTGAGGGGTATATGCCTAGCACAATTTATGAATTTATGGTGGCCTCAGTTTTATGGACTGAGACAAACTCTTTTTTGCCCATGTACTGTAAAGAAAACTGGCCTGTATTCATTTGTGATTATTGTGATTTCAATTGGCAAAACATTCTGCTGATAATCCCTTTTTGTACTCCTAATAACCCTGATGCACTGATTGTTGTCACGCTTCCAAAGAAATCCTGACTCGGATACCTACAATGTATCAGCATTATGAGTCAACCACATCAAACCGGAAAAAAAGAACTGGCATCACAATTACAGGCTACCTGAAACAGTTTGCCTGAACAAACTGCTCATTACGCCCTTCCATACCTATATAATTAGAACAGCATTGCAAAGGTATTTTCCATACGATGAAGCAGGTCTGGTCAAAAGTGGCCCAACTCTGTTTGTCCAATAGGAGCTGTTTTTAGATTCAGCTATGTAGTTTATCTAGCCCTGATTTGGATATGCATCAGCATGCTAGCAACTTCATGCAGTCTTTATCACGACAGGCATCAAAAAGACAGCATGCCTCATTAAAAAGAAGTGATGTCATTAAATTTATTGGCAATTTCCTTTTTGACATTATCATAGCAGCACCAAAGAGAACTGTTACGCCGGCTCCAGCCCCACCCCTTTCGTTCCCGTCTCCCTCCCCGGATGCTGTGATCAAGGGTAATTACCTGCACAGACATAGCACTGAACAAAGCAAACAGGGAGTGGCCCCAAATAGGAGGTCTAGACTTGGTGTCTCTCTGCAGTTTTCTCTTCCTTATTCTATCAATTTATTTCTATCAATCTATTTGTCTATTTATCTTGATCTATTTACTTAGATTGCTTGTTCCTGGTCACTGTGTGTTGTGTGTTGACACATCAGAGACAGAGAACATAAGAACCAGATAAGCAAAACAAGAACATATTTACAGGAATATGGTTGGTCTTTTACAGACCATTTGGCATTTGCTTGGCATACAGGAACTGACAAGAGTTTTTCATACTTAAATTTGTATACTGTGTTTTAAAATTGAACAGTCTATTGATACAGTATGCATCAATGAGCTTCCAAAGAAAATGAAACTTATGCACACTGTTTCTTTGTAGAGTAAAAACTGAAATATAGTGGTAAATAGAGGTATTATTAAGAATAAACCAAAGAATATGGCCTTTTAAAGTTTTTCTTACACTATTTATCAAATATCTGTTAAAAAAGTTATACTATACTATACATATCCATACTATCCATACTCATGAATAGAACATTTGGTAACACTTTAATTTAATGACCAATTCTTACTAATAACTAGTTGCTTATTAGCAACTGTATGGCCATATTTTAGATCCCTTAATCCTGCCCACACCTAAACTTAACACCTACTTTACTAACTATTATTAAGCACCACATTGGGAGTTTATTCAGGGAAAACTTAGTTAATAGTGACTATGTGGCCTATTCTAAAGTGTTAGCAAACATTTCTTACATTTAATAATAGGAGTAAACAGTTCCTTACTGTTTTTCTTTGTTATACTTGTGCTTATTGTCCAAACCATATCAGCTCTTTTTTATACTTGAAATTGCTTTTCAAACATCCCCTTTTTTATTTTATCCTCAAGCAAAAAATGCTTTAGTTAACCAGCTTAAACAACAAACTGTCAAGCAATACCACATCTACTTTATGCAATGGCTTGTGTTAGTATAATTACAGCTCAATCTAAAGTGCTTTTGATTTCTATTTCTACCACTGAAGCCATTTGCCCTTTGGTGCCTTATTACAGAAAATGAAGCTGATTACACAAACTTTTGTTGTTATACTTGGAGGAATAGTTCCTCAAACCTCTGTTTTACTGTGCACATAATGCTTGTATAATCTCTGAATATTATGTCACATATATGACCTGGATGCCTTAAAAGTGTGTATAGCAGAAGCTAATTAGTGGTTTTGATATTACTATTGCTCATAATAAGGTTGGAGATTTGCATAGTATTAAACTTAATCATGCAACCTTCAAATTCCTCAAATTGTATGGTTTATTATTGTGATCTCATGAGTATTGGTATGTATTTTACAAAAATAAAAAAGTAGTTCTACCACATGCGTTAATATCGGCCTAGTGGCAGCATCTAAGTTGTAAATTAATTAGATAAAACAACATTAATATTGAATTTGTGGAATGCATTGTATTTATGATAATTAAGATAATGTTTCCTTCACATTGTTTAAGTGCAATCCACCCATTTACCTAATTGGACAATATACAATTTCATTGTTCTGTGTGACATCTGATGCCAACTCTTTTCAAATGATTACACAGTATTAAACAAGACTACACATGAATAACTGTAATTCTCTAATCGTTTAACTATTGCATGTCATGTAAATTTTGCAGTATTTTGTTTGCCATGGGACACAAATTAACATCAAATATGTTGCCTGATGATAGATGAAGTGGATGATTAATAAAAACTGCACTTACAGTATTTGTCTGTTACATTTTTATTTATACTGTTTTTAGGAAATTATTTTTAAGAAATGCTTAGGGTTAAGTTTAAAACATCTATTTAATAGTACAGCGGTAATAGTAAAGTGGTTATGTTTGTAGGGTTAAGGAATATAAAATGTTAAAAAAGTAACTATACAGATAATAAAAAATATATATATAAATTTTTACATTTCTACAGCTGTAAATCCACAATACTTTAAATTAAAATTACACATTAATTTACTTTCAAGTGAACTAGTAATACTAATTGTTGAGGAGAGGTGCGCTATTTCTGTTCTGATTGATCAAACTTACAATTTTTGCCAGTTGAATAATAAAGTTATGTGAAAGAATGAATGAATGAGTAAATTAATCAATGAATGAATAATTGAAGGACAGACCTATGACTGACATAATGACAGGCTTATTTTTCTTGCTAAGGCTAATTCCACAGCTATAATTTTAAGTCTCTCCTAATTTAGACACTTTTCATATCAATTGACAGATACAACTTGATTGGAAATGATGCACAATGCAAATATGTGACCCTGGACCACAAAACAAGTCATATGGGTCAATTTTTTGGAAACTGAGAATAATGAATAAATGCTGGAATACAACTATTTGACAATCTGGAATCTTAGGGTGCAAAAAATAAATTAAAAATCGAAATACTTTAATGAAAATCGCCTTTAATGTTGTCCAAATGAAGTTCTTAGCAATGCATATTACTACTCAATTTACAAAATATCTTCATGGAACATGATCTTTACTTACTATCTTAATGATTTTTGGCATAAAAGAAAGACTGATAATTTTGACCCATGCAATGTAATTTTGGCTATTTCAACAAATATACCTGTGTTGCCAGGGTCACATATTCTATTCACAAATAATATTTACCTTGATTGTTTTCTTCACATAACGTATTTCATCTAGTGCTAGTTTAAAAAAAAACACCTGACTATAGGCTGTTCTTTCAAAATGTCTGAATCATTCAGGAGTGGATCAAATGACTGTTTTCTGAATGGCTTAGTGAATCAGTGATTCGCCCAAACCAACGCGGATTCGGATTCGAATACAGAAACGAAACAAAAACATCTTGCTCGTCTTGCTCATCGTGCTGAACTG
Source organism: Garra rufa (assembly GCF_049309525.1). Classification (NCBI taxonomy): domain Eukaryota; kingdom Metazoa; phylum Chordata; class Actinopteri; order Cypriniformes; family Cyprinidae; genus Garra; species Garra rufa. Next base: position 8,970,347 of record NC_133379.1, read on the forward strand.
TCAGGAGCATTTTTTGCTCGCATATCTTGAAATTTCCAAGTTATCAGCTTGTATACTAAAACGTATTCATTTATAATGTTGAAAAAAAAAAATATATACAATGATTGATAAGTACCAAGTGCAAAGCCACTACGTTAATGAATGGAATTGCATTCGTGCTCGCAAAGATGCTTCCAGAAACGAATTATTACACGTGTTCTAAGACTGGGCAAATGAATAAAAATACGAAAATACTTTCTTGTAAAATATTTTTATGTTGAATAACTGATTCTTGAGCTGCTATTTTTAAATAACATCAGACGGTCTGAATCTGACCCTCTCTTCTGATAAGCTGCAGCATGAACAACGACGTGCGCGCGCAACTTCTCATTTCAAACTGAACAGAAGCGTCGGGAAACGCTGAATACCATATGAAGCGTAGAGACAGCCTGTACTACACAACGCACAGCAGAAAGACATTTTAGCAATCAACTTGTAATGTTTCTGCTGGCGTGCATGTTCAAATGAACGTTTTAAACAGTGTTCTGCCGTGCATACAACATCTCTTACGGTACAACCTTGTGAACGATACTACCGTTTCAAAAATGCAATTGCACGCGGGTATTTTTAAGCTTTAGTATCGCGATACTACCGTAGTACCGGTATACCGTGAAACCCTACAAATTAGTATATTAGAATGTGCATGTCACAGCTGTAAGTATGTCAGCATTTTTACAACAGCTTTGAATATGTCTCATCCAATGAGAATTTAGTGTAAGGAGTAGAGTCTATGTGGTCGACTGCAGGCCAGCCTTAAAGTAATGAACTCTTTGTCTTATCTTTTAAAGCCAAGTGGTATCAAGGGCTCTCAAAGTATCAACATTAATATTTCATGTTTGACTTGAAGATACAAAGCTCTTCTGCCCTGTCTCTTCCTCTCTCGTTCTCGTTGTGTCTCTTTTCCTTTCTGTCGTTCCCCTTGCCCTTGTCCATCCATCTGGAGTTGATCAGCTCATTTCCTGACTAGCATTACAGTGAACAATTATCTTCAGATCGGGAGACAGCGGGACTTGAAAGACTCTGAGTAGCAGGGGGCCGAAGAGCAGATGAAAAAGGGGGCACATGTGTCCCATCACCTTAATGAAATCAACCTGACCATCCCGGAGCGACTCCCTCTGCTAACACGACACGCTGTCACCACTCACTTACCCCTCCACTCGCACCAAACCGCACAACAAAAACACTCAAGCTGACCTGTCACATCTAATATACACTCAATTATACAACTCTCGGACTGTCATGGCTAAGTGGCTACTTCTCTGACTCGATGATTTTGGTGGAGAAAATAGCGTAACAGTCACCGTTTCCTTAGTTTTCGACCTTTAACCCTGTAAGAGATTTCCAAAATAATTGTAAAAACGCAAAGAAGAACGTAGATGAACAATTCATAGCTGTCAATCCTTGATTAAGTGGAAACCATGTCCACCAAAACAAGCAGAGAATTGCTCATTTGCAGGCCTGCCAATCAATTAGACGACAGGCAGAAAACTACTAAAGTTCTTTCTTTCCTTTTTGTCTGAGGGCGCATGCCGGGGCACTGACATTTGAACTTGTGGGCGGAGGGTTCCTGACAGACCCCTGTGGCAGTCTGCTCCCATTGAAGGTCCGTTCTAGCGAGAGGACTAGGTGGGGTGGGGGGGTGGGGGGGGGGGGGTCCACCCTGCCCCACTGTGCCTGGCGTCTCTCTCTCATTAAATGTTGTTGGGGTCGGAGGCAAACGTCTGCTTGGGCTGGGGGGCAGGAAGGATCGCATTAATGAAGGGGACACCCGCTGTCCAGGTGTCGGGTGACATGCCGTGCCCTGTTTGTGTTTGGGTCTAGGGGGTTTAACAGTCTTGGTCTGTTTCGTTGTTTTAGATTCCTTCAGTGTCCATATTTAGAAACCACACGTGATATCTTATTCTGAAGAGTTCCTTGAGGTGAACCGACACCATTCCAGTCAGGAACGAGTCCAACTTAAGGTGATGGAAGAACTCAGTGCGGATATCTCCAGGGGTAATTCTTCTTCACGCTTTTGCTGTGGCAACCGCTATTTTTTGTACCATTCCCTACATTTAAAAAACAATTACGCCGAGCTAGGGCCTCGACCCAAATTAAAAGCCTGTCTCTGTGTTGTAAACCCTTCTCATAAATCAAGGCTTCCGTGCATTGCTCAGTCACTGTCTGTGAGAAATGAGAGGTCGTGCAAGGGCCCCTTCATTTACTTGTGGGCGTTTACACGGAAACTTTAGTCATGAAGGTGGGTGAGTCATGAACCCTAATGGCTTCATCGGTTCAGGGATCTGGCATGGCGGCAATCTGTGATTACAAAGCATGGCACATCTCCAGGGATCCAATAAGAGGACCCAGAACAAAAAAGAGGCCAGACTGAATGTTGTTTGTTTGGTCCTTCTCTGTCGGGATTTTTGTTTTTAATGAGGATTTGAGTCTTAATTCACTACTTTGCCTTCATTAACAATCAGTGTGGAGCTACATATTAGGCACATATAATAAGGCACATAAAAAAAAAAAAATAAATAAATAAAAAAAAAATATATATATATATATATATATATATATATATAGCCGTCAATTAATTTTGCATGCCGCTTGTTCTTTATAGTGTTGCAGAAATGGTGTGAAATATATTTTATAAGCTTTAAAGAACAGTATTAAAGTAATAATGAGTTAACTTTTATGTAAAGCTACCTTAATAAATTATGCCTTAATTTATTTGTCTGTGATCCCACAATGAACAAGCCAGAGGCAACTTTGGCAAGAAACCACACTATAACAAAACATACTACATTTTTAAGAAACAGTTACATTTTGAATTCTTTTTTTAAAACATCACTTAGTCAGCAGGTATTTGTCAACAAAAAGGTAGGCTTGCACAACTGGGAACCTATCATGTGTTGAGTGAATCATTTTTTATATTACATGATAATTTATTTGCCTCTAAGTAATACCTTCCTCCCTTGAGCTAATTGAAGCTGGCGCCATCCTCCTTTGGTGGGTAGCAATTTTCTCTCATTACAGCAAATGTTTGCTCATAAGAGAAGGCTCCGGAAGCCTAATAAGGTACTAATAAAAACAAAGCGATGACAGTTGCTGTCACCTGTGCCAAGTCTTGTCATGCAGGGTAATTAGCGAGACAAGGCTTGTGATCCATTATTCTCTGCATTATTCGAGTTCAAAGACAATGCATAAGTTGCTCTCCTATGGCAAGCCGTTTTAGCCTAAAATATACTGAGTGTTATGCTGCGTTCACACCGCCCCAAATGTCATGCGTCAGTTGCGGCAAGATAACATGTAAAGTCAATGGTTGAGTCCGTCAGAGGTCCGTCAGAGGCTCTGCGTTGCGTTGTGTCCGTTGGTTCCGTCAACTTTTCAAGCGTTACCTGCGTTTCAAGCGTCAACGCAGCAAACGCAAGCAACGCAGAAGTTCAGCTAGCTGAACTTTTGACGGACTTGACGCAGTGCGTCAACCAATCAGAGCGTCTCACTGTAGCGACGTCACCACACGTATTTTGAATGAAGCGGGAGCAGAAAAAACAACAACATACAATTCTCCGCGATTGCAGACGGCTATAAGCTTATTCTAGCCGTCTGCAATCGCAGAGAATTGTATGATCCGTCCTCGTTATTGTATAAAGACAGGAATGTAAAGGAACTTGCTTGGATGAAGATCGCTGAAGAGATCGGGATGTCAAATCTTTTCTCAACGTAATTATTTCCCATTTCGTTAGCTAGCGAAACATGTTCATGAGAGGATTCCAAAATGTCCAGTCCCAATAGTTTGCCATGGTTTATTCAGTGGAAGTGTGCAAAAAACTAGATTCGTTGGGAGCGTTGCCTGACGTGTGCGGTGTGAACGCACCAAAAAGCAAGCGTTGCCAGCTTCAACGTACATGCGTCAAACTAGATGCGTTAGGTGCGTTGCCTGACGCAGACAAAGTGTGCGGTGTGAACGCACCATTACTCGTCGTAATTGCATTTTTACTAGTAAAAATTTAATTAGAGAGCTCTATAATTTAATTCCTACTAGTAACAATGCCAATTAGAGAGCTCTCTAATTCAGTTCTTACTAGTAACAATTCCAATTAGATAGAGCTCTACAAATTAATTTTTACTAGTCATATGTCTCTATTGACTTCCATTCATTTTTAATTAAAGATCTCTACTACTGAATTCTTACTAGTAACAATTACAATTAGAGAGCTCTCTAAATCAATATTTACTAGTAATAATTCCAATTAGAAAGCATTCTAATTGAGTTTTTACTAGTAACAATTCCGATTAGAGAGCTCTCTAATTTCATTATTACTAGTAAAAATGCAATTACAGAGCTCTATAATTCAATTTTTACTAGTAAAAAAAAACACATTTAAGATATGTTTAATTACAGAGCTCCGTAATTGAATTAAAGAGCTCTCTAATTGAGTTCTTACTAGTAACAATTTAATTAGAGAGCTCTCTAATCAGAATTGTTACTAGTAAGAATTCAATTGTAGAGCTCTCTAATTGGAATTCTTACTAGTAAAAATTATGTTGTAGAGCTCTGTAATTTAAAATGAATAGAAGTCAATGGAGACATATGATTAGTAAAAATTAATTTGTAGAGCTCTCTAATTGGAATTGTTACTAGTAAGAATTTAATTATAGAGCTTTCTAATTGTAACTGTAACTAGTAAAAATTGATTTAGAGAGCTCTCTTATTGGCATTGTTACTAGTAGGAATTAAATTTTAGAGCTCTCTAATTGAATTGTTACTAGTAAGAACTGAATTAGAGAGCTCTCTAATTGGCATTGTTACTAGTGGGAATTAAATTATAGAGCTCTCCAATTCAATTTTTACTAGTAAAAATGCAATTACGACGAGTAACACTTAGTATATTTTAGGCTAAAATGGCTTGCCATACTCCCCTCAAACAAGATTCGCACTGCATTGCGCTTTCTTACTTTATCCCTTTTGATCCCGGACTTGTCCTAAAAGTATTTGGTTAGCTTATTTTTAAAAACTGAACTGAGGTAGGTAGATAACATCTGACAATCTCGATCATGTTCAGTTGACAGAAATCCCTATTGAGTAAAGAATGATCAAGAAATGATATGGCCAGGCATCAAGTTTGATTTGGTGGATCATAGCGTGTGTAAAGCTGGGTAAATAGATGTGTAAACAGATGGATTGTTAGATTGAAGAAATGTAAATACCTACACAAGCATTCCTGCACTGTAAAGCTGAGCCCATAATTACAATGCTCAAGGTGTGTCCAAACATACCAGAAAAACCAGGAGCACCGTTTTTGACATTTTCTGAACTCTCTGGCTCGTTTATGTATAAAGGTCAAAGAGATCAGACGGGAAGGAAAGAGGATGTGTTGGTCAATTTCAGAAAGGCTTATCCTAAAGGGTTATTTTCCTGCGTCGCTTTTGAACGCAGTATTTAAAGCATAACATTGCTTTTCTTTCTCGCTCTCTCACGGTGAGTATTTCTCATATGTCTCCTGTCAGCTCCTATGATACTTAACTGCAAACGTGTGTCCTTCTCATCTATCACTACAGTTCTGCAGTTTTTCTCAGTCCGTCTTCGCAAAGAATTGGATTGTGCTCGACAAGGTGCCTAAGGGCAGGGGCGTGACGGCTGAGTGTGTGCATGCATGTGTGTTTGCGTGTGTGTGTATGTGTGTACAGGGAGGCGACTCCTCCTGAGTGGAGCCGCTAAACTGCCACAGTTTCTCCCCCGAGGAGAGGCGCCTTTCATCTCCCCGCTCACTGGCGCCTTCACAAACCTCAGATTGTCTGTGAAATCACCCTGCTTAATAAACGCGCTGAGGCTCCTGGGAACGACAAGCTAGCAGAATCTCACCCTGCAGCATTAGTTCACATACAAACACACATAAAGACCAGTCCAACAAGCAGCTGATTGCTGCTGCAGCTATTCATTACAAGAGAAGAAGGGTGATGTTTATTTTAAGTGTGATTGCCCAATACCCTAAGTGTCATGGTTACAAACAATTCCCCCATCTAGGACGAGACCCAAAGCAATCTATCTCTGTTAAATGCCTTATTACTGTACAGTTTCTCAGCTTCAGTGTCCACAAGACATACATTTCATGATAAATACATTTCCTCTCTCTCTCAGAGCGATAATTAGTTTCACTTTGAAACTAACTCTTGTGTTTGAAGAGTAAACACCCCAATGCTTTCCGTTGCCAGGAACAAATACTTTTTCCGAGGAGATTAGATGGCGTGCAAAAGAAATAGCAGACAGCAAATAGCAAAAGAACTTTTTAAAGCAAATAATAACACTCAAATTTATACCTTGGATAGTAATGATACATTGCATTGTAATGCCTCAAGCACTGTTTCTTGAATTTGTCTGGGCTTCTGTTTGATTATTCTTTCACATTTTACTGTTTGTAGGCCTTACCAATAGTGTAGCATCTTGGTTTGCACAGGATTGGGACTTTTCAGTAAAATAAAGCAAACGGACATTCACTTAAGACACTCTTGCATTCAAAAAGTGCTGGAAGCAGATAAGCAGAATGGAACAAAATGATTTTGTCTCAAGGCAAATAAAACAAAAACATGCTTAAAAACACATTTATAGTGTGAAGCTAGTAAAACGGCATAATTTGTCACAGTGGTCAATGTGTTTACATTAAAAAAATGCCTAACAAACTGCTTCATTAAAAACTGTCATGACCCTGCAAACACCAACAGAATTACCTCACGAGGACTTATATTTGTTTGAATAAAGAATTACAAAAAACGAACTCAAATAGTCAATTGAGTGTTTAAACATACAAGTCACTATACATATGTGCAATTCATACTCAGTTATTACTCTACTAATCTTTCTTCTCTATTAATCCATATCTTTACTTACCAAATTTCCAGAATCGTTCGTTGAATTTGTCGCTGTCATTTTGTCAATCAGAATGATTGACACGTTCTTGCGAACTCAGTAAGCCAATCACGAGGAACAGAACGCGCTGCCAAATTCAACAACGTTCTCATTGGCTAAAAGTTCTACCGTTGCCGTGTGCTGCTGAGCAACGGTGCGCGCGCCTTAATTTGGCAGCGCTCTGATTGGTTGAAAGTTCTGTTGTGGCCGCGTGCTTCAAGGCATCAAAGGCTTCATGCTTTTTGCATGAGACGTCAGAGTGACTTTGAAGTTCGGGCGTCCAGAGGCTTGTAGCGAGGAGGATGTCCGCGTCGGCGAGCTTGAAGGAATCAGACGGAGATCGGGACATGGAGCAGCGCAAAACCCAAGTGTCAAGCCATCCATTCAGCGTGGAATCTCTTATATCTAGCCACAAAACCAGTAAGGACTTTGAAAGACGACGCGAGGATGTATCCAGCCAGTTTGCTAAGACTGACATCAGGGATTCTTGTGGTTCGGCTGGAATACAAAAGCACTTTATGCAGACCTCACCCGTCAAATCGGAGTCCCCTGAGCCGGATGACTGTACACCATGGGTTATGAACTCTAGATTCTCTCAAACACGTAAGGAATTTAATTTTATGTACTAAGTGCTTATGCATTAAATAAAATTGCATAAATTACCACCGGGTCTATAAAAAATGATCTTTACTCAAATGAGCAAATCTAAAAAGTGACAGTGCTATTTTCTTAATTTATAAGTAACATATCTGATGAATATTTCTTACTAGGCATTTTGCAACTAAAGCGAATGCATACTTCATAGACTATGAAAGTATAAATTTAATAGAAAATACTAGAGACATGAGGGCAAACTGCTCTGAAAAATATGACGCCAGTCAGTTTCATAATTTATTTTGGAGAATTGATTAAGAACATAACAGTAGTGCAAAATAATACGTAAATAAATAAACGAAGCACTTTATCTGATCTTCCCGTTTTTTTAAACAACTTGGTAATTAAGCTGAATTTATGATGATATCTAAATATATTTATTAAATGTAACAAAGAGCTTTATTTAAATTTTATTTATCTAATTAATTATTAGCAAAATTATCACAGCAAAACGAATTCAAGTTGACATGCATACTTTATGTATACTTGTATAAAGTGTATGTTTTATTTTATTTAAACTATGACAACACTTTATAATCTACCCTAAAATCTACAAGTAAACTATTAATGATTACATTTTGTTACACTGATGTTTAAACTAAAACTTCTTTTCCCACCACAGACCAGGTAAGTCCCTGTCCTCTCCGCAAGCACAAGACCAACCGCAAACCCCGTACGCCATTCACCACCTCACAGCTCCTGGCCTTGGAGCGAAAGTTTAGACAGAAACAGTACCTGTCCATTGCCGAGCGAGCAGAATTCTCCAGCTCCCTCACCCTCACAGAGACCCAGGTGAAGATCTGGTTCCAGAACCGACGGGCCAAAGCCAAGCGTTTGCAAGAGGCCGAGCTGGAAAAGCTCAAACTGACTGCCAAACCTGCCCTCCACCCCAATTTCAGTTTGCCTCTTCCTCTTGGAACCCAACTTCATTCGGCCATCTCACTCTATGGCCAGTCATATCCCTACCAGAGGCCTTTATTGCCTGTTGCTCCAATGGGACTCTACGGAACACCTTTAGGGTACAGCATGTATCACCTCGCTTGAGAAGAAGCACTACAGTATGGACTAGTACTGATCTGTGGATGTACAGAAAGACAATGTTTACAATCTTTGGGTCTCCAAGTCTGAAAAAAAGCAGCAACCAAAAAATTCTAATTAATATTTCATAATGTGCCTTCACTAAAAGCGGGACACTTTACCTCACTTTCCACTGACTGAAAGTTCAAATTTTACCCTGCGGATGGATAATTCTGTTGCCAAACCTTTTGTGTATATTTGTGTCATACATCTTTATGTAATATATTGTAAAACTAATTATTTTGTGTACAAAGTATTGAGTTTAAATTCCACTACATTCAATGTTGATGGATTTTTTATCCAGTAAGAATGTGTTCTGACAAGTTCATTACACATTGTTTTTACTTTTCTAAAGACGGCTGTCATACCTGTAGGTATAATTGACGGATGATATTTTCACAGAGGCCGTGTTTGAAACAAACAGCTAGTTGAATTATTTTTTTATGATAAATACATTGGTATGTTCACACTGAGAAATTTAAAAATATGATCTGCCCTTTGAGATTAATTTTACACCACAAGTTTACAGACTTTTTTCTATGCTTTGTGTTCACATGCAACCTAAATATCAAATTTGACAGCGAGTATGGTATATGCAAAGATGTTTCTGAATTTAGTCACTTGTAACTAAAATGTGGAAGTTTATTTTTGTGCCACATTTTTATATATATTTATACTGTAATTATATTTCACTGAAATCGGACATGTACAGTAAACAGCAATTGGCAATCAAACACAACAGCATTTGTTTAATAAAATAGTTTATAAAAATAACATTTCAGTTTCATGTTTAAAAAGTATGTGAGAGTTTGGTTTTTCAGCTTCAGCAGTTTTCTCTTTTTTTTTTCCTTAATTTCCTTCAAGTGCACCTCTGCATTTTTAAAAAGCTGGTAACACTTTACAAGTTTGTTTTTTCAAATAGCAAAAGAAATATGTTTTAAAAAATGCAAGGCTGAGCACATTACACAAACTACCGATGGTTTCCAGGAATTTCTTGTATGAGTTATGTATGAATTTGAATTACATTATTAAAAAATGTCAGCGAAGTAAAGCAATTTCCTGCAAGGAAGCTTTATATTAATTTTCTGTTAATACCTCGTCTTGATTTTCCTTTAACAAACATTTTGTAATGCATATCAGCAGTTTGAGCATACATATAAAAATTGAGATGAAACATAAACAATGTGTTACTTTTATAAATATATGATCATTGATTAAATAATGTCATTATTGAAAGCTATGATAAAATGTTACAAATTAGTTGGGTTTTACCTCTTTACTGCCTTGTTATGGCTTGTTCATTAAGTTGTGGCTCTATAAATGAGGACGTTAGAGGGCCCGTTTTACTGCTTCCGCGTGACTTTGATGCAATGAGGAAATCGTTTATGGTCAGCACTTTACTCATGAGCTTCCTTTAATCAAAACACGAACCCAGTCATGCTAATCAAACACAGAACTGCTAAAGTGTTCGCGGATGTGTTTTATAATGTCGACTTTGAGCCACTTACGAGAGTGCAGTGATTCTGGGCAATTTGCCTGATCCTGTTCCTGTGGTGTAAAAAAAAAGTAAAGCGACTCTCTGATGCTAAATTCACAAAGCTGTCAAGTTGTTCAGAACTTGTTTAATACCTGCCGTATATCTGGGTTAAATGGGGCCTGTTTTATTCTTTATTTCTTATTGGAAAGATTAATTTCCAAATTTAACTCTCATTTTAAATGTATTTAACATTGAAGTATCAAATTGATGTTTTATTAATTTCCCTAATCATTTCAGTTTATTAACAGATATGGAAAAAAAAAAAGTGTGGACAGGGAGTGTTGTAACATCAAATATATCATCTGGACCGTAATTTTTTCACAATTTTGAAAGTGACTCTCACACACATTTAATGTGTTTAATAGGTTTTCTAACCGGTGTACTTAAAAAAGATAATAAAACGCTTCTATCTATAGGTGTACTTAATCACATTTCCTAAAAGTGCATTTATATGGAGGAATAATAATGATATTTGACTGCTGGTTTTCTATTAGGTCAGAGGAATATATAAAACAAATTTGAAGGGGAGAAAATAAATAAATTTAGAAATTCACTATTATTTTCTTTACACATGCATCTCAGGTAGAAAATCGTAAAAGAGTACTCAGAAGAGAGCGAGTGATGGTGCCAGTTTTCCTACCAAATTAGAGATGGGGATTATTAAAGTCATGATTTCCTACACTCCCAGATTAAGTCTTCAAAGCTCTTATAATACAGTAATTACCACTGACAAAATAATTGAATCAAACATTTCATTAATCTCTTTTAATGTGGTCTACACTAAGCCCTAAAAAAGGTAAACTGGATGCTATGTGCACAAAATGTCCCAGATTCAGTTTGTAATTTGACATATTCTATCTCCACATTAATGATGATGATTGTACAGTTGGGTCGGGGAACACGCTGTCCATGTTTGATGTTGTTCCTTTAGTTCTTCGCTTGATTTAGACCTCCTCTGCTGGTTACATGGAGAATGACACCATTGTAAGATACAAATCAAAATGACTGGGTGTGTGTACTTCCTCCCGGTATTCCCTTGTACGATATCTTATGTATTCTCAGTCAGCATTTCTATCACTTCTTTCTTTTCTTTAGCAAAGCTACTTTATTACATATATATATATATATATATATATATATATATATATATATATATATATATATATATATATATATATATATATATATTTGTATTTTAAGACAGCTGTTTCACTCTGAAATTTTTTTTGTAGGTGGTCAGACTGTATGACCTACAAAATACCAAAATTAATTTTAATTAGGAAATGAACAACATGCTCTTCATGGAAGCTTTGCAGATGCAAACAGGTTTAAATAAGTTATAAATTAAGTGTTTTTCTTAAACTAAAATTTACTTTTGTTGCATGTCACATTATTTATTACCCAATTTATTTGACTTTATTGCACATTATTTGCATGCATCTATTTATCATATAAAGCCAAATAATCCA
>NC_133379.1:8982511-9012131 GCF_049309525.1 Garra rufa
ATATATATATATATATATATATATATATATATATATATATATATATATTTGTATTTTAAGACAGCTGTTTCACTCTGAAATTTTTTTTGTAGGTGGTCAGACTGTATGACCTACAAAATACCAAAATTAATTTTAATTAGGAAATGAACAACATGCTCTTCATGGAAGCTTTGCAGATGCAAACAGGTTTAAATAAGTTATAAATTAAGTGTTTTTCTTAAACTAAAATTTACTTTTGTTGCATGTCACATTATTTATTACCCAATTTATTTGACTTTATTGCACATTATTTGCATGCATCTATTTATCATATAAAGCCAAATAATCCACACATAAAATGAAGCTGACAGATAATTAAACTAAGTGTAGATGGAGATTTATGGAGAAAATAAATTAAATATCTTCTTCAAAGTTTCTGATGATGAAGCATACTTTTTTAGAAATTCAACACAATCGTCTAAATTGAATCTAGTATTAATGAAAACTGCCAGTGCCCAGACACAAACACACACACACTTTTAATTTATATTTTTGGCCTTGGCTAGTTGTTGAATGCTTGTCTTTTTCTGACTTCATTAGGCAGATAGCTTTTTAAAGGAACAAGTGCACTGGAAAATTAGCCCTTTGGATAGGGATAGACTGCTTTTGGTTTTCCACTTCCCACTTGGACCTGTTTCATACTTAAGTTTAATGGAACATTTTCAAGATAAACTGTGATTAAATGATTAATTATTATGCTGTTATTAACTTTCACAAGTGTGTCTTAGCATGTTGTGGTGATGTGTCATACTCTATGAATAAAGGTACTTGGTAACACTTTACTTAAAGCCTTTATGTATAAGGCATTACAAATGGTTATTAAAGGGTATAATGCAGTATAATTATTCATAATGTGAAATGTAATAAATTATGTTTTGTCGTAACTAATTATAGCCAAATTTAAAATGCATAGGCTTAGAACCTTTAACATCCACGGAACCTTTCTGTTCCACAAAAGGTTCTTTCAAGTGGAAAAAATAAACTTTTTAAAATGTTCTTCACACTAACAAAAAAGTTCTTTTAAAAACTGTTCACAAAAAATGTTATTTGGAAACCTAAAAATGATCACTGCAAGAGTCCTCTTTTGGAACATTTATTTTTAAAAGTGAATGTCTTTCTGTCGGATGTAAATACTGGAGTGATGTTGCATCCAAAAGCAGATGCACAAGATGTGCAAACAAATATGTTTATAATTTATTTAATTATTATTACCTTTGTTTACCACACTTAAGTGGCACTACAATAACCTTGTTCGACTTGTTCTTAATTAATCCACTATTTCCGCTTGCTAGTTATATCCATCTTAAACAGTGCTTATAGAAAATTTTCATACCCCTTTGAAGTACTTTATTTGTCATACAGCCTGAAATCAAACCCCATTCCAAATAACTTTTCCATTTTTTTTAACTTTGGTCTTACAACATCAAACCAATGAAAACAAATTAATTAAAAAAAAAAAAAAAAAAAACTAGAATAACAGGGTTGTAAAAGTCATCAGCCACTTGATTTAATACTTTGCCACCTTTTGCTTTAATTACAGTCATCAGTCTTTTTGGATATGTCTGTACTAGCTTTGCACACCTTGATTGGGGAATATTTGCCCATTCCTCCTTGCAGAATTGCTCAAGTTAAGTAAAATTCTGTGGTGAGTGGCAATGGACTGCTCTCTTTAAATCCATACACATATTTTCGATTGAATTTACTCCAGGGCTCTGGCTTGGCCACACAAGGACATTCACTTTCTTATCCTTAAGCCATTTCGTTGTTGTTTTGGCAGTATGTTTAGGGTGTTGGAAGGTGAATGACCTGCCTATCTTCAGCTGTTTAACAGAGGGACGCAGCGTTTCCTCAAGAATTTGGATGTACTCGGCAACATCCATTTTCCCTTAAATCCAGAACAATCGCTCAGTCCCAGCTGAAGAGAAACATAATGCTGCCACCACCATGCTTCACAGTAGGTATAGTGTGTTTTGGGTGGTGTGCTGTGTTTGCTTTTCGACCAAACATAAGGCTTGGAGTTCAGTCCAGAAAGGTCCATTTTAGTCTCATCAGATCATAGCACCTTTTGCCAGAAGGTATCAGACTCTTCCAAGTGTGTTTTTGCATAGCGCAAATGAGAAAGACTTCTTTCGTGCCACCCTGCCATAGAGGCCAGTATTGTGTAAAACTTAGGAGATAGTTGTCACATGCACAGACTGACCAGACCCAGCCATAAAGCCTTGTAAGCCCCTCAAAGTTGCCTTTGGCCTCCTAGCTTCCCTTATCAATGTTCTCCTGGCTCTGTCATCCACTTTTTTAGGCAATGTGCTGGTGGTGCCATACGCTTTCTACTTCTTAAAGATGCTCTGAACAGTACTCCGAGGGATAGCTAAAGCTTTTGAAATGTTTTTGTAGCCTTCTCCTAACTTGTGTCTTTCTACAACTTTATCCCAGAGGTCTTTTGAAAGCACCTTCCAAACCATGCCATACCATACCATGCACTACTAACAATGGAATCTTCATGAAATAGTTTGTTTTATTCTGAAGTAATCAACAATCAGGCAATTAGCCTGAAGTTGTTTTTTTTTCTAATGACATTTTTACTTTAATGACGAGGGTTATAATGTGTACATGCAGCTAAAAAAAGGTTTGACTTTATTTATTATATTTTCCAGGGTGTAATGTGACAAAAGGTTTTCTATAGGCACTGTATACACATCTTTCCCTGTTCTCACTAACTGGACCAATGTTTTAATAAAACCTCTAGCCTCACCTTATAATTAATAAGCACATGAGAATTAAGGAAATGTCACAGATCGGCCACGCTCTGAGTACATCCAAATCACAGCGCACACCCTCACCCAACTACTAACTAGCCACACCTACACCTCAACTGATTCACTCATCAGCACTGCTACTTAAGCACACACCTCATCTTGTCCTTGTTGTCCGGTCTCGTTTATTTGAAGTGGACAGCTTACTTGTTCTCATGAACTTCAGCGACTGTCTCCAGTGGTTTTTTGGTCGAATGTTAAGTATTACTTGGATACCTACCCTTAGCAACAAAGTGTGTGCTCACCATCCATCTCTTCCACTATCCACAATCTCCTGCACCTCCAATGAAAGACAGTTCAGTTATCATGAGGATGCACATGCCCAGCAGAAAGCTCAGTCCCAGATGCATTGGCTACTTTACCGTATCTCATCAGATCAACCCAGTCTTGTATCATTTGCAACTCCCCTCACACTACTAGATTTACCCTACCTTCCATGTTACACTCCTCAAGCCTTATCTCCCCCAGTTTCTGTTTCCACAGAGCCTGGCCGAGCAGAGGAACCCCCACTTGCGCTGATCCTGGATGACAGAAAAATCTTGGACTCCCAGAGCCGTGGTGGTGGCCCAGAAGAATGCACATGGGTCCCCAGAGACGATATCTTTGATCCTACTCTGATCTCAGTTTTCCATGACTCTCAATCGATCATCCTGCACCTCTCAGTAGTGGGCAGTAGAGGGTGGGTACTACTAACCAACCACACCTGCACCTCATCTGACTCAGCACCGCTACTTAAGCACACACCTCGTCTCTCCTCATTGTCCAGTCTCATTTATTTGAAGTGGACTGCTTACCTGTCTTTGATCCCCAGTGTTTAACTCCAGCGATTATCTCCAGTCAATTTATTTTTATTAATACAGCACATTCTGAAAGTATTCACAGCACTTTACTTTTTTCACATTTTGTTATGTTACAGCCTCATTCCAAAATGGATTAAATTCATTATATTCCTTGAAATTCTACAAACAATACCCCATAATAGAAACATGAAAGAAGTTAGTTTGAAATGTTTGCAAATGTATATATATTAAAAAAAATTGCTTGTACATAAGTATTCACAGCCTTTGCCATGACACTCAAAATTGAACTTAGGTGCATCTCGTTTCCAGTGATCATCCTTGAGATGTTTCTACAACTTAATTGGAGTCCACCTGTGGTAAATTCAGTTGATTGGACATGATTTGAAAAGCCACACATCTGTCTATATAAGGTCCCACAGTTAACAGTGCATGTCAGAGCACAAACCAAGCCATGAAGTCCAAGGAATTGTCTGTAGACCTCCGAGACGGGATTATATCGAGGCAAAAATCTGGCGAAGGGTACAGAAAAATGTATTCAGCAATTAAGGTCCCAATGAACACAGTGGCCTCCATCATCCATACATGGAAGAAGTTTGGAACCACCAGGACTCTGCACCGATGCTCCCCATCCAACCTGATGGAGCTTGAGAGGTACTGCAAAGAAGAATAGGAGAAACTGCCCAAAAATAGGTGTGCCAAGCTTGTAGCATCATACTCAAAAAGACTTGAGGCTGTAATTGGTGCCAAAGGTGCTTCAACAAAAGTATTGAGCAAAGGCTGTGAATACTTATGTACATGTGATTTTTTTTTTTAAATTAATTTATTTTTTTCATATATGTGACCCTGGACCACAAAACCAGTCTTAAGTCGCTGGGGTAAGTTTGTAGCAATAGCCAAAAATACATTGTATGGGTCAAAATTATTGATTTTTCTTTTATGCCAAAAATCATTAGGAAATTAAGTAAAGATCATGTTCCATGAAGATTTTTTGTAATATTCCTACTATAAATATATCAAAATGTAATTTTTGATTAGTAATATGCATTGTTAAGAACTTAATTTGGAGAACTTTAAAGGTGATTTTCACAGTATTTTGATTTTTTTGCACCTTTAGATTCCAGATTTTCAAATAGATGTATTCGGCCAAATATTGTCCTATCCTAACAAACCATACATCAGTGGGAAGCTTATTTATTGAGCTTTCATATGATGTATACATCTATACATGTATACATACATCATTCTTCATGTTTTCATTATGGGGTATTATTTGTAGAATTTTGAGGAAAATAATGAATTTTTAATCCATTTTGGAATAGGGCTTTAACATCACAAAATGTGGAAAAAGTGAAGCACTGTGAATACTTTCCCGGATGCACTGTACTTACCTGCCATTATCTGTATTTGCTCTTTACTGTCAATAGAGACTCTGTTTGATTATTCAGTCTGTGTCCGTGTCCACATACCGTAACAGGAAAGGGGTTAAAAAGTTAAATAAGTAAACAAAAATGATTGACAAAACCTAAAACATTTGCACAACATTTACATAAATTAGCTAAAATAAGCCACTCAGCTAAACAAGCATCAGGGCCTTTATTTTTGGACTTTTGAAATCTTCTGCTCTCCCAGTCAACTTTCCTTAATGAGGAATTTAAACAAACCAAATTTGGTGGAGATTGACCTACGTTTGGGGTGTGTTCAACAAAGTTAAAATTCTATCTTAATGACCATAATAGCATGTAATTACTAAATGTTTTGTATAATTATTAAACTGTAAATTAGGTTAAAAACGAGAACACAGAACAATGTTAAAATAATAAATTACATTGGGTCCGACAGTGGGAATTGTGCAGACATGTAGCGCCGTTGTGCTTCAGATGTCCTGAGTTTAAGTCCACCTGTCCACTCACTGTTTTAATGAAATAAAGCGCCAAAAATGTAATCTTTAAAAAAAGTTACATTACACTACTGATGAAAACCGATCTTTGAAAAACTGCGATCTGATCCTAATTGTGATGACAATTCAACATGTCAGAAAAATGTTGTGTTGTGACATGTTGCCAAGTATGGTAACCTATACTCAAAGTTTCTGCTGTGCATTTCACCAATCCAAGTGCACACACACAGCAGTGAGTATTTAACACTGCTAACACACACCGTAAAACACCCATCCAGAGAAGTGGCAATTAATACAGTATAATGTTTTTTGTCACTTTAAATGGTTCACTTCATAAAAAAATGGATTACTCTTTGTTATTCAATCAAGTGTTTGCATAAATTTGAAGTTTGGGTCTTATTTCAGCAAATTACTTTCCACTGTTACATCTTTCCCCAGCCTGTGTTTCAACTTACCCCAGTAGTGGGATATCTTGTAACAACTAAACTCTCTGTATTTGACATTAACTCACATAATCTGTGATTATGCAGTACACATCCAAGTGAGTTTTATTTGTAGTAGACAAATGTGGCTACCATATATCAAAGTTTGAGAGATTTAGCACAAAACAACCACTAACTTGCTCAAACAAAAATTGTTACTTACATCCCCAGTCTCACCTACATTACATACCTCTAGTGGAGAAGCAAATAAGGGGGTGAGAGGTTAACATTTCCAAAAGAAAAAGAAAAAAAAAATGAACCCCCTACACTCTTAAAAATAAAGGTGCTTTAAAAGGTTCTTCACAGCAATGAAATAGAATAACCATTTTTCCCACAAAGAACCTTTTGTGAAACAGAAAGGTTCTTCAGATGTTAAAGGTTCTTTATGGAACCATTTAAACAAAAAAGGTTCTTCTATGTCATTGTAAAGCACCTTTATTTGTGAGTGTATAGAGGCCGCCCTAACAGAAAACATCACGTAAATATATTAAAATAAACAAGAAAAGTAAGAACACAATACAAACTATAATGGAAGACAACTTCAAGGTCTCTTCATCACAATCTGACAGTACAACTCAGCAAAACCGCATATTTTGGCACAGAGTCCAGTTGTTCTAAAAACAGCATGCACGCCCAAACTTTGGGTAAGATGTCTTCCGTCGCCATGTTCCCAAACAGCTACTGAACTCGTTGTGATCCCCCAGCTGCCCGCGGCACTTCAAATCAATGCAGCTGCCACTGAATGTGTCTGCCTCTTGCGGGAAGGGCACTGGGGGAGACATAAGCAGACATCTATTTAGCTTACATAACATAAATGTGCAGACCAGCTTGGTGAGCGAACAATGCAGCATCTTGCATTGGGTGAGGTATGCAGAATGACACACATGTTCCGTGTCCCATAAAGAAGGAATAGCCTCAGCTAACAAAAACAGAAATGGCTAATACCTTTATAGCTCCTGGCTTGAGGAAATGTATGTCTCACTGCTCGGCTTTGAAGTGAAAGTAGTGCAGATATGCCACTTTAAGCCAATTCTGAGCCAGTGCTTTTGAGGAATTGTAAATTCATCAGAAAAATTAGTCTACATGACACTGTGTTTGGGGAATGGCAGATTTAGCTGCTACATACACTACAGCTTGTCTTGCGGAAGATGACTTAATCAGATTTCTTGCACTGTGAGTGTCAGTATGAGTCATCAAAGGGGGGGGGGGGGGGGAGCTTTGGGCAATGGGGCCTGTGAGGATATGATGTTTAATAACAAGATGACCAACAGATGGCAGTATACTAGCAAAATTGAGCAGCTGTAGAGCTGTAGAAAGACTATTTTAAACAAACGAACTAAACAAGTCCTGTTGTTTATCAGACTTGAACATGAGGTAAGTTCAGAATAGCATGATGTTATTATTTTATCTATTTCCACACTATTTTCTTTTGCATTTCATAAGTAGCTGCATAGCCTACTGTATATCCTGTGGGGGAATTTTCCTTATGCATGAAAAAAAACAGGATGACCCATTTGTTAAAATGTGTGGTATGTAACACATCACACTACACAGTATACTATATCCCACAATGCAACATGCTTGAGCTGACCTTTAATTTCCCATGAAGAATATTCTGTACTTGATTGGAGCACTCATAGAGTTGGATTAAAAATGCATGTTTTTTATTGTATAAAACAAACTACTCATTCATATTATTATTGTTCCATGCATACTTTTTTATATTCTACTTTTAATACACAGTAGGCATTATACAGTATGTACGTATGCTGTAAGCACACTATTCCATTATAATCTGGTATAGCAAGAAAAATCAGACATTGCCGAATCAATAGTTGAACTAGCTGAAATTAGATATTTTAATAAATATTTTAACACTGCTTCATAGTTGCAGTCTAATCTTCAAAATTCACATTGCGACCAACCAATACCATGAAAAATAATCCATCCACATCACAAGCACATGCTATTGTTCTCGTGTTCCTCACGTGCAACAGCACTTGTGTCCGTTTTAACTGAACCCTTGAAACAGCCCAGAGCTTTGCAAGATCAATCTGCCATATGTGCCACTCAGATCGGACTACAAAACGCTGCCAAATTGATGCCATTCAATTGCAGTGTGACTTGAACACACAAGGTCAGCTGAGGCACAGTACCACACTGCAGTCAGCAGAGAGCAGCATCACTTATAACACCACATTACTCACATAAGCCAACAGATCCTCTCTCAAACATATGTTAATTGCAGAAATCTGCACATGATTTCCATATTTACTGTCAGACAGAAAGGCACAAACAGTCTGTTAAACAGGACCATGTTTGAGCAGCCAGTGGCATTGGCTAGACTGGTTTGGCTACTGAAAATAATGATATTTAAGTTATTTTTATTCTCAGACATATATTTTGAGAGTGTGATTTGGTAAGAATAAACGTGCAATGAACATAAAGTCACTAAGACTCTCAATTTAAGCTATAGTTCACTCAAAAATTAAACTTTATGATTCATGAGTTGTTTTTCTAATGTATAGTTTTTTTATTTTTGGCTATTTGACACTTTTTCAAAAATTCATTAATTAAATGGATCATATTTATTTGAAATATTATGATACAAAGACAAAGAACAGCTTTTGGAAGCAAAGAGATGGTTTGAATTATTATATCATGTTGTGGGTTGAAAAGAGGTAAGGGACTTGTTTTCTGCAGTGGTGTGATGTGGAATACGGATGGATTTAGAAAACCGTGAAGTTCATGTCCTTCAGAAGACAGGATCAACACTGAGCACCTTTGACACCCTCCAAAAAAAGATATAGTGTGTTGCATTTGATGATCTTCAGTATATGTAGCCCATGTGCCTGTCACAGATTTCCTGTCACATCTCCCGACATTCAACATAACCAAAGACTGAGGTTAAACTGGGGTCCACAGGGGTCAATCCTTTGCTCACAAGCGAGGGCTGTTTAATCCAGCTTTTGCGTTATTCGTTGTTGCAGTATCTTACATTAGACTGTGGTAGGGCCCAAGTAGTATTCCTCTACCAGGAGCAGATTGTCCAATGAATAGCGGCATGTTTATGTGTATTATACTATTAGTATTTTAATAAAACATATCTGAATGGTTGAATAAATTTGTTATAGAATAGACCTGCTTTCACATGCCCATTTGGGTTGATTTGTTTGCATGTTTATACATGCCTTAGCTTTTGCCATTAAAAGCATTAGAAAGTATTAGGTGGTTTTCTTTTAGCAGGTTGGTAGGTTGAATGGTTAGGTAGGTCAGTAGGCAGATAGATAAGTAAAATTCAAAGACCTGGATGTTTCCTGACAGTTGTTCACTGCTATCTTGAAAGAATTATAATAATTTACAGCAAATGTGCATCTTCAGTACATTTCTGGCTCTACTGAACAGTATTCCATCTCTCAAGGCTGTTAAAATGTATTCCCATATCTTTCTCGACTTAAATTGTATCACATCAAGCACATAGCCGGAGGCAAACCTGGTACTTATTTTGCAGGGATTCCATAATTAATAACTTAAGACTCACATCTCACTGCCTTTGTAGAACTGCCATTCCTGCCGTAGCTCTGGATTAAGGATACAAACATGGAGGGATAAATAAGGAGGACTGAGGAATGAGGACATGTTCCAGATATTTGTTATTGTGCTACTGTTTTGGTAAGATAAGCAGAAAATATCCGACTTACGATTGGAGTCACGCTGTGAAATATGTTCGGAATTCTAAATCACCCATCACATCCATCTGACTTCATTTTGCAACTATTTCCTCCTATTTATATCTCTTTATCAGTCTTTTTGTCCCTCGTTGGCCCTTTCTCTTTTTTTCCACCGCCATACTTGTGCACTCAGGCATGAAAGCTGCAAACAGCGATATTTTCAAAAATCAATAGAGAATCTATTACTTATGAGTTGTGATGGCCCCCTTCGCTGTTTGAAGAGGAATCAAAAGACTAGGCCACCTATTCTGAATGTAACGAGTAAGGGAACTGTCAGGATTTTATTTCTGAAGATTATGTTTCTTTCTTTCTAAAGTTTTTAATATGCAAGGGACCAACAGGAAATATGTCTAACCTCTTTTCAAGTGTTGAAGAAGCCACGCAGAGCGGAAGTGAATGTATTATAGGGAATTAAAGACAGCTGCTCAACATTATGAGGAATTATTATAGCCAGTTTTATAGCAGACACTACAATATTCAGTTACATAACTCCAGACAGATTGAACACTAAGTTTCGAATGCCAGATTTTTGGCAAACTGACTCTAACAACAGTACTGCAGCATTTACGACTGAAGCTCAAAATCTCTGCAAAATCTCTCAACCTGGGTTAGACAAACTTTTGTTGTTTCTACATATCAATGTATGATGTACTGCTTTATTTTTGCTTTTTGATACCATGGCTCAATAAGCATTACACAGCAACAAAAACATATCCGATAACATAAGATCAGAGAGAATTTTATTCGAAAATTTATACGTGAGACAAACTTTCACCCAGAAATCGATGTTGTTCCAAACCCATATGACTTTCGTTCTTCCACGAAAGACAAAAATAGAAGACATTTTGAAGAATGTCCTGGTTACTGCTTTCCATGCAATAAAATAAATGAAGACCAAAGCTTTGGAAAGTGTTTCAAAGTATCACTTAGAAAATAAGAAATAAAGAATGTCATATGGGTTTTGAACATGATGGCGAGGAAATGATAAACGAAATGTAATTTTTAGGGTGAATGGTTCTTTTAAGTTCTCTGAGCTATGAAGAAAAAAGTAACCCCTGAGGATTCCAATTTTCTTTGGGAAATCACTGCAGCGTTCATCAGAAGTTCTGATCTTGAACTATTTTCCCTCAGTCTAATGAATATAATTACCTGCATGAGGAGAAGTGAACTTGTTTAATTCCCTTATTTTTAGCTGGGTGATAAATACAGGCTTTGGGCCCCAGATAATACGCCAAGACTTAGCTTAACACAAAAGGTTATCGCCTTAAACTACCAAATCGATCCGAACAATATACTCAGAGGGTATGTACTCTACAGAAGCTTCCTCATTAACCCTGTAACACACTTCCTTAACAACTAACGACTAATGGACCCCCGAACACACACACACGCTTGACCGAAAGCAGGTTGACACCGTCACGGGCCATTGTTTGAGAGGGGTTGGTATCTCCCAGTGCAGTGTTTTTTATGTTGTTTGTAATTAAGGTGATCCTCCGCTCCCTGTCGCGACTTTATTTTTAACTCACCGTTATCTTTTGTCGGTGGCATGAATAATTGCCGCAGCTGATGGGGAGCCAACTGGGAATTGATCCGGGAACCCAATCTGTTTCCATTATTCTGCTCTACTTCTGCCAGCGGCCTCCCGCCACGGCATACCATTACCGGTGCTGAGCCTCAGCCTCTGAGCCCTGGGAGGCCGGTGAAATATTTACAGGAATACCTCTAGCAACCCCTTTACATCTCTTAGCTGACAGTTTGCGGTACAGCCAGCAACCTCACCCTCCGCTGCAGTACTAGGCCTGGGACGTGACATTAGTAAATGGTTGGATGTTTTGAGGTGATCCCCTTATCCAATTTTAAAGGTAACCTACTGTAGTGCAGCCACTGCACACAAATCTTTTTGTTTGTTAACTGTGGCAAGAGAGACCATGTGTTCGAAATTCCTTTACCCATTTCTTAGAACTGACATACTCTAAAATGTAAACATCTTTAAAGGTCACTATTACTGGTCCTAGGGTTGGGGATTTTTCAAAATAACTAACCCTAGTGTTTAATTTTATCACATAATTTGTGCCTACAGACAACATGATAAACAAGATAATATGGCTTGTTGAAATATTACTTTATTTTTTTATGTGTTTTTGATATGGCAGTGGAAAACACACACACACACACACACACACACACACACACACACACACACACATGTTGGGTTTACATGTTTTATGGGGACATTCCATAGGCGTAATGGTTTTTATACTGTACAAACCGTACTTTCTATCGCCCTACACCTACCCTACACCTAAACCTAGCCCTCACAGGAGATTGTGCACACTTTTACTTCCTCAAAAAAACTCATTGTGCATGATTTATAAGCCTGTTTCCTCATGGGGACCTGAGAAATGTCCCCACAAGGTCAAAATCTACTGGTATTACTATCCTTGTGGGGACATTTGGTCCCCACAACGTGATGAATACCAGGTGCAAACACACACACACACACACACACACACACACACACACGTTGGGTTTACATGTTTTATGGGGACATTCCATAGGCGTAATGGTTTTTATACTGTACAAACCGTACTTTCTATCACCCTACACCTACCTTACACCTAAACCTAGCCCTCACAGGAGATTGTGCACACTTTTACTTCCTCAAAAAAACTCATTGTGCATGATTTATAAGCCTGTTTCCTCATGGGGACCTGAGAAATGTCCCCACAAGGTCAAAATCTACTGGTATTCCTATCCTTGTGGGGACATTTGGTCCCCACAACGTGATGAATACCAGGTACACACACACACACACACACACACACACACACACACTTTATATCTTCAGTAAAAAAACATATTCTGAAGTCATATTTATGATTAATAAGGAGTCACAATTGACCCTTCGCAAACAGCTTGTTTGACAGGCGATTTGACCATTCATAACGCCAAATCCACCACTTTGTCTGAAATAAAATACATTTTACAGTTTTGAGTCGCAATTACAAGATAAAAAGACGTGCAGAGATATAAATTCACATTTACAAGATATAAAGAGCTAAAAGTCACAATTATGAGAAACAACATTGCAATTATGAGCCATAAAGTCACATTGTGAAAAAAAATACAATTATGAGATTCAAAGTCACAATATGAAATATGAAGTTTTAAGAAACATGATTCCGAGAAACAAACAGCTTGATTGACAGGCGATCTGACCAATCATAACGCCAAATCCACCACTTTGTCTGACAAACAAATCAGGCAGGAGAGCAAATTAACTTCGGTGGACTTAAAAAAAAAAGTGTGTGTATTGATGTCTTTCCATGATTAAAATTAAATACATTCTGATGTTCATTCATGTTTATTTCATACTTTAAGTAAATAAGAAAAGATGATCGCTTCACGTGTCGATTGATCTAATAATGCAATACAGTGATCTGTCATGACACATTAAAGAGCCATAAAATGGTATTTATTGTTTGAATTTCTTTAAAAAATGACAACATTTTGGGTTAAGTTTTACAGTTTTACAGTCGCAATTACAAGATAAAAAGACATGCAGAGATATAAATTCACATTTACAAGATATAAAGAGCTAAAAGCTAAAATTATGAGACACATTGTTGCAATTATAAGCTATCAAATCACAATATGAAATATGAAGTTTTAAGAAACATGATTCCGAGAAACAGTCAGAATTGCAAGATATGTTATAGGGTTTCCCTTGGCAATATATATATATATATATATATATATATATATATATATATATATATATATATATATGTGTGTGTGTGTGTGTGTGTGTGTATATATATTCACATGTACATGTACAATGTATTTTTTAATGTACAACAGTGTATTAATCCATGTTGCTTTTCTGTGCAATATTACTGTACAGTATTACTTGTCAGTAATTTGGAACTTGGAATATTACTTATAGTTTAGAATGTGCAAAATTGCTCATTTACTTCACTACGTTTTATAATGTCTATATAAATAAACTGTGTATTTAATTTAATTGAAGTCTATTTTTTATACATAATGAGAATGTTTACTGCTTCTTACTATTTTAGAAACTCTAAAATTGCATTAAGAGATACAGGGGTTGGACAAAATAATACAAACACCCATCTTTATGAGTTAATATAAACTGTGTAGATGCACAGTGAAAAACAAATGTTGTGATTATCTTTTGTTCATTCATTTATTGTTTCCTTGTCTATTTCTAGTGTGTACAGTAAATAAGTGTAGTAAGTGTTCAGCAGTGTTTAGTGCAAGCGCTCTGTGAAATGGGTGACTTGTCAGACTTCCAAAAAGGACAAATCATGGAAGCCCGTTTATCAGAAGAACAACAGACTTTACGATTATGACTGCGTACACAAAGCACGGCAAGACTTCATCAGCGAAGAAGAATAGTGGGCTAAAACTAAAAGTGAATGATAGGGACTGTCAAACACTAGGGAGGATTTTGTCCAAACAACACAGAAATACTGCAGCAAAGTGACAGCAAACTCGATTTATCAACTTGCAGACCGTTTCCACAACAACTGACCACAGAGAATTTCAGAAACCAACATCCATGATAGATTTATCATTAATTCTAATCTCAGACATCAATACTAAAGTGCAAAAAAATATGTCATGATCATAAAAAACCTGGACAGCACCAAGATGAACTTTTGCCCTGGTTAGCTCAATCACCTGACTTGAATATTATCAAACCACTGTGGGCAGTTTTGGAGAAAAGAGTGAGAAGCCAGTTCCCTCCTTTAATATCTCTAAAGCAACTGACAGATGTTCTGATAGACAACATTCAACTGGAGACTATTCAGAAGTTGTATGAATCTATTCTAAGAAGGCTGGAAGCTGTATTAAAGGCATAAATATTCCCTATTTCCTAGGTGTTCACTTTATTTTGTCCAACCCCTGTAAAAAGTCAAAAGTGTGTGCTATAAAATTTCATTGTGAGATATAAAGTCGTAGTTAAAGTGCAAATGGGCTTTCATAGAAAATGCATTCAAAGGTGTAGCTTTAGTACTGCGCATTTATGTAACATTGTTGATAATTGTGCTTCTATTAATAGCCACTACATGTAGTCATGGGGGGCAGTCAGCATTTTAGCGATTATGTGTTTATACGCTTAACTGCTTAATATCATAAGGTCTTAGAAAGCAGATCAGACTCAGAGTGAAAACATACAGAACTGCAGGAACAACATTTCTCTCAGATTTTCACTATTATTGGATTGGATTGGATCTGAACAAGAAAACCTTTCTCTGCCAATAATTGTTGTGTTTTTCCTCGTCACTAAATTTGAACAACAATTTGTTAGATGGTTATGGTCCTATTGATGCTGTCTTTTCATCTGAACATCACCATGTGTGAGATTTGTTCCATCTCAACAGTTTTGATAATAATCTCTCTCTCTCTCTCTCTCTCTCTCTCTCTCTCTCTCTCTCTCTCTCTCTCTCTCTCTCTCTCTCTCTCTCTCTCTCTCTCTTTGATTTTCTATTAGATATGTGTTTAGATTTATATGATAACAAATATTGTTTTTATTTAAAGTTGGCATGAAATGAAAATCTGTTTTCTAAATGCATGTAATTCATTTAATAATTTATTTTAATCTGTTTAATCAAAGTCACAACTGGGTCAATATCTGTCACTATACTTCTGTTTCATCGTGACTTTAAAGTCAGACCTGATTTTGTACATTTACCCACTGACAAAGAAATTATAAGTCTATAATTTTAATAGAAGGTTTAGTTATCAGTAAGAGACCGAATAACAAAACAACAACAAAATTTCAAAAAAGTTATAAATTAATTTGCATTTTAATGAGTGAAATAAGTATTCGATCCCCTATCAATCCTCTTAAAGGGAGTGCTCCTAATCTCAGCTTGTTACCTGTATAAAAGACACCTGTCCACAGAAGCAATCAATCAGTCAGATTTCAAACTCTCCACCATGGCCAAGACCAAAAAGCTGTCCAAGGATGTCAGGGACAAGATTGTAGACCTACACAAGGCTGGAATGGGCTACAAGACCATCGCCAAGCAGCTTGGTGAGAAGGTGACAACCGTTGGGGTGATTATTCACAAATGGAAGAAACACAAAATAACTGTCAATCTCCCTTGGTCTGGGGCTCCATACAAGATCTCACCTTGTGGAGTTTCAATGATCATGAGAATGGTGAGGACTCAGAACTACACAGGAGGATCTTGTCAATGATCTCAAGGCAGCTGGGACCATTGTCACCAAGAAGACCATTGATAACACACTACGCTGTGAAGGATTGAAATCCTGCAGCGCCCGTAAGTTCCCCTTGCTCAAGAAAACACATGTACAGGCCCGTCTGAAGTTTGCCAATGAACATCTGAATGATTGAGAGGAGAACTGGGTGAAAGTGTTGTGGTCAGATGAGACCAATATCGAGCTCTTTGGCATCAACTCAACTCGCCGTGTTTGGAGGAGGAGGAATGCTGCCTACGACCCCAAAAACACCATTCCCACCATCAAACAAGCAAAAGGGAAACATTATGCTTTGGGGGTGTTTTTCTGGTAAGGTGACAGGACAACTGCACCGCATCAAAGGGACGATGGACAGGGCCATGTACCGTCAGGGCCAGGGCATTGAAAATGGGTTGTGGATGGGTATGACCCAAAATACAGGGGCAAGGCAACAAAGGAGTGGCTCACAAAGAAGAGTGGCCTAGCCAGTCCTTAGACCTTAATCCCATAGAAAATCTGTGGAGGGAGCTGAAGGTTGGAGTTGCCAAATGTCAGCCTCGAAACCTTAATGACTTGGAGAGGATCTGCAAAGAGGAGTGGGACAAAATCCCTCCTGAGATGTGTGCAAACCTGGTAGCCAACTACAAGAAACATCTGACCTCTGTGATTACCAACAAGGGTTTTGCTAAGTCATGTTTTGCAATGTTTTACTCATTAAAATGCAAATCAATTTCTAACTTTTTTTGAAATATGTTTTTCTGGATTTTTTTTGTTGGTATTCTGTCTCTCACTGTTCAGATGATCCTACCATTAAAATTACTACAATTTCTTTGTCAGTGGGCAAACGTACAAAATCAGCAGGGGATCAAATATTTTTTTCCTCACTGTACAGTATATGTTGTTTGGTTAGTCTGTCATTAATACATTTTTAAACAAATTTGCCAAAAGGCGCACATTTACATAGAATATTTGATGTAATATTTGACATCTAATTACATCTATTAAAAAAAAAAGAAAAAGAAAAATAATGGGATTTGTTTACCCTGAGGGGCTTTTTGTCCAAGGTAGGAGGTTGGGTAACCTTTTTCCAGGATTTTCATGGTTTTATGTGATAGCATATAAAATAGGAAAAATGTACTTTCTTTATTGACAGATTGTCCTGCATGGTAAACTTATTTCTATATCTACTCTTTTAACAATAAATGCACACTGACTTTAATTTTCCTGTCTTCCCCTCTGTGAACCACCTGGTATAAAAAAACAAATTACCAATAACATCGTCTACAGAGTTGTTATGAAGTCAATGTTGGAGCACCACCACTAATGCTAATTAACTAGAAAGCAGTTCTGTAGGACACCTTTCAGGCACAAAACCAGAAATGTAACATCAGCCATTTTGTTTCCATAGAGACATAATCAATTCAGTTTTCATTTCGGTAAACCGTACCAGCCTTTTAGCAATAAATGCAATGGAACAACATTCATGATTCAGTCAATAAACTGTGAAATAAATAAATAAAGCTTTCGGTTGTATAAAGCCCTAACCCAGAAAACACTTTTGGATCTTTGAAAAGAGATTCAAAAGCCTTTGGTCCAAAGCTTTAACTTACAATTGTTGTCCACAGCCTTTGTGTGCCCTTTATCACTGATCTACCATGATTAGACCATTTCAAATGGGTTTCATACGTATCGGTTATAAATAATAACCAATGGACCAGACTCCAGTTCTGCTGTGTTATTTAATTGTATTTTCCTCAATCACTTTGTTAGAACAGAGGAAGCCGCAATGTGTTCTGCTTCCATGCATAGCACAATGTTTAAAAAGTGAAAATGACTTAAAATAAAATTGTCAGAAAACATCAGTGTCAAGCCCTCAAAGCAAAGTGCATCTCTCTAGAAACCACAGGGGAGAACAGACAGAGAAATGTACAAATCAGTGGTTATAGGGCACTGACAGATGCTCTGTGCTTCCAGAAATGTTCTTAAGAGAATGATGACTGGTAGAGAAGGCAGTATGTGGTCTCATCTGTTAGAAGCACATATTAGGAGCTCTGACATGTTATATCAGTACTGCAGGTATAAATTACCAATAAAAAAGAATCTTTGCTCAATGGGCCTTTGGAAAGAAGATGAGTTAAAGATGAAGGATGACTGATGTCACGCTGCATTGAAAAATCGTGTCCGTAATTTGGCCTGTTCCTTTACCCCTTGAAAGCGACAAATGGCCCAGGCGTCTCTTGTGGCATGAAACTTGCCCAGGCGCTCCTTTTGCTTTCATTTGCCCTTACGGCTTGCTGTTTAGAGGACTGTTGAGTGCACTCTTTGTGCACATGGCATTGGCGACCTTTAACCTGTTGGCCTCCTCATTTTTCACATTCGTTCTAAAGGCTTTTAGAGTATCTTCTTCCAACCTTAAAATGTAGGCCGTCTGTTTCCTTGAGGCTAAGTCATGCTGGCCTATTTACAACCATGTGAAAGCTGTTGCAGTGCTCATTGGTTTCTCATCGGGCACTGTCTAGGAACATTACAATCAGAGAGGAACACTCATTTTTCAAGGAATGACATGAAACGTGGACATTAGCTTCTAAATCATAATCCAACATACTCTGGATCTTTTCCCCAATGTCAGCACTTGTGAAATGCAGCCTAAGCTGTTTGCTGACCGAATTTGCCATCCAAACTTGCCAAAAACACCTGGAGCGTATAAATAAGATCTTCAGTTGAGCTCAGTAGCAGTTTATCTCTGCGTCTGCCATGCTTGCTACCTCAGCAACCAGTCAGTCTCATACTTTACAGGAATAGATTACCCAAAAATGAAAATTCTATCATTATTTACTCACCTATGTGTTGTTATAGAAACTTGAATGACTTTTTTAATTCTGTGTAGCACAAAAGGAGAAGTTTGGCAGCTGTTGCTCTCATTTCTCATTCACACCGGAGGATATTTAAATATTTGGTTAGGGCAGGGGGTTTTAAAGTTGCCATGGCTGAAGCCCTTTTAAGGGACCCAAACTGATACCTATAGATTTAAAAAATGTATAAATGTGTGCAACATAAAACTATGGTTGTCAAATATGCAATTAATTTCTTGTCTGTCATCTGGTCTTTAGAAAAAATAACAAAAGAACCAGTTAAGAATATAAATGTAGAACTTAACGGTTAACTCTGGTCCTTGAATCTGATTGGTCGAGCAGAAGCCAAGTGTTCTGTAGCAGTGCAACAGTACTGGGACTTGATACTCATACATAATTCATCTAAACCTGCTGATTCATTCAGGAATGAAACAAGTGACTGACACTGGATTGCTTACTCAACTGATTTGTGGCCGAAACACACTCTTGCTCATTCATCTTAATGCAATTGAATCATTAAAATAAACTGATGATTTGAATTTTGATCAGTTGACTGTCATTGAATTATATGCTAAACTGATTTATGGCCACAACCCATTTTAGCTCATTTAATATTTCTATGTGAACTTTTCAGCAAAACCTAACACCACCTTGTGACCTCTAATTTTCCATTGCATTAAATAAATAAATAATTAAATAAATAAATAAATAAATAAATAAATAAATAAACAAACAGTTAAGTCTGTAATCAGCTACAATGCTCAAAGTTGAACAAACACGTTATAAATAGAAATCTTTGTCTATGAGCAGATATATTAGGGATCCGCTGATAGACACTGCTTTTTCAAAGGGGGACTTAAGTACATAGACAAATGAGGATAATTAATGAGACACACCTAAACATAATGAAGAACTCAAATCAGTGACCATGACAACAGATGAAACAGTGAAAACATGACAACAGATGAAACAGTGAAAACTGTGAAAACAAAGTCCAAACAGAGACACCCCCCTTCTAGAAGGCACAACCTCATGCCACAGGAACAAAAGGAGAGGGACAGAGTGGGACCTAGCAGGAGGACAAAGAAGTGGATGTGTGATGGTGACAGGGGACGATGAAGGGCAGGCAGGGTAGTGATGATGGAGAGAGGAGCAACAGTGGAATCTAGTGGAACCATGGCGGATCAGATGGAGAGAAGTGCCAGGGGAAAGACAGGAGGGAGCAGGAGGAGCCAGGTAGGACCCAGACCCCAGTCAGGATAGTGGCCCACTGTTAAGCCGATGGAGGGAGAATGGCTGACTCCAGGCGATGACAGAGCAGGTGATGGTGGAGCCCGAGGTGAAGACAAAGAGCCGATGAGCCAGGGTGACGAGGATCCGGAGGGCCAAGGCAGAGCAGAGGTGGAGGAGGGGATCCAGAAGGCCACAGTGGAGCTGGAGCAACTGAGGACCAAGGTAGAGCCAGAGGGAAGGAGGAGCCTGACAGAGCAGAAGGGACGGAGGGATGAAGAGTGGAGTCCCGAGGTGGCGGATGTTCAACAACTGACCAAGGAGGAGCCGGAGGGATAAGGGAGCCCGGTGGAGCTGGTGGATTGATGTGCCACATTGGAGAGGAGGGAGATAGAAGCCATGGTGGAGCCGCTGGGTCAGAGGCTGAAGGTGGAGACAAAGGATCCTCCAACCATGATGCCATTGGAGACTGGCAGACCTGTGATGATCCAACGTCACAGATGGTGGACTCAGGGTGAGCTGAAGGGCTGACAGGATGCAGCGGTGGTGGTGAGGATTATAGGGGTGAGCTGAGGGGCTGACAGGATGCAGCGGTGGTGGTGAGGATTATAGGGGAAGAGGGGGTGGGAGAAGGAAGCTGGATGGGAGTTTAGGTTCATTAGGGGGTTCTTGAAAGATGTGCTCTGCCCACATACACCAGATGGCAATTCCCAGCACTGGGAAGATCACGTTCCTTTAGGCGCTGGCTCATCGATCGTGATTGGCTCTCCTTCCGCGGTGGGCTCAGACTGTAGCTCCATGTAGTGGGGTGGTGGTAGGCTGGGCTCTGGGTTAAAAGTAACTTAACAAATGAAAAACTTACAAAAGCTGAAAACAAAATGCAAAGTCTCATGCTGCATTTCTTTCACTTTATATGACTGGTTATTCTGTCATGCTACATGCTGGAATGAGGACAAAGAGAGTGCACAACGAAGGTAATCTTAATTATTTAATATAAATCCACAGGGGGTGACAAATAGACATCCACACACATAGGGCAATCACAATAACTGGCAACTGAACTTCAGACAAAGGGGGACTTAAGTACATAGACAAATAAGGATAATAAACGAGACACACCCGAACATAATGAAGAACTCAAATCAGTGACCTTGACAACACATAAAACAGTAAGTCCAAACAGAGACAAGGTGTGACAATAATTTTTTTTTTCTCAGAACTTTTTTTTAGTAAACAGCTCTCCCTTGTGGCCCAATTTGAAATGAGGAGGGGGTGTTAGTACATACTAGAGGTTGCATATAGACTAGTCTGGTAGTCGCCCACTAATTGGCGCTGTCGTAAGCTATCAAGTGCTTGAGCATGCATTAACTATCTATAGTGGGCATGTAAAGAACACCAGTTCCCTCCAGGTTCAGGAGTATGGGGGTGTTAGAGGGTGCTAAAACGTATGTAAGAACACCCTCAGTTGAAGTTGTAATAATAGGAAATTGCAAAACAGATTTGGAAAATGCCATTTGTATATTTGCACTGGAGGACATCAAAGGTTTCTTTTTACAATGTGCTTTTGAAGAGTTGCAGCCAATGACAGGATATCTGTTGTTTGTAGACAGGATGTAAAGAGATTTATTGTGCAGTGTAATAATAAGAGAACTTTAGCGCAATGAAGATGAGTGACAGCCATACTGATTGTGAGGGAAACACTCTTTTCTGAGCTTTGTATAATCCATTCAGAATTTGGTTAAATCAAATCTCTGTCCCTGCCACCAGCACAAAGAGTGAAAGCATTTTTTTTCTTTGGCAGGCAACACAGCAAGGCAAAAATCGAGCCTGCATGCATCCGTGCCATGTTGACGTCCTTGTTTTTTATAACACAAACTAGCGAGCCATAACCACGACCAAAGATAGTATTTGCCAGGAGGATGATGGGAGCTTAACAGACCATGTTAATTTTGTCTTACTCTTTTATAAACTATTTAGAACTGGTTGAGTAAAGTTCTAAGTATACACATTATTACAAGCACAATTTTTATTTATTCACTTATTTAAAATGTTTATGTTTGTGTTTCATGGTAGAAAGTATGATAATGACAAAATTTAATTCTGGGATGAATTGAATTATTCCTTTCAAACACCATTTAAACAAACAGTCATTCAAAAGAGCAAACAATTCTGTAATGCTGACAAATTTGTTTGTAATAGCTTTTTTTGTCATGGGAGGCTTTGTAAATGTTGCTTTTTTACAGTTGACTGGATTGGGAATATTCTCTGTCTCTGTGGGCATATAACCAACTCCTTAAAGTCACCGCCGCATGCTTTGAACGCCTATAAAGCTTGCCAGGAAGACAGAACGTGATGTAAGCAGCATTCAGGCCCAGCGTGGATGACTTCGCCTTGTGTGCGGGAAGAATAAACAAAACTTGTGCATGGCTTAACATAATCACGCCTCTAATTGATGGAGGGGCTTTGTGTGGCACACATGTTGTTATGACAGGTAAAAACAGCCTTCTAGAGAACATTGCCAAGTAAGTGCTCAAGCCTGCAGGGATGAGTTGGAGGCCTCCATTTACATGAAGTAATCTCAGTGAGCTTATTCATGGCTTTCATTCATCAGAAGCTTCTCCTAGCGGCTTTATCTCCATTGCGGAAAAATGGGGGAGGGTTGTCATCATTGTCTAGCTGTCATTTCTCAAGCAAAAAAAGTCTCTCTCAGATGCAGCCGGTGCCATACCAAGTTTAAAAGCAATGTGCTATAAATAGACTATTTTTAAAATATGGGCCAGGCTGGCCCATAAGGCTTTGGTGTATTTTTAGTTTTTTTTTCTTGTTTTGACTGCGGTGTTGTTGTTTTTCATCCTTCCAAGTTGTGATTTAATCTGTCTAAACTCATCCCTGACCCCAGAACTGACCTGCTCAATGAATCAAGAATGCCGCTCTTCAAGGAATGACAGATTCATATTTGTGCTGTCTAGGAAATGTCTGGTGCAAGTCTGACAAAGATACATGAAGTCAACCCAACGTTTAGAGACACTGTCATACTAGTGCGATACATTTATTTTGTTGGAAAAAAGGAACTGAAATTCAGTATACAATGGCCAGGGAGTGACATTCTGGTTCATGACTGGAGCAAAAAATAGAATTAAATCAGGTGTGTCTGTTATGGTTTGTTTTTGTTGCATAAGTCACTTGCAAACTTAGTCTTAGTAATGTACATGATTGATAGCTGCACTAATAATATAATTTGTCTTAACAATGAATTAGGATTTTTTTTTTAACAAACTATAAAAATATTACTGATTGTGAACTGTTCACTTCCCCATGTGCATGACAAAAAACGTCTCTAGGTTACGTATGTAACCTCAGTTCCCTGAGAACAGGGAACGAGACACTGCGTCCTCTAGAGGGCGCTTTGGGGAACGCTGCAGCGTGACTCGTGTCTGAAGAATACATAGAAAAACTACATGAAATGGCCGGCGACAGCGTATGACGTCACCTAGGCGCGCACGTCGCTGCCGCTGCGTCACTACCGGGCGACCATAACATAAAAAGGGCGCCAGTGCAACACAATACATCTTCAAAGTCTGAAGCTTATCGTCCGAAGCATGGCGAAGAGTCTAGAGGACGCAGTGTCTCGTTCCCTGTTTTCAGGGAACTGAGGTTACATACATAACCTAGAGACGTTCCCTTTCGAAGCGAACTCTCACTGCGTCCTCTAGAGGGTGCTTTGGGGAACGGATATACCCACGCTACCATGCTGAGGGGAGTGCATGCTATTCCAGCGAGCACTAAGCAACAATTCTGAGAGGAATTGCCCCTACTAGGACGTGGTGACGGTTGTCAAAACATTATCCCCCACGGCCAGAGGCCTGAACTGTTACCCACTTACCTGGACTGGGTTAAAACCCAGGGCACAGCTCTAGGCTTGGAATTAGAGTCATTCCTTCTGAGGGAAACGGCTAAGTTTCAATGGAAACTTAGACTCGTCAGAACAAGGAACTACCGCAACATAGGGCCTAGTTCCCTCAGGAACTGGCTCCCATATGAGGGCAGCAAACCTGTCCTGGGTCCATTCAAAGGGCCACTAGTAGTGGCACGCTCTGATAGTGGATGGTCGGTAGACATCAACAGTGATATCTAAAGAGTTGAACCCAGGGGACCGGGGTTGTAGGCCAACTCCACAAAATGGGAACGAGGCGAGACGCGTGACCCATACCATAAAGGGTTTAAGGAAGAACCCAAGACTTGGTGGGAACTTACCACACACACGTGGATTTTATAGAAGTGCCCCAGGTGTATGTGCACTTACCACTCTTGTGGATTTTAAGAAAGATGCCCAGGCATAGCGTGGGACACTTACCGAAATGATCGGATTTTAAGGAGAATGTTTTCCCAGGGGGTTTCACTACCAGCTCCATGCCGTCTAAAGAGACGGAAGAAGGGGATAACCCTCACGATGAAGGGACTGCCATGCTGCACCCTACTCCGGACAGAAGCTCGCAAGCTATATGTCAACAGAAATAAAAATGGAGCTGAGACCATCTTTTTTTTTTTTTTTTTTTTAAAGGGCCACTAGTAGTGGCACGCCCTGATAGTGGATGGTCGGTAGACATCAACAGTAATATCTAAAGAGTTGAACCCAGGGGACCGGGGTTGTAGGTCAACTCCAATAAATGGGAACGAGGCGAGACGCGTGACCCATACCATAAAGGGTTTAAGGAAGAACCCAAGACTTGGTGGGAACTTACCACACACGTGGATTTTATAAAAGTGCCCCAGGTGTATGTGCACTTACCACTCTTGTGGATTTTAAGAAAGATGCCCAGGCATAGCGTGGGACACTTACCGAAATGATCGGATTTTAAGGAGAATGTTTTCCCAGGGGGTTTCACTACCAGCTCCATGCCGTCTAAAGAGACGGAAGAAGGGGATAACCCTCACGATGAAGGGACTGCCATGCTGCACCCTACTCCGGACAGAAGCTCGCAAGCTATCTGTCAACAGAAATAAAAATGGAGCTGAGACCATCTTTTTTCTTTTTTTTTTTTAAAGGGCCACTAGTAGTGGCACGCCCTGATAGTGGATGGTCGGTAGACATCAACAGTAATATCTAAAGAGTTGAACCCAGGGGACCGGGGTTGTAGGTCAACTCCAATAAATGGGAACGAGGCGAGACGCGTGACCCATACCATAAAGGGTTTAAGGAAGAACCCAAGACTTGGTGGGAACTTACCACACACGTGGATTTTATAAAAGTGCCCCAGGTGTATGTGCACTTACCACTCTTGTGGATTTTAAGAAAGATGCCCAGGCATAGCGTGGGACACTTACCGAAATGATCGGATTTTAAGGAGAATGTTTTCCCAGGGGGTTTCACTACCAGCTCCATGCCGTCTAAAGAGACGGAAGAAGGGGATAACCCTCACGATGAAGGGACTGCCATGCTGCACCCTACTCCGGACAGAAGCTCGCAAGCTATCTGTCAACAGAAATAAAAATGGAGCTGAGACCATCTTTTTTCTTTTTTTTTTTTAAAGGGCCACTAGTAGTGGCACGCCCTGATAGTGGATGGTCGGTAGACATCAACAGTAATATCTAAAGAGTTGAACCCAGGGGACCGGGGTTGTAGGTCAACTCCAATAAATGGGAATGAGGCGAGACGCGTGACCCATACCATAAAGGGTTTAAGGAAGAACCCAAGACTTGGTGGGAACTTACCACACACGTGGATTTTATAAAAGTGCCCCAGGTGTATGTGCACTTACCACTCTTGTGGATTTTAAGAAAGATGCCCAGGCATAGCGTGGGACACTTACCGAAATGATCGGATTTTAAGGAGAGTGTTTTCCCAGGGGGTTTCACTACCAGCTCCATGCCGTCTAAAGAGACGGAAGAAGGGGATAACCCTCACGATGAGGGGATTGCCATGCTGCACCCTACTCCGGACAGAAGCTCGCAAGCTATCTGTCAACAGAGATAAACATGGAGCTGAGACCATCCTGTAATAGTGGACGATAGTAGAGGACAAATTCCTAACAGGGAGGATCGCTCTCTAGAAGGGGGCACTGCTCTCAGGGAACCCTTAATGAGAAGGGGGAGCGTGCACAGCCCGGTCCACACGACCTGTATAAAGGTCTGGCAATCTCACGAAGGTGGGTTGGCGCTCATAGAGGACCCTTCCAAAGAAGGGGAGCTGCGTAACCCAACAGGAGCGAATGCTCTCACTGTTACCCTTCCTAGATGGGAGCATACATCCAGAATACAAGGCTGGAGAGTAAAAACCTGAAGTAAGAAGGTCAAGCTCCTAACCCTGAAGCACAGGGAGGAAAACTTGGCCACCAAGGAGTGGTGCTCTTATTTAGTGAATCCTTGAGAAAGGGGGCATGCCAACATCCTTGTAGAAGGTTAGTAACTCTCAATAGTCTACCCGGGGTAGACTCCCACCCTAAGAAGGGAGGAAGACTTTCCGTCCTGGGATGGTGCTCTGAAGGGAACCCTAGACAGCAGGGGAGCTATAAGGTCGGTTCCAAATCCCTGCGCACAGGGAGGAACGCGAGTTCTTATGCTCTAAAGGACCTTTTCATCAGAAAGGGGAGCACTGGGTGCCTTATAGAATCCTGGGTTAACTCCAGAATTAAACCATGAGGACAGCTTCCTAGCCCTGAGACCAGGGGGAAAAACCATTCTATGATTTGACACTTCGTAAAACCTTTCTTCGGAAAGGGAAGTGAAATGAGGCCTGAGGAGCGAGAATCGACCCTAAGGTGCCAGCTTTCTGAGGTGTTTTGACACCAAAAGATGCTCAAGCCCTTCCACGGAGAGGGAGGCATCCGTCAACCTGGGTGTAGATTCTACATCAAGCATTACCCCAGCCCTCAGGCTAGAATGAGGTGGCTTGAGATGAGTCACAGAGTGACGCTCAGTTTAATAAAACCCTTTCCGCAAAAAGGGGAGCGTTCACATAAGTAAACTGGAATCATAACCCAAAATTGGAAAGTGGTCACCAGGTGGTGCTCAATTTAAAACTTTTCCGCAGAAAAGGGAGCATCCTTTAGTTGTTCCGAGTCTGCAGCGAGCACTTCCCCCGCCCTCAGGCGTATTGTAAAAAGGGGGGTGGCCTGCTGGCACTCCTATTTAAGCGAACTCCTGTCTCAACAGGTTAGAGAAGCTCTGTTTCCATGGAAACCAGAGGCTAAAAGAGAAAGTTTCCTTTGGGTTACCTAAACAGGGTCCAGCGGAATCCTGTAGTTCACTAAGGAGAGGACGCAAAGGGGATTCTCGTACACAGGCTATCTGCAACAGAGTTAAACATGCTAGGGCAATCCTAAAAAGTATTTTTAAGATGCTTACCTAGGTGAAGGGAAAAACTCCCACGTTTAACCACTGAAAGGGGGAAACCTGTTCTGTAGACTGTCGCTTCTGGATCGAAGTGTTGGAAGACAAACACCACCATACGACCGGAGGGAGGGGTGTTTCGTTGAATTATCAGTATTCCTTCCTAAGGAATAAACACAACACACAAAAACAGATCCAGAATAACATCTTGTAAGTCATGAGGACAGACTCCTAACCCTGAGGGCCAGGGAGGAATGCCCGTCCTGACGAGGGGGCGCCCTTGGAAAGGGGAGAGCCCAGCTCGTGCGTGAGGCCTGAAGAGTGAGAATCAGCATGGACAAGAAGGACAGGCCCCTAACCCAGATGAACCGGGAGGAAAACCTGGCTCTGTCAGTGAGAAACGGTAGTCTGAATAAACCCTTTCCGCGGAAAGGGGAGTACTACCTAGGTCGAACCGACCCTGCCCTCGAGCTAACAGGGGGATCGACAGAACAGGCCTGCAAAGGACAGTGTTAAACATGCCAGGGCAATCCTAAGAAAGAAACTTAGGAAGCTTACCTTGAAGAGGACATAAGTCCTATGTCTGACATATGCTGTAAGGGTGGTTTACCGCACAGCCTGTGGCGTGGAGAGGACGAACACTGCCGTAACCATAATCCGTAGGATCAGATGGGGAGCATCCGCTGTAGACTTGTCATTTTTCTCTGAGAAAAAAACACAACACACAGGCCTGAGACAGTATGAAGTTCCTTTTTCTTTTATTTAAAGAAAAATGGATCGTACTCACCCATATGTGACCTGCTTTTAACTCTAACTTAAACAGTCCCTGTTTAAGGAGTTAAAATCTGGCCTGGGCCTTCATGGAATGAAGGACTTAAAGGCAGTGATCTACCTAGTCCATAGCCACATAAATCCAGAAAGGCCAATGAGCCTGGAAAACTAACAGATCAGTGAAAGACCTCTGGTTAGTCCTTTTAAAAATAGCCCAAACCAAAGAGTGGGCCGTCTACTTAAACCCTAGCAGGGGAGGCAGCACCGTCTAAGCAAGAACTAAAGAGAACTGCCCAAAAATCCCCCAAAGGGGAGCATTCAGAAAATCAACACACAGACATCCTCAGGTATCTGTGTGTAGGAAGGACCAACCAAGGTGAAAAACTGACCGAACGCTTCCAGATCCTAAAGGGGGAAGAATTAACACACAGCTAGCCTCAGACAGCTGCAGTTAGTAAGACTGTTCTGCCATAATCATGGCTGAACTAGTCTCAGGAAATCTCCCCTCTTTTTTTTTTTTTGTCGGTGAAATAACTCTACAATCGCGACGCGCAGCACATATTCGGCTCCCACGGGAGCTAAACATACTCCGCCCAGGCGCCAAATTCCCTCAGGAATAAGGCAAGCAAGGAGCCGCCTCCTCTTATCGGATAAAAAGTTTATCCTACTCAGTTGTGCGCATAA
The DNA here is from genome assembly GCF_049309525.1 of Garra rufa. Classification (NCBI taxonomy): domain Eukaryota; kingdom Metazoa; phylum Chordata; class Actinopteri; order Cypriniformes; family Cyprinidae; genus Garra; species Garra rufa. Next base: position 9,011,374 of record NC_133379.1, read on the forward strand.
GTTTTTTATGCGCATTTTTAGAATTTATGTGCATTTTCGTTTTTCCAGCCAGAGATTTTTTATTCCAAAATGCGCATAAAAATAGGTGGACGGAAATGTGATGCGGTCGTGGCGCATCAGGCGCCATTATTGCATTATTGCTTCCTTTTAAATATGTTTAATGATTGCGCCTGATGCGCCCATGCCCGCTCCGTCAGAGGAGGCGCGCAGATGAAAAAATAAATATTGATTACCAATTTGAATCAGTACATTATAATGAAAACAATACCTTAAAGTGGTATCTTTAAACTCCTTTAAACTTTTCAGTCCAAGAATTAAGTAAATGAATGCATTCAAACAGTAAGTTCAAAACAAAACAAACAAAAAACCCTGGCCGATTTCATGAGAGATTGCAGAGAATCATTCAGCGTTCAGTTCTATTTCAGCAGCAAAAATAATTTCAAAGACAGCTAACCCAAAGCGCATTTCAGAGCAACCAGACGATTCATTGATGAATAATTTGTTTTGTAATTTGTCTTGAACAAATCAGTTGAGTCAAAGTTTCATTATCCAATGCACAAACATCTGATAAATCAGTCGAACTGAATCGAACAACGAATCGTTGAACAACTGACTCATTAGACACTTGCCGTCACCTACTGGTGTTTTAATTTGGTTTAAAAGTATAATCCCCCCCCATAATTTCTTGTGTAGGTCTATATTTAAAAAAAAAATACTTAAAACAATCTCAACAATACTCTCAAAACAATCCTAGCATT
>NC_133379.1:9012631-9038496 GCF_049309525.1 Garra rufa
GGCTTGCTAAATAATATGTGAAATATTTTTGTGCATAAACGTCTTAAAGTGCTTGAACCCTGGTAATCGCTGCTTGAAGCTTATTATTATTTTTTTTGTTATTGTATTTTCATAAAATGTTTAATAATGTTCTAAATATTTAATTGGATGTATTTATGTATTTGTTTTTTTAATGCCAGATATAAAACTTTAATGTTTTTCTCTCTCTCTGTAGAATGCACTCATTGTACCAATCTGGTAGTTTCTAAACACAATTTGTAAAAACTTGCCCATTTTGAGTGTGCAGTATCCATTAGATGGCTAGTGAACAGATTGTAGGCGGTCTAAGGGTGTGCCATTTGAGGCTGAGACTAGCCATGAGCTATCACCGTTGTGCCCTTGAGCAAGGCACTTAACCCCAGGTTGCTCCAGAGGGTTTTCCCTCTAATAAGCTGCTAACAGTAGAATCATCTGCTAAATGACTGATTACTTCCAAATTCTGAAGTTGTTTGTATTGGAAAATTATTACACGTTTTTTGACCTTCATGGAATACCGTGAAGAGCAGATGTCTGCGCGCTGATTGTTTAAATGATAACTCTGCAGGGATGCTGCAGCTTACACTACTTCTTAGTCATCAGGGGACTGATTGAATCTGGCTGCATGGAAACAGCATCTGTTTAAAAAGATTGTTAAGGTTGTTAGTGATTTTAAAGGTCATTAGTTTAAAATGATCTTCCACTGCAATTTCAAATTTAGTATCATTTTAATTTAGTTTTTGTGGAATCTAATTTATGCAAAACTAAAACTCCAAAGAAAGAACTTTTTTTAACAGGTGTTTTACCTGTATTGATGAACTGATTATTTTTCAGTTGTTGTTTTTTTCAACCAGTCATATGCCCTAACTGGTAATTGGTGTGTGTTGTCTATATCTGCATTTATAGGACTGTATTATAGGCTGGGTCTTGGTGAGGACTTATGATACGTCACATCACTGACTTAAGGGCATTTCTTCACAGATCAGAGTTCTTTTGAAGCTGCTACAATTTCAACACAGTTATTTTGAAGGAGCTGAAATTCAAAGCGATATGTGTGGTTCACACCTCAAAAAACTCCATTCCTATACAGCGACGTTCGTCGGAGGAAGCGTCATGCTGTGAGGTGTCTTTTCATCAGCAGATACTGGGCATCTTGTTAAAACTGAAAGAATGGATGGAGAGAATAACAAAACTACAGGGGAAAAAAAACTTTCATTAGAACCTGCTTTAATATGTTCAAAAACTCTGGATATATTTATATATATATATATATATATATATATATATATATATATATATATATATATATATATTTATTTTTTTATTTTATTTTTTTTCAGCAGGACAAAACTCTAGATACAAAATAAAATAATATTTTTTTTTTTCCACAAATGAAAAACACCATTATGCTGTTGCAAACCTGTATTCTGTTTTGGAACTTTTTCATGCAGCTCAACATTCAGATTGTATCGAGCTCCTTCAATGACAAAAATGCCATAAAAGCACAACCATCTACATAACTTAAAAATAAAATTATTTATTAAAATTACACATTTAACCGGTAGACCCTTAAGTATATACCTAAAGCTGCAATTACTACAAATGGTGATTATGCAATCTGCACAGCTTTTTGTGATATATGACTAATTTGATGTGAACATTAAGTCTAAATCAAGGTCCATTAGTGGATGGTTTATTTTTGGCATTTCGCACCAGCTCCTCAAGGATTTGCAACATGCTATGACAATTAGGTTTTATTTAGCAGTGCCACTATCTCCCAGCATGCAGGCGAGTCAAGCGCACCCATGAATCACCAGGTAGAGTCTGAATCGCCCATGTTCTTCTGAACTGCGGCTGCACTCATACATCATTCTCAGTATGTCTGCATCCCTGGATTTATAGACTATAGGAGCCTGTACTCTGTTATTGTGTCTTGAGGGGCACATTTTGATGACCTTGCAGCAGGAGGGTTTGAAAATAGAAAGGTGATATGCAGAAAGGGCGGGTGCGATGGCTCTTTTCCATGGAGGTGACACGTGGGAGAAGCGGGAGATACTGTACATCGGTGAGACTGAACATGTGAACATATACAGGCTGATGTTGGCAAAGTCTTTGATAATAAGAGTGCTAGCCTAGGTAGTAATTGATTACATGTAATCTGGATTACGTAATCAGATTAACAAAAATTAAGTACTAGTAAGTAATTATGTAATTAAATTATATTACATTTTAAAATGCTCATAATTAGACTACATTTACTTTTTTTATGGATTACATGATTACATATTATTCACACAGTTGCAGTAAATTAATTACAATTGATTAATTGGCCTAACTTATTTTTGTCTCATGTAAATTTTCCTTTCTAAAAGTTAGCAATTGACTATATTCACAAATGTGTAAATAAATTTGCAAACCATGCTTCTAAATTTGAGGGGAAATTCACCGCTGGGTCATTCCTGGGATTTGGTAACATTTCGACTTAATATACATTCGTTTCAACTACATATTATTCATTTTCTAAATGCCCCACATAATTAGGTACATGTCAAACCTCTAAAAAATCCCACCTCAGGTGCTGACGACCTTTTATTATTTTTATTTATTTATTTATTTATTTATTTATTTATTATTTTTTATTTTTCTGATTGATACACCTTTTTTTCTCAACCCCGTAATGGACAAAATGGGATTGGTTTAAAAGGGATTTTACACAGAACTTGTTATAAAACAAACATCTGCTCATGTGTCCCTGATAACAATTTAATGATAACAAATGTAACATTTATCATATTTTTCACATTTTTACAGGACTGAAGCTAAAAATACACAAATTGTTTGTCTATGGTCTGTTTATTTTTGTATAAAATATTTTTAATTTTGAAGTTTAATCAGAATACTTTTTAAATTTACCATTAAATATACTATTTCGATTGAAATAAAAAGCAAAAAGTAAGAAAATATTTTACATTTGTATATAAAATTATAAAAATTACATAATTACATTAGAGGGGTCATTCCTGGGATTCTGTAATATTTCAGGTGGTTCACTAAAATTAATTGTTCAAAGCTTTTCACAATATTTTGGTATGCCTATTATAATGAATTAATTATTTTTAAGCATAAAATAATGTTATTGATGCAAAAGACCATGACAAGTGAATGTATCAATACTGGTACTGCTCTCATTTCCTCAAAAGTAAGAAACATTTTGAGTGAGATGCCTTTTTCTGCATCAACCATAGCAAAATTGCCAGTTAAAGTAATCAGCAAATTCACTTTCACACTAATAATTAGTTTTATTTCATTTAGTTTTATTGTAATGTACACTGAAATATTTTATTTTATTATTTTGATTTTATTTATTTTTTATTTAATTTAAAGGGGATCAGCAACCGTTTGGTTACCAACATTCTTCGAAATATCTTATTTAATGTTCTTTTATGCTCTACAGGTTTGGAACAACTGATGCAGAAAATGATGCAGAATTTTAATTTTTGGGTGAACTATCCCTTTAAAACAACGCTGAAAACAGGATGCCTTTTTTAAATACTTTTCACAGTAATAATTAGTTTTAATCAGTTATGTAAATTGAAATATTTTTTTTTTTATTATTATTATTATTATTATTATTATTATTATTATTATTATTATTATTATTATTATTATTAATTGAATGGGGACCAGCAACCGTTTGGTTACCAACATTCTTCAAAATATCTTCTTTTATGTTCAGCAAAAGAAAGAAACCTCTACAGGTTTGGAACAACTTAAATGTTGAAGAATTTAAATTTTTGGGTGAACTATTCCTTTAAAACATGGACGAAAACAGGATGCCTTTTTAAAATTTATTTATATATTTTTTCAATGGACCAGAATTCAATGGACCATTTTTACACACTTTATGTATTCATGCTGTTTTTGGGGGGTTATGCACTCTAAAGCCTGCAGCTTTTACTCTATAAAGTTGCAATTTGCATTTACCGATATTATTTGCAAATGGAGTAGAATTATGAGAACCACGAAGACCCTCTTCAGTATATATATATTTATTTTAATGGGAAAACATGCTGTATTCTTTGAATTTTGCCCACCTACAGGTGGCCTGGACATTTCTTGTTCAATTCACTAGGTTTAGATAAGAAAACCAATGTCATTTCTTATAGACTATGAGTTTCAATAGGTTTAAACAGCAGCTGTGTCTCTCGTTATGACTTGTCATGTATTGTAATATGTGCAATAGACAGAGTGGTTGTTCCATAATGTGACATTGTCACTGGCTGCTGTGGTCACATTCGTATCGAGACCGCCCCTAAGTGGTGAGCGCATTGGCCTTCCTGTGTGTGGGGATTGCTGGGAAATATCCTGCAGCCAAGTTCTGGCAAGATAGTGTCACTTTCCATTACCCCCATCCACCGGCATCCAAAACGAGAGCGGACGCTTTTGTAAACATTTCAGCCAAGTCCAACGGGCTGTTGCACAAGTCGCCGCTGGGCTCCACTTTCGATAATGCAGCATTTTATTTTATTTTCCCTAGTTCATTCAAAAAGAGTTAAGAAAATTGGGAACGAGACTTGCTGTCTGTAAAATTAATAGCGTAATGTTGTTAAAATGCTTACTGCCATTTGTCAACGGAAGCAGGTAGTCATAGTATTTATTTTTGCCAACAGTGCTCATGGCAGAACTTTTAATTACTCTGTGTTTGAGCCCTTAAAAGCCCGCATGGCTGATGCTAGCAAGCGACGGGGAGGAGGGGAGGCCATATCGCATTTACCATGCCTGCAAGTGATGGAAAGTGCATTTGAGCGAACTGCCAGAGAGTTTGTGTGTGTGTGTGTTCGCAAAAGAGTCAGTTAGGGTACCCGACACAGTCTCTTTGCTTGTTGTTAACGGGAATCAATGGCTCACTGGTTATTTGTAGGACCATATCCTGTGTAGCGATGTTTCCATTTAGGAATTTTTCAAGGTCACATCGGCCAGTATGTTGAGTAAGGTCCTAGTGGGCAATGTCAGGACAGACATTTGATGTGGCCTCAAGAAGTATGTGTTGGAAAATGCTCACTGAATTCCCTCAGCAGTTGTTTTTGCTAAATCTCTGAATAGCTGTTACGTGCATTAACAATAGCATGCTAATCCGTAGCGCCAGTGTGAGCATCGGAAAGAGAGGACTGATTACTTGCACCCAAATGAAGTTTCTAATCAAGTGCCTCTAGGAAATCGGCAGGCTCTCTCATATAATAGAGATTAATTAAAAAGTTTTTTCTTCAACAAGGGGCCTTGTTTTTGCATTCTGTTATGCTGCTTTTCCATTTATCACTACAAAAGCAAGTTTTTGACGGACGTCTTTTTGCTCTGTGCACTCGTATCTCACATATTTTACAGCTTCTTGCACATCACATTAAAAGAAGCTGGATCTCTTTCTATTCCAGTGTCTTACTTATGTGGGAGTCAATTAAAATATGTAATCACAATAATTTCATGATAATGGTGATTGAGAGATGAAGAAAAAGGTTTTAGAATTATACAAAAATACATTTTAATTTCTTAAAAAGTATGTACTATCTACCAGATGACAGACAACAGTAGTAAACTGTGTAAAACTGATTTTCCTAGAGGCCTTATACGTTTGAAAATCAAATATGATACAGTATGCTTTATAGGGTAATTTCATCGAATTGATGGCATCTATTAATGTGTTCTGAGAGAAGCACCAAAGTAAGATAATTAGAAGGAATTACAGTTTAGCACCATATGAAAATATCGACTAGCTCTCTCAAACAATTACTCAGGTTTCAATGTGTTTCTAATAGTTTCGAGCATACTTTTTTTTAAGGCTGCCGATGATGGGATCTTGATAGGTTTGTTGAAAGCCAATTATTTTCTACCACGTATTGTCCTTATTAAAGCCAATGAACTCTGCCTGAAGGGCAGCAAGATCTGTTGTATGAGGTGTCAGTTATTGTACCTGTATCTGTTTTGTATGAGTGGTTCTGTAACTCTAAAATCAAGCTAGTTTTTATTATTTAAATCAATCTGAAGAAAGGAGAAAATAAAAGTTTATTGTAATTATTGTAACTGATAAGTTTAAGTACAGTAAGAAATACAATTATTTGAACCCCTGCTGGTTTTGTATGTTTGGCCTATTGACAAAGAAATGATCAGTCTATAATTTTAATGAAAAAAAAAAAAAAAAAAAATCCAGAAAAAAAAAATGATTTGCATTCGCAAAACATGACTTACCGTATTTTCCGCACTATAAGGCGCACATAAGGGCCTTACATTTTCTCAAAAATCGCCCGTGCGCCTAATAATCCGGTGCGCCTTATGTGTGCACAGAGTTCCAAACAACTTTGGTAAGCGGCACTATACGCTGGCAGCGATAAACCAATCAGAGAACATTACGTAATAAGTACAGTACGTACTGTCACGGGTGGGAAGAAGCACAGGACAGAAAACTCACAGTTCAGCCCCGGAGGGTGGATTTATTAAGGAAAATAGGCAACAAAGTGAAAGTGGTTGGCGGTGCGCTGAGTGAAGCTCGTGACGGTCGGTGCTCTCAATCCTTGTGCTCTGTGTAAATCCAGTGACTTGTGCAGGGGAATCGGACATCAGCTGCTGTCTGGGAAGAACAGAGAGGAGAGAAACCATTAGTGTCTGAGCTCTGTGGAGATCGTTCTCAGAGTGAGTTACCAGCGTGCCGTTTATAAGGACGCCGGCTGATGAGCGGCAGCTGAGTCCGATTCCACTGTGATGAGCGTGTGGGCGTTGAGCTCGTTGGTTTCCAGGGCGACGCTGATGATTGCTCGGGACGCTCGTCACACCCCCCCCCCCCCAAGCGTCGACCTGGTCCTGTGGAAGACATGAGTTAGCAGGGGAGAAATAGGGGGTGGGTGGGGAGTGACCCCTGACAGACCTGCGAAAGCTGCCCAGATTCGAGAGAGTCCATCAGCGTTGGAGTTGGCGGCCCCGGCCCGATGTTTGATGTCAAAGTGGAAGTCCTGGAGCACGAGGAACCATCTGGTCACCCTAGCGTTGGTGTCCTTAGCCTTGGCCATCCACTGAAGTGGAGCGTGGTCAGTTACCAGGTTGAACCTCCGGCCTAGGAGGTAGTAGCGCAGCTCCAGGACTGCCCACTTAATGGCCAGGGCCTCTTTTTCCACAGTGGCATAATTTCTCTCGGCTGGGACCAGCTTTCGACTGATGTAAAGGACTGGATGCTCCTCGCCCTCCTGGACCTGTGAGAAGACTGCTCCGAGGCCTGTGTCCGAAGCATCCGTCTGTAGTAGGAAGGGACAGCTAAAGTCAGGAGCCCGCAGGACCGGTTCGGAGGTAAGGACCTTTTTGATTTCCTGGAAGGCATCGTCCGCTGCTGGAGACCATTGCACTCTCTCCGGCTGTCCCTTCCTGGTCAGATCTGTCAGGGGGCGGCTTGAGAGGAGAAGTTAGGGATGAAGCAGCGATAATAGCCCGCCAACCCCAAGAAGGCTCGTACCTGAGTTTTAGTCTTCGGTCTTGGCGCGGACCTTACGGCTTCCACCTTCTTTTCTTGTGGCCTGATTAACCCCCTTCCGACTTGGTAACCCAGGTACTTGGCCTCCTGTAACGCTAGGTGGCACTTGCGGGGGTTGGCGGTCAGCCCAGCCTTTCGTAGTTCTGTCAGCACCCTCCGGAGACGGTCGAGATGGTCTTCCCATGCCTCTGAGTGGATGACTACATCGTCCAAGTACGCGGCGGCGTACGCTTGATGTGGCCGGAGGATGACATCCATCAGTCGTTGGAAGGTTGCTGGGGCTCCATGAAGACCGAAGGGAAGGGTCCGGTATTGCCAGTGGCCGCTGGGGGTGGAGAAGGCGGTTTTCGGTTTGGCGGTTTCAGAGAGAGGTACTTGCCAGTAACCTTTAGTTAGGTCCAAAGTAGAAATATACTGGGCCCGTCCCAATCGGTCTAGGAGTTCATCCACTCGAGGCATGGGGTAGCCGTCAAACTCCGATACTTCATTGAGTCGTCTGAAGTCGTTACAGAACCGGAGGGCGCCGTCTGGTTTTGGGACCATGACGATCGGGCTGGACCATGGGCTGCGAGATGGTTCAATCACCCCTAACTTCAGCATCTGTTGGACCTCGTCCTCAATAGCCTGCCGACGAGCCTCTGGGACCCGGTAAGGCCGCTGCCGAACGACGACTCCAGGTGGGGTGCGGATGTCGTGATGTAGAACGTGGGTCCGCCCAGGGAGTGGCGAGAACACATCGGAGAACTGACCGATCAGGTGTTGAAGGTCTCCCTTCTGGGCAGCTGAAAGGTGGGGGTTCACATCCACAACCACGGGTTCGGAGGTGCTGAAGGCCACGAGCTGGTCCATAGTCCCAACCCATCTCTTGAGGAGATTTACGTGGTAGATCTGGTCTGTACGTCTTCGCCCAGGCTGTCGGAGGAGATAATTGACGGGCCCGACTCTCTCGATGACGGTGTAGGGCCCTTGCCAGGTAGCAAGGAATTTGCAGGCCGCTGTGGGGACTTAGGACCATTACTCGGTCTCCTGGCTGAAACTCTCGTGGTTGGGCGGTCCGGCCGTAGTGTCGCTGTTGAGCTTGCTGCGCTTTGGTCAGGTGTTCCCGGACTAATGGCATCACCCGGTCGATCTTTTCCCTCATATGCTGGACATGTTCAATTACAGAGCAGTGACGGGCAGGCTGCTGCTGCTCCCAGGCCTCCTTCGCCACATCCAGAAGGCTGCGGGGTTGTCTGCCGAAGAGGAGCTCGAATGGGGTGAAGCCAGTTGAGGCCTGAGGGACCTCTCGGATGCCAAAGAGGACGTATGGAAGCATTAGATCCCAGTCCCTCCTGTCCTCTGCTGTGACTCGTCGAAGCATCTGTTTAAGGGTCTGGTTAAAGCGTTCGATGAGCCCATCGGTCTGCGGGTGGTAGACGGTGGTCCTCAACTGCTTCACCCGCAGCAGCCTGCAGAGATCTGCCAATAGCCGGGACATGAAGGGAGTACCTTGATCGGTCAGGATCTCGGTGGGTATGCCCACGCGGCTGAACAGCTGGAAGAGCTCCTGGGCGATGTTCTTGGCGGTGGCCTTTCGAAGGGGGACAGCCTCAGGGTACCGCGTGGCATAATCAACCACCACGAGGATGTGTTTGTGGCCCCGGGCAGACTTCGGCAGCGGGCCCACCAGGTCCATCCCGATGCGCTCGAAGGGCACGTCGATGATGGGCAAGGGAATCAGCGGTGAGGGGGGAGGTTTCCTCGGGGAAGTCCGCTGACAAGTGGGGCAGGCTTGACAAAACCGTTTAACTTCACCGTCCAGACCGGGCCAGTGGAAACGGTCTCGAATCCTCCGCACGGTATTTTCCTGGCCCAGGTGGCCAGCCATGGGGTGCGAATGAGCTAGTTTCAGGATCGTCTCCGTCTTTGTCCGGGGTACGACGAGTAAGCGTTTTTCCTCCCCCCTTCGCTGTGCGACACAATACAGCAGGCCATTTTGGACCACGAAGTGCGGGAGAGGGTGTGGGGCTGGTAGGACATCGCGGCCGTCCACGGTCCGTACTTGACTCCAACAATGTTTGAGCCGGTCATCCTCTCGTTGCTCCCTGGCGAACGAGCCCCCTTCAGTAGCCTGTTGGAAGACATCATAAAAAACGTTAGGATGTTGTGAAGGGGACTCACCATCTCTCCCGCTATCCGAGGCCAGAAGGACTGGGCGACGGCGTGGTCCACGAGGTGTCCTAGGTCTTCGGCGGCTCCCTCTCGGGCTGGCAGGCTGGGTAGTGGCTGCAAACAGGCGGTCAAAGCCTGGCCAATCCCTTCCTAGTAGTACCGGCACGGGGAGATCCTTGACGAGGCCAACCTCTATTGGCCAGGTACCTGAGGAGGCAGAAATGGTGACTCGCCGTACTGGGACCTGTCTCGTTTCTCCGTGGACACAGGTGATGGGTAGGACAGCTTTGGATTCACCCTTGGGAGGTAGGAGATGGGACTGGACCAGGCTGACCGCGCTGCCGGAGTCCAGAAGGGCACGGAACACCTTCCCGCCGATTCTCACTTCCACCTCCGGAGCTCCTGATGGTAAGTCGGCATGTACAATGCAGCCTGCCAGCCAGTTTTTGGTAGGGGTCGCTGGAGCTTCCGTTGGCATGGGTTCATCCCGCGGAGAGGGAGCCGCCGGCCTGCTGAATGGTCACGGTGTGCCCTCCGGCGCGCGTCGCTCCTGGACCACCCTCCGGGGGAAAGGCGGCGCTCTCTCCCCGGCCTCCCGCTGTTGGGTAGCATCCGCCAACTCCACCACCTCGATGAGCTCTTGCAGAGTGGACGGATTCCTCATACTCACAGCCTGGCGATGGGGGCGGGGTACAGCCCGCAACAGGCGCTCAATGACGACGCGCTCCGCTACTCGATCTGCTGATGGGTTACCTTCTAACAGCCGGTGACGGGCCAGGCGGGCGAGTTCAACGACTTGGGCACGGGTGGGAAGTCGAGGCTTATACTCCCAGTCGTGGAAAAGCTGCGCAGCACAAACCGGGGAAAGACCCAGCCGACCGAGAATTTCATTCTTCACTTCCGTATACTGTTCAGCAGCAGTAGGAGAGAGAGAGAAATATGCACGCTGTGCCTCGCCGGTGAGAAGGGGTGCCAACGCACGTGCCCAGTCTTCTTGTGGCCACTCTTCAGCTACCGCAGTGTTTTCAAACATCTGAAGGAACGCCTCGACATCATCATGAGGCGTTAGCTTCGGCAACAACCAGGCCGCCTGAGCGCGGGAATCCAATAGCGGAGCGCGTTGGGCGGCGGTGGCTGCTTGAAGAGCTGCTAATCCTTGCTCTGTTTCGCCCTGCCGGGTGGCCAGATATTCAACGATTTGTTGTTGGCGGATGCTGACCTCGGTGAGCCGTTGTAGAAGCTGGTCCATCTCGGGGAAGGAGCGCACGCCTACCGACGTCGACCGGGACATGGTGAAAAACAGAAAAAAACAAATAGGTGAGTAAAAAAAACATTTTCTGCCTGTGAAATCTTCACCAATCTGCCCGCATTCTCCACCAGACTGTCACGGGTGGGAAGAAGCACAGGACAGAAAACCATTAGTGTCTGAGCTCTGTGGAGATCGTTCTCAGAGTGAGTTACCGGCGTGCCGTTTGTAAGGATGCCGGCTGATGAGCGGCAGCTGAGTCCGATTCCACTGTGATGAGCGTGTGGGCGTTGAGCTCGTTGGTTTCCAGGGCGACGCTGATGATTGCTCGGGACGCTCGTCACAGTACACTTAAGAACATTTGTTTGTTAGACTGATTCCGACAATGATGAGAGAGAACCCGGCATGTTTGATGGTGAAATTGCCCAGCTGTTGAATTCAGACACAGAAGATGAGGACTTTGATGGATTTTTTAGAGAAGATTGATTAAAGAATAATGTGAGTGTATTGTTAAATAGTAGAATAAAGTTCAACTAACGTTAAACTCACTGTTTTGCTTCCGTTACCTTTTTTTGTAGACCGTATGTTGATTAAAAATAATGTGAGTGTATTATTAAATAGTAGAATAAAGTTCAACTAAACTCAGTTTTGCTTCCATTACTTTTTTTTTGTAGACTGTATGTTTTAGCATGCGCCTTATAATACGGTGCGCCTTATGGTGCAGAGAATACGGTAGTTCTTGGTGGCAAAACCCCTGTTGGCAATCACAGAGGTCAGAAGATTTTTGTAGTTGGCCACCAGGGTTGCCCACATCTCAGGAAGGATTTTGTCCAACTCCTCTTTGCAGATCCTCTCCAAGTCATTAAGGTTTCAAGCCTGACTTTTGGCAACTCAAACCTTCAGCTCCCTCCACAGATTTTTTATGGGATTAAGGTCTGGAGACTGGCTAGGCCACTCCAGGACCTTAATGTGCTTCTTCTTGAGCCACACCTTTGTTGCCCTGGCGAAGTGTTTTGAGTCATTGTCATGCTGGAATACCCATCCACAACCCATTTTCAATGCCCTGGCTGAGGGAAGGAGGTTCTCACCCAAGATTTGATGGTACATGGCCCCGTCCTTCACAGCGTAGTGTGTTACTTATTGTTTTCTTGGTGACTATGGTCCCAGCTGCCTTGAGATCATTGATAAGATCCTCCTGTGTAGTTCTGGGTTGATTCCTCACCGTTCTCATGATCATTGAAACTCCACAAGGTGAGATCTTGCATGGAGCCCCAGACCGAGGGAGTTTGACAGTTATTTTGTGTTTCGTCCATTTGCGAATAATCACACCAACTGTTGTCACCTTCTCACCAAGCTGCTTGGCGATGGTCTTGTAGCCCATTCCAGCCTTGTGTAGGTCTACAATGTTGTCCCTGACATCCTTGGACAGCTCTTTGATCTTTGCCATGGTGGTGAGTTTGGAATCTGATTGATTAATTGTTTCTGTGGACAGGTGTCTTTTATACAGGTAACAAGATGAGATTAGGAGCACTCCCGTTAAGAGATATCCGTATCTGTCTCTTTAAGAGACCTGTATAAAAGACACTTAGGAGCCAGAAATCTTGCTGATTAATAGGGAATCAAATACTTATTTCACGCATTAAAATGCAAATCAATTTATAACTAAAACTAAAAATGCGTTTTCAGGATTTTTTTGTTGTTATTCTGTCTTTCAATGTTCAAATAAACCTACCATTAAAATTATAGACAGTATCTTTGTCAGTTACCAATCATACAAAATCAGCAGGGGATCAAATCATTTTTTCCTTACTGTATATAGACTGATATAGACAGTGTTCTTACAGTACTTAATCAAAGTCTTTTTAGCTATTATGTCAGCTGTTAAAGCAGTAGGTACCAAAACACTGGCACATCAAAGATTATAGTAGCAGAAAAAGATGTCAAAATGATTAAAAGACCAGTTGCATTAAACATTCTTAGCAAAAGCAGAAAATTATGTAATTAAAAAAATTAAAACAGCTCTGAAACAATCATGTCATAAGTAAAAATAAGACATTACCTCCCACACACGTTGACCTAAATAGAACACCTGCGCTGTAACTTATTATGAAAGACTTCACTTCCACTTCAAAGATTTGCATGGAGGACTAATTATCATAACCATGCTAGGAAATTAGCTAATAAATAAATAAATTCATAAAAGCAACAGAAGAGGCATTTTAATGCTTTACACACAATGTAAGTCCAGCATGAACATAATGAAGACCACATTTATCATGTATTTTCCATAAAAACATCCACCATATTGTTCTCAGATTTTATGTTTTAATAATTAGTGGTGTCAGATTTAAAATCGATTTGTTATGTGCACTAAACAAATAAACAGATTATCAGTAAATCATATTTTAAATTTACTTGTTACTGTACAGTTAATTGTGCAGCTATACATTGGGCTTTATAACAAATTATATTTCAGGTAAACTAATCGGTTCCCAACCGGGGGGTCGCGACCCACTAGGGGGCCTCAGTGATCCTCCAGGGGGGCCGCGAGATATCTTAAAATTAATGTAAATATTATCCTATAATTGTTTAATTTCATTATTAATGCGCTAAATGAGAATAATAAACGCACAGCCTCTCTCGTGTTCTGTGATTTATTGCTTCAGACTCGGCGCAGCAAGCCTCATCGCACTGTTAAATACAGACTGAATGGCGGCTCAAAACTTCCAAATGCTGTACGCAAACTAATGTTACATCTCTCGGCTGCATGCATGAAGCAAACCGTCGTAAAGGTAAAAGGTAAAAACGATTAGTGTCATAATAACGAACTTGCGCGTGCCTAATGTCTCGTGTAAATCAGAGTCGTGCATGAGACACGCATAAGTCTGCTATTGATTCACAAACTATGCGCGCTCTCGGGGCTCTGATCCCTATTGTATTTTTGCGTGAAATTACAAACATTTGCCTAGTTGTCCAAATTAATGTGAGTGTTTTATAATAGATGCTCACCCATAGAAGAGGAGTGAGGCTCGGTGTTGATGAGCATCAGGCGCGCACTGACAGAGTTCACTGATCCCGTCTTGGTCGAACCTTCACATCGATGTGTTTCAACAGATTTAGAATGTATTTGCTGTAGTTTGAATTCGTGTATTATATTTTTAATGGATACAAACAGTAGCTATTTAGTCAGTCAAGTTCAAAGGGATAGGTTTAGTGGTCTTTTGGTATCTCCCTGTTGTAGAGCAGGTTCACTTATTTAAGAAAAAGTACTCTTAAGTTGTAAAGAATGTCTGAAGTAAAATAATTGTAAAAGTTAGAATTGAGCAGAGGTTTTCTTTAAAGATTATAAGGTATATTTGAAGTTTTAATTTAAATTTTATTTGAATTTTGAGTTTTCTTTATTTTTTTATAACATGCAGTAGAAGAATAATTAAGGCAAAACAAATGTTTTGGTTAATAAAAAAGTTTTAAAAATAAATTATTTTTTCTTTACTGTGGAAGTACAGTATAAGATGACATGTCAGGCATAGGGGGGCCTTGCAAAATTGGCCGGAGAAGGAGGGGGGTCCCGGAGTAAAAAAGGTTGGGAACCCCTGATTAATGGGTGCACTTTAAAATATTGAAATTTCAATTAAATCCTTAAAAATAACACAGGCAGTAGAAGTTTACTCTGTTTCTCACCTTTAGATTTCTGGCATTTACAGTCTTTAAAGTTTGTGCACCAGTCAGCGAAGCTCACTGTGAAATATTATTGCTTTTTTATATTTTAAACCTAAGGTCTCAAGTAATTACATTTTTAAATGAAGATGGTTGGAGCGTGTTATCAAGTTTCATAATTCATTCTCATACAGTTAGACAAGATGAAAAGGTGATCTTACACTTACACAGCTAATAAGGGTTAATTATCAATATCAGTTAATGTTTCTGAAAATACCCCATGTGTGGTGTGATTACATGTTTATGGTAATTCATAATGAATATAAAATGTATTATTAAAAATTGCATTTCAGTTGTTTATATTTGTTTCTTCTTTAAAAAAACAATCAGCTTAAATTAATTCTGAAAGATGCACAATCCCCTGACTGTGCACCCAACACCGTGGCCACAGTTATTACCGATCAATTTCCAAAGCTTTTGAGGCAACCATATCAAATTCTGTCCCAAATTGAAGTCATCATTTCATCATTGTCCTGTGTTACAGCAATACGACATTATCATGATGTAATGCGAGGCAATGTCTCATGTTAATAACTAATACAACAGTTGGACATTTCCAAGGTCATCAAAGTCACAATCTGTCTAAAATAATGACTGAATATTACAAATGTTACGATCATAAAATCCAATCAGCTCATTAGTCACGCTGCCTCACAATCTGTGCTCATTTAAATGATGGTTTGTACTCTTCTCTCAACATCATTACAGTCTGTCCCTTGGTAAGTTTTCCCTTTTTGCTCACAGCTCTCACACACAAATTGCACTTGTACACCTTACATCAAGTAAGGTAGTTAACCATGAACAAGCTTTGAAACTACTACTTCCCTATGCTCACAAAGATGACATTATTTGATCAAAACACAGTAAAAGCTGTAATAGTTTGCACTATTATTACAATTTAAAAGAACAGTTTTCAATTTGTATACACTTATAAAATGTAATTTATTCCTGTGAAGGCAAATTTTCAGCAGACATTATTCAGTTCTAAGTGTCATGTGTTCCTTCATAAATCATTCTGATATGCTCAGTTGTTATTATTATTACTGTTATGCAACAATTAAGATTTTTTATTATAAATGTTAAAAAAACTTTTTGATAATTTTGTATCAAACGTGACACCTTTTTTTGATGAAAGTTCAGCGAACAGCATTTATTTGAAGCACAGTGAGGAAAAAAAAAAATTTGATCCCCTGCTGATTTTGTATGTTTACCCACTGACAAAGAAATCATCAGTCTATAATTTTAATGGTAGGTTTATTTGAACAGTGAAAGACAGAATAACAACAACAACAACAAATCAAGAAAATGCATTAAAAAAGTTATAAATTAATTTGCATTTTAATGAGTGAAATAAGTATTTGACTCCTTCGCAAAACATGACTTAGCAAAACCCTTGTTGGCAATCACAGAGGTGAGATGTTTCTTGTAGTTGGCCACCAGGTTTGCACACATCTCAGGAGGGATTTTGTCCCACTCCTTCTTTAAGGTTTCGAGGCTAACATTTGGCAATCAAACCTTCAACCCCCTTCACATATTTTCTATGGGATTAAGGTCTGGTAAAACGTCCTGGTATACAGCTGTGTTGACCTTGGACCTCAGAAAACACAGTGGACCAACACCAGCAGATGACATGGCACCCCAAACCATCAGTGACTGTGGAAACTTTACACTGGACCTCAAGCAATGTGGATTATGTGCCTCTCCTCTCTTCCTCCAGACTCTGGGACCCTGATTTCCAACGGAAATGCAAAATTTATTTAATCAGAGAACATAACTTTGGACCACTCAGCAGCAGTCCAGTCCTTTTTGTCCTTAGCCCAGGATAGACTCTTCTGACGCTGTCTGTTGTTCAAGAGTGGCTTGACACAAGGAATGCGACAGCTGAAACCCATGTCTTGCATACGTCTGTGCGTAGTGGTTCTTGAAGTACTGACTCCAGCTGCAGTCCACTCTTTGTGAATCTACCCCCCATTTTTGAATGGGTTTTGTTTCACAATTCTCTCCAGGGTGCAGTTATCCCTATTGCTTGTATACTTTTTTCTACCACATATTTTCCTTCCCTTCGCCTCTCTATTAATGTGCTTGGACACAGAGCTCTGTGAACAGCCTGCCTCTTTTGCAATGACCTTTTGTGTCTTGCCCTCCTTGTGCAAAGTGTCAATGGTCGTCTTTTGGACAACTGTCAAATCAGCAGTCTTCCCCATGATTGTGTAGCCTACAAAACTGGACTGAGAGACCATTTAAAGGCCTTTGCAGGTGTTTTGAGTTAATTAGCTGATTAGAGTGTGACACCAGGTGTCTTCAATACTGAACATTTTCACAATATTCTAACTTTCTGAGATCAACTTTTTGAAGATATTCTAATTATATGACCAGCACCTGTATATATATATTTTTTTTTTCACACTGTAGATATCTTTTGTAACATTAGCAATGTCTTTAGTCTTAATAACTTTTAGTCATTTAAATTAATGTGTTTCAAATAAGAATGCTATTATTATTTTCTAAATCTAACTACAAACTTTAGAATAGTAGTTTTAAACATTGATAATAATAAGATAGTAGTTCTTGAGCAACAAATCAGAATATTAGAAGGATTTCTGAAGGATCATGTGACACAGAAGACTGGAGTAATTGCTTAATAATTGGCATGTCAAGATGGCGCCGCGGATGGCAGCCTCTGTGCTTAGCTCTCCAAGTGTTTTAGTGTTTTTGTTCGTTTTTCCTGTTTTTTGTTCTGCAAACACGATCAGTTTCACCAGAGATGAACTGCTGAACATTCGGCAGAACACACCATATAATCTCCAACCGGTTTTTGATTCTTCGGAAGTTTTTTTAAACATATTAGTTGGCGGAGCAGCAGCGCTGAGACACTTTCGGACGCGCAGGACGCGCAGGAGGGGGAAGTGCGCCGGCGCGCTCGTGAAGCTTCGTCAGCGTGGATTCAGGATGTTGCTACCCGGCATACATCTGGCGAATCTCCGCTCTCTACCCAAAAAAACGGATGAACTCCTTCTGCTCTCCCGGACAAATAAGGATTTTTCACATTCTGCTGCTCTGTGTTTCACGGAAACCTGGCTGAGCGCGGCTATACCACACGCGATTTATCTACCGGGATATCAGCTGTTCAGAGGAGACCGTGACACAGAATCGACGGGGAAATCGTGCAGCGGCGGGACATGCTTTTACATCAATGAGAGGTGGTGTACAGATGTAACAGTTTTAAAGAAGATGTGCTGTTCTGATCTAGAAGCGCGTTTCATTAACTGTAAACTGTTCTATTCGCCGCGAGAGTTTTGCTCGTCCATTCTCGTGAACGTGTACATTCACCGCAAGCGCACGTAAGCCTGGCGTTGCAGAAACTCTCTGATCAGATCACAGAGACAGAACAACAACACCCGGACTCTGTTTTAATCATTCTTGGGGATTTTAATAAAGCAAATCTCTCACGTGAACTGCCAAAATACAGACAGCATGTTACATGTCCGACCAGAGACAGTAATATATTGGACCACTGCTACACCACAATTAAAGGAGCATATCACTCTGTCCAACGGGCAGCTTTGAGACTATCTGATCACTGTCTGGTCCATCTTATACCATCCGACAGGCAAAAACGTCTCGGGTTACGTATGTAATCTTAGTTCCCTGAGGACAGGGAACGAGACGCTGTGTCCTGGTTCAGGACACTATGGGAACTGCCTTCAGCATGACTGGTTCTGAAACAAGCTATAGAACAACGACAGTGAACTTGACACTGTCCGGCGCCAGCCTATGACATCATCAACAGGCGCCTGCTAGTATAAAAGTACGTAAATTTGTCTGACGGAGGTCTGTGCAGGGCCCGAGGCATGGCCCTGAGACACAGCGTCTCGTTCCCTGTCCTCAGGGAACTAAGGTTACATACATAACCCGAGACGTTCCCTTCCGGAGGGAACTCTACGCTGCGTCCTGGTTCAGGACACTATGGGAACGCTTATACCAACGCCGCCATGCCGAGGGATAAGTGATCAAACTGACTGAATGAGGAGTCAAGAAGGAAAATCACCCCTGCTTCAGCGAGAGTCGCTGGGGCCCAGTGACCTGCCACGGCTAGCTCGGCTACCTGTGCACGTAACTCTCAAGCGTGGAGGCCTAGAGGAAGCCTACTACACTTAGCTCTCTAAGTGAAGGAGCTCATAAACGCCCTGACCATAAGGGGCGGAGTTTAGGGAATGGAGGTCTCAGCAGAGCGAATGTCTGCTCTAGGGACCTGACAACATTCAGTGCTAACAGGTATAGGTGGCTATACTCGACACTGGGGGTATTCAGTGAGGCTGAATAGCCTGTGCAACCAGAACTACCCGAGTGGAGCTTCTGCTCAGAGGGAATCTACAGAGTGGAGGTCTCATGACCTAACTACACTTGACACTGACGATGGTCTGTGAGGCTGAGTAGCCTGTGCAACGGGCCTGTCTAAGTGGAGATTTTCTGAGGAGTGGAGGCTTCGCCGAAAGGAAGCCTGGCAACACTCTGTGCCTTCCAGAGTGCAACTCTAAGAATGGAGGTGCCGTGGCACCTCTACACTCAAAACCTGGGGGTAGTCAGTGAGGCTGAGTAGCCTGTGCAGCAGAACTACCTACAGGGAGTTCAGAGGAGTGACTGCTTCAAAGGAAGCCAAAAAAGCACTCTGTGTCTTGCAAAGGAAAACTCTAAAAGTGGGGGTCTCGTGACCCACTTCACTTCAACACTGAGGGTAGTCAGCGAGGCTGAATAGCCTGTGCAGCAGAACTACCTGAGTGGAGTTTCTGCAAAGTGGCGGCTTTGGTAAGAAAGAAGCCTGGTACCACTCTGCACCCAGCAGAGGACGACTCTAAGGATGGAGGTCTGTGACCTATCTACACCCAATACTAGAGGTGGTCCGCGAGGCTGATTAGCCTGTGCAGTCCGACCGCCTATTTCTAGTGAATCTCTGGAGGCAACGAAGGACTCTGAGTGAGTCTGGAGAGTGGAGGCTTCTGAGAAGAAGCCTGACAACATCTCATGAAGGGAAACTCTAATAGTGGAGGTCTGATGACCTAACTACACTTCACTTAATACACTTCAACACTGCAGGTGTTCATCGAGGCTGAATAGCCTATGCGACAGTACTACCTGAGTGGAGTCTGGAGAGTGGAGGCTTTCAAGGAGGGAGCCTAACACACCTCCGTGCTTAGCAAAGAAGAACTCTGAGAGTGGAGGTCTCATGACCTATCTACACTCTAATCCTGAAGGTCATTCGCGAGGCTGACTAGCCTGTGCGACAGAATTACCTTCGTTTTTGGAGCTCTTCTGGAGAGTGGAGGCCTGAAGAGGCGTCGACACTCAATCCTGCTAGCAGTGCTATCTGGATTGGAGTTGAAAAAACTAAAAGGTTTTGAACGAAACCAACTCAAACAATGGGACGGAGGTTTACCTGCGTGACCCACACCGTGAAGGATTTTAGAAAAGGACCCGCCAGTGGGGGAAGACCTTTACCACCAAAGTGGATTTGAGAAAAATGCGTAAACGCATTTTAGGGAGTGCTCAAGGACTTGCGTGAGCAAACACCACCAAAGTGGTTTTAAGTAGGTGCCCAGAGCATAGCGAGAGGATCACCAGACTGCAGTCTCTAGGCGATAGCAGAGCCTGAAAGCGGAGCTTCTGGAGAGGGGAGGCTTCAGCAGAAAGACTCTCTAAAGCGAGAGGAGGCCTACGACGCTCTCCCTAGGGAAACTCTTCAGAGTGGAGGCCTCAGGTGAAACGCTCTAGGCGAGGGGAGGCCTGACTACACTCGACGCTCAAGAAAAAGGCAGATACTCACAGTAGAGCAAATAATGAAAAATTCTCATTTTATCATCTAGCTCTGTGTAGTGGAGGCTCCGAGACTGCATCTCTGAGGAGAGAAGCCTACAACACTAGTTTTTGGTGAGTGGAAGACTGCACTCCCCCAAAAAATAGTCAGCGAGGCACTCATGGGCCTGCTAGCTGCTATAACTGTGAGAGTGAAGGTCTCAGTACTGTTGGCTGTGACAGAGGGGAGACCTATTACACTGTGCTTATCAAAGGAGTTGAAAAAACTTAAAGGTTTTGGAACCAACTCGAAGAATGGGCACGGAGGATTATCCTGCGTGGTCCAACCCGTGAGGGATTTGAAGAAGGACCCTGCCTTTACGGGAGGGATCCTTACCATAAATATGGATTTTAGTAAAGTGCCTATTTTTTGTAGTGCACTTACCACTCATGTGGATTTTAGGGAATGCTCAAAACAATTTGTGTGAGCAGACACCACTAACGTGGTTTTGAGAAGGTGCTCTAAGCATTTCGCGAGGAAGACACCTGTATCATTCCCGGGCGATAGCAGAACCCGGAAGCGGAGCTTTCAGTGAGGGAGGCTTTAATGGTTACAAGCTCTCTCGAACGTAACAAGCCTGACGACGCTCAACTGAGGAAGCTCTATCGAGTGGAGGCCTTGGTATACACGCCCTCTCAAGGAAGGGAGGCCTTACTACACTCAACGCTTGTAGTGACAGGTCCACGAAAAGGGTTCACAAGCTGCCTTAACCTTGTGTTTTTCGGCCTGCATTTCTGGGAAGTGGAGGCTTAACAGAAATTCCTCACATAGAGGGAGAGAGGATTTCACAGAGAGGAGGCCTTCTAGGCCTGCTACACTCAGTTCTGGCAGATTGGGTTTTAGTCACAATACCAGAAAATAATTTAGCGAGGCCCAGAAAGGGGCCTATCAGCTAAATATATGATTTCTACTTCAAAGCGGGGCTTTTTTTTTTTACATATTCTCGTATGTATATGTATGCTAGATCATTTTTGTACCAAGCTTACTCTTAGCGGAGGTTTTCTTAAAACCTGACAACGCTTAACCCAGGAGGGGTTTTCCACGAGTGGAGGTCTCTACACACTGTTTTCTTTTGAAACGAGGGGAGACCTGGCTACACTCGGAGCTGGCAGAAAAAAGGAAACATACACATACACACTTGAACACTTTATTAAAGTGTCTTTACTGTTCACATACCGGGCCAACAGATTGAGTATCAATCTCATCATCGGCCCGGCCCCAGAGTCTTTGGCGAGGGGAAAAAGGAGCGACCTGGCCTCGTCTCTGGCCCTTGGACCAGGACGGGCCTGGTTTTCCCCGGTGTTCAGGTGGGGGCGTGGACCGGCGAGGGATGCAAAGCCCCAGACCTCGGTCCGGATCTTTCAGTAGATCAGCCTGGTACGTCTGCAACACTGCCACCGTGTGCAGAGGAGCACCAGCCTGACCCACTGCCGCATATGCCCTGCCTCTCAACCGAGATGGCAGGGTCGGAGCCTTCAGGGTTGATGTCCCTCACTCTGAGAGATCGTTCGCAAACATCTGCTCAGTGAGAGGCATCGACACATATCCGCGCCCATGCATTCCCTCGACATCAGCATGATTCACATGCTGATGCCTGTGAATGCGGGCTGAATATGGCCTGTCCCATTCCCTCTCGATCTCTTATGCAGATCAGGAAGGAATGGGAGGCTCACAGGAGTTGGCTTGTTATGGCCGGGAAGAAGCCGCTCGTCTAGTCTGCCTAGGGCGGCCTTTTCCCCGGCGGGCTTCCACAGAAGGGGTAGCCGCACGGTCCATAACAGACATCAACTCTTCATATGCGGGGCAGGGAGGCTGCATGGGCTCAAAGAGCTCATCTTGTTCCATTTCAACCTCCTGCTCGCCCTGGCTTGAAGCCAAAAGAGCACTCGCTGCAGGACCGGAAGATGTGAGAGAAAGCACATCTTCCGCTAGCAGCGCGTTCTCGTCTCCGGCTGACGTGCGCGAGAGATTAAACCCTCTCTCAAACTCGTCAGCCAGCTCCACCTGTGATCCCCGCGATCTCAGCCGCCGGGGGACCCGAGCCGCATGGGGCGGATGGATGTCCCAATTCCCTCGAGAAAAGAGACAAACGAAAACGGAGTTTCTTCAAAGTGAAACTCTCACAATGAACGCGCTCCGCTCTTTCTAGAGCAGAGCGCGCATGCTCTTACACCTAAACACACCAAACAGAGGTCGTGTGCATCATCAGGTGTCAGATTTCTCTGACACGGATCCGCACACTTCCTAAACAGTTTCTCTCTAGGCATCGCTGTACTCACTCGTTTAGAACAGAGGACTCTGAAGACAAAAAGATGGTGTTGTGCTCTCAGGCACCTGCTTTTATACTAGCAGGCGCCTGTTGATGATGTCATAGGCTGGCGCAAGACAGTGTCAAGTTCACTGTCGTTGTTCTATAGCTTTACTTTATATATCAGTTTCTGTGAGGATTTATGCATTCCTACCAGAACTTATATATCATACAACAATGACAAGCCATGGTTTACAGAAAAACTCAGACATCTTCATCAGGCCAAAGAGGATGCCTACAGAAAAGGGGATAGAGTCTTGTACAACCAGACCAAGAACACACTGAATAAAGAGATTAGAGTGGCTAAAAAGACCTATGCAAAAAGGTTAAAAGATCAGTTCACTTCAAATGATCCAAGTTCAGTGTGGAAAGGCCTAAAAACAATCACAAACTACAGGACACCACCCCCGTGCACTGAGGCGACTCAACGACTTGCTGAAGACCTGAATGAGTTTTACTGTAGATTTGAAACCCCCCAAACCTGTTCTGATGATCTCTTCACACAACCATTAACACCTCCAGCAACCCCCCTCTCCCCCCCTCCTTCACTTCTAATCAGCGAAGATGAGGTGTGCCAGGTCTTCAGGAAGAACAAAAGAAGAAAGGCACCAGGACCAGACGGTGTGACACCAGCCTGTTTGAAAACCTGCGCTGATGAGCTGGCCCCCATTTTTTCACAGATCTTTAACAGGTCTCTGGAGCTGTGTGAAGTCCCTCACTGCCTAAAACGCTCAACCATTATTCCTGTCCCAAAGAAATCCAAGATAACAGGACTTAATGACTACAGACCTGTGGCGCTAACATCTGTCGTCATGAAGTCATTTGAAAAACTGGTTCTGGCTTATCTGAAGGACATCACCGGACCCTTACTGGACCCCCTGCAGTTTGCTTACTGAGCAAACAGGTCAGTGGATGATGCAGTGAACATTGGCTTGCACTTCATCCTGCAGCATCTGGACAGACCAGGGACTTATGTGAGGATCCTGTTTGTGGACTTCAGTTCGGCCTTCAACAACATCATTCCTTCACTCCTCCACACCAAACTAAACCAACTTTCTGTTCCTAGCCCTATCTGTCAATGGATCACCAGCTTTCTGACAGATAGGCAACAGCTGGTGAGACTGGGGAAATTCACATCAAGCAGCCGCACCACCAACACTGGCGCCCCTCAAGGTTGTGTTCTATACCCACTGCTCTTCTCTCTCTACACCAATGACTGCACCTCTAAAGACCCCTCTGTCAAGCTCCTGAAGTTTGTAGACGACACTACGGTTATCGGCCTCATTCGGGACAGTGACGAGTCTGCCTACAGACAGGAGGTAAAAGAGCTGGCTGTCTGGTGCAGTCACAACAACCTGGAGCTGAACAAGCTCAAAACTGTAGAGATGATAGTGGACTTCAGGAGGAACCCCCCTGCATCTTCCTCACTCACCATCATGGACAGCACTGTGGCTACAGTGGAGACATTCAAGTTCCTGGGATGTTTCATCTCCCAGGACCTGAAGTGGGACACTCACATCAACTCCATTGTATAAAAGGCCCAACAAAGGTTATACTTCCTTCGCCAGCTGAAGAAGTTCAACCTACCACAGGAGTTACTGAGACAGTTCTACTCAGCCATCATCGAGTCTGTTCTGTGCACATCAGTAACTGTCTGGTTTGGCTCAGCTACAAAATCAGACATCAGAAGATTGCAGAGAACGGTTTGGTCTGCTGAGAGGATTATTGGTGCTCCCCTGCCCACCCTTCGAGAACTGTATACATCCAGAGTGAGGAAAAGAGCTCAGAAAATCACTCTGGACCCCTCACATCCAAGCCATCCTCTCTTTGAACTCTTACCATCCAGCCGGCACTACAGAGCCCCAAATATCAGGACTACCAGACGAATGAACAGTTTTTTCCCCCAGGCAATCCACCTTATGAACAGTTAAAATGTTCCTCCCATTGTGCAAAAAATGTGTGGAATAATCTGACATCTACTGCTACTACCTCCACCCTAACACATCCCTGCATTCCATCCTATCACCTATAGCACAACTGTACATACATATTTATTTGTCAATTTATTTTTTACAAATTATTATTATTATTTTCTATTTTTATTTTTGGTCTATTTATGCTTACATATGTGTAATTTTTCTTATTCTCTCATTTTTATTGTCTGTGCGTTGTTGTCTCTGTGTACTGGAAGATAATAACACTGAAACAAATTCCTTGGCAATAAAGCTCTTTCTGATTCTGGGGTCCGTTCTTCGTACCTCGCTTACTACATCCAAGATCAAATGACACATCCAAGATCAAATCATCGCGCTAACTATGAGCTCGCTTTTCCGGTTCTCCGAACGCACCTGTTGTTGATGCTTAGTATAGCTGGATGAAGTAATCTGAGATCACTGGGTGGCTTAAAAGGGGCTACGTATCGATAGTAGAAACATTGATCGGCAACTCTTTGATTGGTCGGCGAACATGTCGAAGGAGACAAATTAAACTCGTAAGTTATTATATTATATTATATTATATTATATTATATTATATTATATTATATTATATTATATTATATTATATTTGCTCCTCCCTTTTTTTGGTTGCTGTTATAAACAAACAAACAGATTATTTCAGAGTCTCTTTTCAAGAGACTAAAATTATATTATTTTAAAGGGAATTATATTATATTACAGGGAAGAGAAAAGGGAATCCTCTTTCACATTAGAGTCACAACAGGACCCACTAGAATATAGGAACTAGTAAAAGTGAAATATAAGAATATTCTACAGAATGGTAATATTTATCACTTATATTGCTTTTAGTCTCTTGAAAAGAGACTCTGAAAAAAATCTGTTTGTTTGTTTATAACAGCAACCAAGAAAAGGGCAGAGCAAAAAAAGATAGGTGGTGGTCCTGCACCCCCTCATACCCCGGCAGAGGAGCTGGCCCTAGGGTTGAATGCCACTAGACCCATTGTTGAGGGCAGCCCTGGGGGCAGCTCTTCCTTAGACCAGCAGCCGGGGTCATAACTTCATAACTGGTAAATGAGCTTATAATTCTATTTGTACAATGTAAAATATTT
>NC_133379.1:9038996-9086768 GCF_049309525.1 Garra rufa
CCTTAATTAAAATGCTTTTTGTACTTTAACATTTATTTATTTATTTATTTTAATTATTTTTGTGTGTAGTTTTGCATAACACTCCATGATTTTTAACTGTTCCCACTGTGTGACTGAAGTATACACAGTAAATTGGGATTATATATATATATATATATATATATATATATATATATATATATATATATATATATATATATATATATATATTTGCTTACTTTGAAGTTCAATACTGCCTATTGGTATAAATAATTAAAAAAAAAAAGTGTGTGTGTGGGCAGTACCACATCCCTTTGTAACACCATTTTGTTTCCATTGCACAGGACAGTGAAGCAACCCTGTCTCAAGACTGGTTTGGAGGAAGTACCTGTAAGTGCATGCATAATTTGGCCTGAATTTGTATCTACTTGTGTACTTCTATTTCTGACTGCAGTGTGAGTTGCAGGCAGAGAGGCGTGATACAGAGGTGAACAGTCTTGTAATTAATTTTACTTCCTTTATGACATGTATTGACCATTAAATGTTGTCTCTACAAATGAAACAGGGTGACATCCATTTGCTCTATAAGAGAAGTCTCCAGCAAAAAATAGAGTATACTGAGCTAAAGAAACAAAAGCTTCTAGGTAAATCCACCTTCGCTTTTATAGCCGTGGTCTCTCATCTTGATTCCACAAAGTAATTTACTATTACTACTCTAAAATATAAATTAAATGTGAAATAATCAAATGAAATAGAATGATTTATAGTACATTTCCCTTTTTTAGAAAATGACCTATATGTGTCTGTATGAAATCAGTAAGAGAATCAAATACTGCATTATCTTTAGTTACACTGATAATATTTATTTATGGAAAAACAGTGTTAAACAAACTACACAAACTATGTTTAAGTGACATATGCACTTTTCAAACGACAGACTGCATTTTTTTTTTTATAAATTACCCTGCATCACATATATGTGCGGTCATCTTTGACTTGTAATATAATAGTACAAATTAATTGGGCAAATATCGCTGTTGCTTTCGTATAAATGAAGCGGACATAACTGAGTGGCCACGATTTAATCCTGTTTACATAAAGTAAGCCTGCTCCAGAGCAGGTTTACGCTTACGGATCTGTTGCTATGACAGCAAGTCCCGGATGAGCGTCGAAGAACCGAATGATCCAAGATCACGCGAAATCGTCAACAATCAAATCCAGCTAACTTAGTTAGCGAGGTATATATATATAATTAACTGTAAAATTACTATATTTTTGCTACCAATAAATGCAGCCCTGATGAGCATAAGACACTTATTTAAAAATAAATAAATATGTTATATATAATGGAATGCTATACAGTATAATAGAATGATATGTGGTAGCATTAAATATATCATTAGATTAACCATTCAGGTAATAGATTAGTTCTTACATTAGCAGGTGCAATGTTTTATCTTACTAAAAGTGTGACTCAACATTAGTACATTTAGTCATCTCTTTTGTTGCTGTTTTGTAAAACATTTGAACCCGTGCACCAGAATAAACAATATACAGTAGAGAGTGGATGGTTGGATGGAGTCTGTGTGCTTCAGTGATTCGACCACGAGTTGGGGGTTTTACAAGCACACCCTGTACTGGTAAAGTCACTATCACACATGGCCTCATGGCTTATTGCTTTAATATAACCTTATTTTGCAAAGTGATTTTTAAATCCTCCACTTGCATCAAACTACAGGCTTTATAAAAATCAAACACTAGTGGTCTCTAATAATGATAAACAGCATGTGTTTATGTAACCTGTGATGGAGGAAACCACAACCATGCTCATGAAAGGTTTACCTTTCCTTTTCACTTCAAAGGTGTGATATATGACTGTTTTCAAACAGGTTTTCTGAACATTCCCCCATCCACCATTGGTCCAGCAAACCGATAGCTCCACCCTAATCTCACACCATTGGTTGAGTCAGTTGCTATGCTGAGATGTTTCAGATTTTCCATGTTTGGAATCAACAAATCAATGTTTTATTTATAGTTAAGAATATAAGAAAACATTTTAGCATCCTAAAACACCTTTAAGCTTTTGTCATCTAAAGCAAAACCCAAGCATGAACATACTTCCTGAATTAATCTGGCTAAAACTTGATTTGTGTCATGCTGCCCATTGAGTTATTTGTTTCTAATTTAATCCAGCATCTGCCACGCTGGAGCTTATGCTACTGAAAATATTGCATTAAACTCCTGCCAAAATATGCAAGCCTCTGCCATGTTATCAAAGCAGCAGCGCCATTCATCTTCTGTTCAGCTTCATATCTCGTAATCAAGTACAAAGCATCTGTTTGATCAGCCAAAACGTCTGAGTGCATTTGTCAAGCATATGTAGGAGAGATGTCTCTTAATTACGTCATTTAGTCACTTAACTGGCACTTCAGTTTTCCGCCTACTTTCCAAATAAAAGAGAAAATCTGAAGATATCTTCGGGTTAGTCAAAGCTGTTTCCAAAAATGAACTCCCTCCCATCATCTCAAAAAAAGGCTTTGGCTAAAACCCCACCCACGTCTTCATTTAGCCAATCAGAAACAGGCATTGGAACAGTTTCTCTGTGGATGCTGCCAGAGCTGGAGGCCAGTGGCTGGTCACGTGTTTAGAAGGAAAAAATACAGAATGAAATAACATTTGAGGTCCTCGGACCAGCAAGCAGCCGGCTAGCTCAGCCCGTGGCCCTGGCAGCGTTTTCATCGGGTAGCATCACAGACGGCTAAATTTAGACATGGAAGATTTGCCCTCCCAGGTCATGCAACATCATGATGTCACTCACCCAGGCCAGTCTCCCCCCTCACTCTCTTTCTGTCTTTCAGCTCTTTTCATATCATCGTTAATTCTCTCATGTGAAGTATGCAAAGCGAGGCTGACAGTTATTCAGACATTGTGTCTGACATCAAGCCTTTTGTCATTAGTACAATTTCCTGTGGTAGAAGTTTTACATCGTCAAACTAGCAAGAAAGAAGCAGCTGTCAGCGACTAACTCAATTTATTAATGAAGCTCTTTTAACACTTTTTTATCAAATATAAATTCATGTCCTACATTTTCTTGAAAAAAATAAAAATAAAAAATAGTGTGCATACGTAATATGTAGACAATGTAATCAGTTTTGTATTTATTAAAGCCAAGAATGAATCTCATCAAGTTAGTGTTTTTAAGCATTTTACAATTATTCCAAAGTAACTCAAAAAAGTGCAAAAAAATTCTTACTTAGATTTTTTGTCTTGTTTCCAGCCAAAATATCTAAATAAAATTTTAATCAAGACAAGTAAAAATTATTTTCTTGTTTTCAGAAAAAAAAAACAAGTCAAAATTAAGTGCGTTTTTGTTAGAAACAAGCAAAATAATCTGCCAATGGGGTAAGAAAAATTCATTTTTTTTTCAGTGAATTCTTCAGCTATTCTTTTTAACAGTTAACCTCACCAGTCATCAAATCTTAGAAAATTAAGTGTGTAAGTTGTTTACTTACTTTTTTGAAATTAGTCTTCCCATTAACGTCCTTAAATTTTTCATTCAGACTGCAGATCGTGCATGAACACAAGAGGCGTAATTTATCACCTGAACCAATCACAGCCGATCATGCAGTCATATTTAATCATTTTACAATGGAAGCATTGCCTTCTCTCGCGTGACTTTACCCATTAATTTTTCTACTATGAATTCTTTTCTCATCCAATATTTTGAGGAGACACTGCATTTCCATTACAGATTTGCACAAAACTTTAGCAATATTTTATAAATGTTGATAAAACTGTTGTGTAATGAAGGCGTTTCCATAACTGAAGTTATGCGACTAAAACGTAATTGTTTCCTGTTGCGAGAAGTCATGGCGATGAATGTCGGTTTGCGTATGTCGCAGCCACCCCACTTGCTGTCAATTGTAATCTTAAGAGACGTAGACAATCTATCTTTACAGAAGCACCAGACAAAGCCACTTCTGGGCCAATTCTGAAAATAAAATGAGCCACGGCACACCTGGTATAAATACAAGCATTGACTAGAGTGGCCGTGATCAGCTCCACAGAATTGTGCAGTGTAAATAAGAGGTTATCTAAGCTTTAATGGCAAGGGAAGCACGTGTGTTGGTTTCTCCCTCTTGTGCCCATATTTGGTCCCTCCTGTTCCTGTCCTCATCATGTGTGCTCATTGTCCATCACCTGTCCTTGTGTCATTAACCTGTCTATATTATTTGATTTCAGTTCTCGTTCATTGTCGGATCTCAAAGTTACTTTGATGTGTGTTTACCTGCCCTCCTTGTATGGATTTACCCATTTTGGATTTATTAAAAAGACCTGTTATTGCATTTTGTCTTTGTGTGCTTCTTTCTAAACAGACACTCGTGACAGAAGTCCTTTATTCGTACATTATGTAGTCAATGCTTGTGTAAGAGACCACATATGAGGTGTTTTTGAGGTTATAGAACATTAAAGAATGATCATGTGACTTTTATGTACACAAGGTGACCTGTAAATGCAAAAATGACATTTCCATTGCAGTTTTGTGAAATATTCCTTTTTCAAATTGCCTATAAAACCACCTCATTAAAGGGTAAAAACACTTTTTTTTTTTGCAAAATTGACATTTTCCATTGTGTGTATTTTCAATTTGCTGTTTCAATTTGTGCAATTTGAAGCGTAATGGAAACACAGCTACTTTCTCCTTTGCCGTCCCCTCCTATAAGCAAATTCTCACAAAACTTGTCAAGAACATGTCTAGATCATATTTAAACTTAAAGTCTAAAGTAGAGACACACACATAAAATATAAATTTAAAAACTGTATAAATTATATTATGTGTAGATAGATAGATAGATAGATAGATAGATAGATAGATAGATAGATAGATAGATAGATAGATAGATAGATAGATAGATAGATAGATAGACAGACAGATAGACAGATAGCAACAAAATATAATTTATTATATATTTTATTTATTTTATTTTTCATTGTTTCACATTTAAGATCAAATATAATTTAGTGCTGATTTTATAGAGCCATGGATACTTGGTTTACTTTCAATGCACACAGAATTCTAATCGTTTTTATATTGCATGTAAATCAGCACTGATAATCTAAATGACTGCTTGACCGTAAATATCAGACATTCTCGAAAAATCATAGCCATCTTGCCTTGACCAAACTGTGACAAATTACACGCATATAACACTCTGACTGCTTGCTCCACATGTCACTCAGTTATTTACAACTTTCAGCTGTAAACCGGTCTGTGTCACATTTATTGAGTCACCACAGAGCTCTCTATATTTGTGTCAGGTGGATCTTCTTGTAAATCATCCTCTTCCATCTGGATAAAACAGAGGGACACATGCGACTCACGCCAGGACGGATACCTACGAAACTGGGTCAGCATTAACAAGGGCCATACTGCCTCACTCTGTACATCCACCCTGACGCTGATCTGCAATGGCAGGTCCCTGTTACATAAGCAATGAGGGCCAGTGTGGAGAAAGCAGTCAGCTTTAAATGTTTCAAGCTTGTTTGTCAAGTAGATTTGTGATGCCTCAAGAGCATTTATCTTCCTTTTTACAGACTATAGTTCAAACAGGAGGTGTATAAATACATACAAAGAAAACCCCCTTTTTTAAGATTTACATCATCATGAAATAAAAGAAGCACAGAACATATTATCATGCACAAATAGTTTAGAATTTAATAATATTTTCCTTAATATAATTATAATAATGTTTATCTAATCAACAGAGGACAGATTAACTGTGCTGTGCTATTTGATATTACATCTAAAATTTAAAATATGTACACAATTACAAATGTGTAATTACAAATATAAAATATTTATATTTATATTATATCATATTTCAATAACATATTGGAAATAGAATTATGAATTTATATATGGGTCAAAGACGTTAAGATGTCCACGTCAAAAGAAACTTACAAAAGTGATTGTATGTCTATGCACATTAAATGTAAGTAAATGTCTACTTTTAAGGTTTCAAATGCGTTGTTTGATAATAAAATGTTAACAAAATAATGTTATTGTAATTCAGTGTAACACAATATTATGTAAAAAATCAATCAACATGCTAATTCTGACTTGTACATATTAAAATATATAAAAGAATAGGGGAGCATATTAAATTTTATTGTGTTTTAAATGAGAAACGGAGAATTACAACTAGTATTTGGGGTGAAAGTAATTTATCTTTTAATATGTCATAAATTGATTTTTGTTGTAAATATGCCTGACAAGATTGTCACACTGAATGACTTTTAAGTGGGTGTTTCTGTAAATAAGAGAAAAATGTATGATATTTATGAGAAAAACAAAAATTAAATTAGATTAAACAAAAAACTGTTTATTTTTATTATTATTATTATTATTATTATTATTATTATTATTATTATTATTATTTTTGAAAAACAACAATTCAAAGCAGTAACTATTTAATTTTAATGTAAAATAATATACATTTTCATTTAATTGTAAATAGCATGCGATTATATGTATCTGAAAACATTTAAATTAATTTGCACTTAAGTATATTCTTAATATAAAGTATAAAGTATTATAATAAAATATAATTTGTTTTTTGTTTCATATATATTTTTTGTTATATTACATTATATACGTATATCACATTGACAGAACTAATACAATACATTTAACAATAATCTAGATTAATACATGATTAATCCTTTGTTGTTGTGATGTCTAATGAATTAACTAATGAATCGTATTCTAACGTTGCAAACTATTGCATATGAACTTCAATGCAATAGTGACACTATTGATTGATGCATTTGTTTTTCCATGCGCTGTTCCACAGGGACAGGATAAACAAGCATGAAACCTGTGATTTACATGCACAAGCTCTCATGCACACAACAGGACTACAGAAATAAGTGTGTGGGATATTATAAAAGCACAGTGGGATGAACACAGAATCTGGGAGCTTATGGAGTATCCCACCATGAGGGCGATGTTCAACCCTAAATCACATTCCACTTTTTCATCGCAGTAGGATGTAGGATGTGACTTGGAATACAACCCTTAGGAATTAACCCTTAACACTCCTAAACAAACGTAAATCCAAAGCTGTGATCTTTAACAAAGAATACAAAGATGCACAATGTGGTCTACGCTATTTTAAGCACACTGAGCTGGCTGCTCAAATGGAAACAAAACGCCTATGGCAATGCACATGTATAATTGTTATATGTTTTTTTTGTTTTTCAGAACCTATTATAAATTTATATACATAGTAATATTCTATATGGGCATAAACTATAGCCTGAGGGTTTATGTTTAAAATTTGGTTGATGAATTTGCTATGGGTATAACCCTGTTACAACATTGTTTTTCTAATTTGCCATACCACATGTCTCTACACTGTAGAAAATCTTTATAGAGCCACTTCTACATTTAACACACATAAAGCAGTTTTGGTGGTATAAATGGATGTTTTTAAGTTAATGCATCTATATAAAACAACATTTTTGACGTAAAACCAGTTAATTTCAATAGGGGTTGTTACCAATTTAGGTTACCATGTTTTTCAGTGTACATGGGTGATGAAAACACGTCAGGAGTTTCAAAGTCGTCATCTGATTTAAAGAAATCTACAAGATTTCTGGAAGACATGTGTGTCACATTCTGTATCATTCCAGGAAACAAAGATACTCTGATGACAAACGCCGTCATGGAAGAAAAAAAGCTGTCATATTTATAGCTGTGACAATGTGTGCTTATCAGGATCAACTAAATGCTGGATTTTTAAAAATATGTGAAATATGTAGTTTGCGGCATACACTATTTAAAATACTTCCAAAAGATTTACACAACAGTATGTTATTGTGGGTTAAGGCTAGAAGGGAGACAGCTGGGCATGTGCACGTGCACATCAGTATAGCATAATTTTTGTCACAATGTACAACAATAATTATTATTTTGGCATTATTTTTAGGGGTAGGTTTAGGGTTGGGGTAGGTGTAGACGTTAATAAAACACAATTACTCTCTCTGTTTAAATCTAGATTAA
Source organism: Garra rufa (assembly GCF_049309525.1). Classification (NCBI taxonomy): domain Eukaryota; kingdom Metazoa; phylum Chordata; class Actinopteri; order Cypriniformes; family Cyprinidae; genus Garra; species Garra rufa. The sequence continues at coordinate 9,047,041 of NC_133379.1, forward strand.
AGACACATCTCTTTAGCCAAGCATTCATATAATGTGTCTCATAACCTTGTACTGCAGTTATATCTGATCAAATGCACATTAACATTCTTTAGCTTGGGTTGAACACATCATTTTTGCTTGGTTGGAACAGCAGCTACACTAATTATTTCTCTATTTGTTTCTCTGTTTCTGCCACGGGATGTCACTAGGAATTACACAAGCTTTAGTCTGGATTCAGAATCCAGAGAAGAGACTACGCTAACCCCTTAGAGGACCTCTGAAAAAGTGATAAAACAAAAAGTGAAAGTCGTGACGTATTGTTAAGTATGGTGACCCATACTCAAAATTGCTGCTCTGCATTTAATCCATCCAAGTGCACACACAGAGCAGTGAGAAGTGAACAAACACACACTGTGAGCACACACCAGAGCAGTGGGTAGCCATTGCTTCAGCGCCCAGGTATTGAAGGTGGAAAGAGCGCTGTTCATTCACCATCCCCACCTTCAATTCCTGCCCATGTGGGAATCAAACCAGCGACCTTCAGGTTGCAAGCCCGACTCTCTTCCCATTAGGCCACGACTGCCTAATGGTAAGAGACTAAAAGTCTGATGCTCTACCAACTGAGCTAACCGGGCCACAATGATGCCAGCCCTGAAAGAACCTACAGCACTACCAAATTTTGCAATAGGTTTGATTGCAACATATAATCATTACTGTTAATAGTGTTCATTGTCTGTTTGATTACGTCATTAACTGATTTTACCAAACATTTCTGCCATATGTGCATCACCTTGACATCACTGTCACCACTAGTAAGCTACTACTAAATATATTGTAGAAACTTTCTTTTTCTGTAAACTGTTTTGGAAGGATTTGTATCGTGAAAAGCACTCTACAAATAAACTTACATTGAATTGAAACTAATAGGTAGACAATAAAATTTCATTGTTAGTTTTCTGCCGTCAGACTGAAGGTCTATGGCTATGGCTATGGGAGACTAATACAGTGTCTGTGATTTTTTTCTTGTTTTGTTTTGTTACAGCCTTATGTTTACGGCTTTAAATTACATTTTCTTCCACATCAATTTACACTCTATACACCATTACACAACAGTAAAATGTGGTTGTAGCAGCCTCATGAGGTGTGGCTGTTTTTTAACGACAGGGACTTTGGAATTCAGAGTACTCAGAGTAGAAGGAAAGCTCAACACAGCAAATTATACAGATAGCCTTAATAAAAACCTAGACAGGTTCAGAGCATTCAGAACCTCAGACTGGGCAGAAGGTTCACCTTCCAGCAGAACAATGAGCCAAAGCACACAGCAAGAGTTGCTTACAGATAACTCTGCGAATGTCCTTGAGTCCTTGAGCCTGGGCTTGGACCCAGTCAAACATTTCTGGAGAAACCTGAAAATGCCTGCCTGCCCTCATCCAACCTGACCTTGAGAGGTGAAGAGGTGAGGAGAAGAATGGCAGATATTCAGCAAATGCTGATGTGCAAAACTTGTCGCATTATCCAAAAAGATTTGAGACTGGAAAGGTGCTTCAACTAAATACTGAGTATGAATACTTATGAAATGTACATATTTCATTGTTTTATTTTTAATAAATTTGCTAAGTTGTCTCAAACCTGTTTTGTGCTTTGTCATTATGGTGTATGGAGTGTAGACTGATCTGGAAAAAAATAGTAATTTAAAGCAGTTTATCATAAAGCTGCAACATAACAAAATGTGCAAAAAAGGAAGGGATATGAATACTTTGGCAAGGCACTGTATGTACATGTAGTTGACTTGATGAATGTATTGGTTTATATGATACATTTTGCATTTAGTGAATGGACCAATTCAAATTGATACAAGAAAGTAGTGAACCTTGAGGTTGAGAGAACCTAAAAATCTGAATGTATCATGTTGCTTTGAAGTTTCTTCAGCAATTTTAATTCTAGTGTACATTAGCACTGAAAAAGTACATCATATCTACAGATGAAACATAAAACAAAGAATATTTCTTTAGGTTTTAAGAACTTTGAAAAAAAAAAAATATTTTTTTTTTGTCTGACCAGAATTTCTACAAAACTTTATGCAAGCAAATATCAAAGCACTTAAATGTAAAAAGGCATGTTTGAACCAAATTATTTTAATCCTTTTATTCACATAACTTATTTCAAACTTTAATGAGCAAAACACATATAGAAACGAATCTCGTCCATCATAATTATAAGTGGGAAAAAAAAAGCTGAAGTCAGCTTTTAAAGTAGACATCAAAGGAGAGTAAAAACAGAAATTCCTCACCAATTTTGAGTGACATAATTTGTGCCGGCTGATTTGCCTTTGCAAATGATTTTCGACGAGGCGGAGAGAGTTACAAGCTAATTGTGATTACAGCATGCAAATTGCTTTGTTAGCTGATGTTGTAACAGTCTGGGACGATAAAGTCTGTGATAACAGACTAGCAGATAGGGTTTTTGTGAATAAATGGATAAACTTTTGTGGGTTCTTTTTCATCTCAAGTTCACTGAGACTTGTTAAAATGTTTCACTTTAAGGGCAAATACACAGAAGCAACCTTTTGTAAATGGAAAATGTTGGTATATCTTATCAACCCGTTTCTTTTTTATCCCTCACAAAAAAAAAGTTGTTTACTGCTGACCTTGTGCTTCCTAAGGTTTACAATTATATAAATAACAAGCCTGGCACTGAATCATTATTCACTACGTTTTACCATTCTATTTATCAGCATGTTCGAGGGACCTTGGGCACTTTTGGCTTTCTCTGTTATGTATTTTGTAATAATTCTTTGTTCGTAACCCAGTTGCAAGGACATTCAGGACAAAAACACGGGTCCTCCAGCCATGTTGTGTTTTTGTCAGGCTGGCGTCTCTGTTATCATTGAATGTACCATATCTTTGGTTGTCTCTGTTCATTCATGTGAGTATGCAAGTTGGGCTTTTTACAATTGTGTTGAAAATACTGCATAGTCTGAGTCATGCACACAAACAAACAAAACCTTAGGCTTTCTGTATGTGAATGAATCTCAGAGCTTACCTATAAATTTTAGTCAGCTACTGATTACAGAGGTAGGTAGTAATCAGATTCCAAAAATTAAGTACTCTGTTATACCTCTTTTTCATCATTTAAATTTTACTTTCTGAAATAGCCTACTGCTTATATAAATTTAGAAAGTTTTCAAGTTTTGTTAACATTCACACTAAGACCATCATTAGTCAGGTGGCAATACAGCATTTGACCACTGATTTATACAGTTATATAGTTTAAATTAAGAAGTCTTTTAACATTGCATCAAATACTGATGAACACATTGATTTTTATTTGAATTATCACTCCTGGTCCTCTGTCAACTAATATATTTACTTGAAGTACACCTGTGATTTTAAAATAACAAAAATAATAATTAAGTATCATATTTTCATGTTCATTGGTTCTCTGACGTTGGTTATATTAGGGTAAACAAATAAAATATTGTTTTTTTATTATTTATTTTAATGTAATATATATCTATGCTTTAGTTATTTTAAAGCAGTGCCCTGTAGTTCCTTCATAAACACCAGTTTGGGAAACCTTAACATAATATAATGTTAAATGCACTTCATGCTGTTAATAACAAAATGGAACATATTTTCTTATTCTATGCATTTTTATGTCAGTGTGGTTGATTATCCTGTTTAAATTAATAAAATAAACAAGTGAGGTCAAAAATAATCTAAACGTAGTCTGATTATATTACTTAAAATGTATAATGTAATGGATTACATTACTAACAAAAATTCATGTAATTTGGAATTACAGATTACAATTTGTAAGTAATCTACCCAGCTCTGATTACAGATTACAAGATAAAAAAATTGTAATTAATAATGTAATCTACGTTACTCATTTTAGGTAATGTATTCTGACTACTTTTTAGATTACTTTTAGATTACTTTTTATCTACTTTGTTTTAAACTTACAATTTTCCATACTAAATTAATATAAAAAGCCAAAAAAAAAAAAAAAAAAAAAATTATTTCTTTCTTCCTTTTTTTTATGTCAACATCATCAAATGCAATAAAGGGGTCCTATTATGCTTTTTCACTTTTTGAATTTTAGCCAGTGTCTGGTGTGCATGTTTTGGCATAAAAAACATCTACAAAGTTACAAATCTGAAAGTCCACTCCAAAGGGAGATATTTAGTTCTTAAAAAATCCTTTTTCAAGAACTACAACGAACGGCTCCTTTGGACTACAGCATTTGATTTGATCCAGCTGCTATGATGTCACAACGCAGTCCATTAGAATATCATTCTAATAAATCCCGCCTATGGAAATTTGGAAGCCGTATAAATGCGAGCATTGACTAAAGTCTCCGTGAACTGCTCCAGTAGCCGTGTTGGAGCTGTGCCGCTGACGTGTGCGGTGTAGAGGGTCGAAAAATGTGGAGCCGCGGCTGGTATAAACTCATTGACTAGAGTGATGATCATCAGTAAAAGCCCCCTTTAGCGATCCAATGCGTTTTTGTAAACAAAATATCCATATTTAAAACGTAGAATCCATTTAATCTAGCTTGCGCAGTTGTACATGGAACTTGCTGCTTTGTGAAGGGGCGTGGCAGTACTGAAATGCCATCTAAGCTGGTCACCAATCGCAATGCAGTGGGACTGCTAACCAATCACAACACATTTCGTTTTTCGGAAGGCGGATCTTCATCAAACCCACTAATCGGGCCATTTGTGCTAGCCTAGGGAGAAAGCTATTGTAATAATGTAAATTATGTGAAAAATAATGCTTTTTTCTAGTGTTCTAGTGCACCCCCAAAACAAAATAAAGACTTTGTAAAAGAGCATAATAGGACCCCTTTAAACATTACATTGTAAAACAGATAGTTCTGGTCCTTGATTCTGATTGGTTGAGCTGCATTCCAAGCTGTTGTAAATTACACTACAAACATACACCTTTGTTTACGTTCGTGTGTTGTTTTGCTTTGCTTTGTTGCAACCACAACCTTTTTTGAGGAACTACAAACAACTTGTTTGGCTGAAGTATAATGTTCTTATTTATATCATTACACTTTATTTGCTCTGTTTTATTTAGTGAAACCTTACTACGTATATGGAATAACCGTCTTATAAAAGCAATCTGTAAAGCCATGGTTTACCGTGAACTGTTAACAGCTAAGGGGCCTAACAACGCCCCTTAGCTGCTATAAATTCACTGTAAACCACGGCTTCTTGGGGCTAATTGCTTTATTACACCAGGGTTTTCCAAACTGGGCTTAATGTAAGAACTGTAAGAATTGAGCTATTAATAATAAATCATAGAAATGTAAATCATATAAATTATTTAAATGCTTGAACACAATTAAAAGAAACACTATTTAATTTGTTTACCTATTTTTAATTAGGGGAAATCAATTCATTATGAATGATTTACATGCCGTTGTGTGAATATGTAATCTTGTAATCCATTAAAAAGTAACTGTAATCTGATTAAGAGCATTCTAAAATGTAATATACTTACCAGTACTTGATTTTCGGTATCTGATTACATAATACAGATTACATGTAATCAGTTACCACCCAGGTCTGATGAATCTTATGCAACCTACATTTTCCAAGTCTAGTATGTTTTCCATTCTGTATATCGGCAGACACTATAGAGTGTTACTATATGGTATATCTGTTACAATGCAAACATTCAAAAAGCTGTCAAACATACAGCATACTCTTCCTTTACACTCCACTTGGCATGTGTTAGCAGGACTCACAAGTCCACTTATTATTTTGCCTCATGTTCACAACTTTGCATGTTTTTTTATGGTGTCTTTGGTGAGACGCCTCAGCAAAAAAGCCTAATTCTTTTTTTTAGCCTAGTGCAAGTATATATAGCCGCCCCTAAAAGCTCAAAGACACCATCCCCTATTGATTAGCTGTCAACAAAAGTTAGTCACTACACTTCACCCTGTTGGGGTGGGGGGCATGTGGAAATGACTGTGACCATTGTGCCTTTTTTCCCAGCCTGCAGTTTTGTTGCTTTAACTGAGGTCTTTGATAAGTAGGTGTTCAGAGCTAAACGAATGGCTGTAATTTGTAATGTTGTAATGTTGTTGTATGTACACGCAAGTACCTTTCATTACTTTTTAAAGCTGCCACAGAACATTTCTATTTTGGGAGTTGGTTACTAGCATGCTGAAAATAGAATTTTTTTCTCTTTGATCATGTCAAGTGTTCAGTGGAGTACTTTAATTCCAGTGATAAGCTTTTAGTGAAGGATATTTGAGGAGACAATTAGAGTTTTATTACAATGAGGACAGATAACAGATCCTGTACAAAAATGCTTTAGGGGTTCACACAGGACGTGTTCAAAAACAGCTAGACAAGGTGCACACAGCGTGCAGCGGAATGGAACAGAACCCAGGGGTCTCAAAACTTTTTTTTTTAAGTTGAACTACTTCAAGTCTTTTATTTTTCCAAGGTTAAAATACGTTTGAGTTTTCCAGCTTAATATTTAAAGGCATTTGTAGGTTGATTCCCAGTGTAAACACTATGGCTCTGAAGTGCAAAACACTCCATTGTCATGGAAGCACAATTTCCACCTCAGAGTACAAAAAATATTATTATTATTATTATTATTATTATTTATATATTATTATTCATAATAATAATAATAATAATAATAATCTCAACCCTTGTGAAAACGAAGTGTGAAAAAAAAAACTTTAAAGGCGATTTTTTAGGCACCCTCAGATTCCAGATTTTGTATAGTTGTATCTTGGCCAAATATTGTCCTATCCTAACAAACCATACATCAATGGAAAGCTTATTTATTTAGTTTTCAGATTATGTATATATAAATGAATATATAAATGTAAATTTGAATATATAGTTATAAGTCTGAATATATAGATACTAATTGCAATATAAACATGTAAACATATAAAAGTAAATCTGATTATATAGTTATAAGTCTGAATATAAAGAAGTAAATCAGAATGTATAGTTAAAATTCTGAATATATATATGTCTATATACAGAATATATATAAATCAGAATTTCTATATATTTTATTATATTTTTATATTTTTATTATTATTTATATTTTATTTAAAAAGCTGAATATATAAATGTAAATATTAATATGTAGTTGTAAGTCTGAATATATAGATACAAGTTAGTGTCCTTGGGTTTTTGAAAAGTGCAATATAAATAAAACATTATTATTATTATTATTATTATTATTATTATTATTATTATTATTATTAATTGTAAAGTAAAAATGTAAATCTTAAATATATATAAGAATATACAGTCGTGGCCAAAAGTTTTGAGAATTACCTAAATGCTTAAGTTTTTATAATAGCAATTTACATATACTCCAGAATGTTATGAAGAGTGATCAGATGAATTGCATAGTCCTTCTTTGCCATGAAAATTAACTTAATCCCGAAAAAAACTTTCCACTGCATTTCATTGCTGTCATTAAAGGACCTGCTGAGATCATTTCAGTAATTGTCTTGTTAACTCAGGTGAGAATGTTGACGAGCACAAAGCTGGAGATCATTATGTCAGGCTGATTGGGTTAGAATCGCAGACTTGACATGTTAAAAGGAGGGTGATGCTTGAAATCATTGTTCTTCCATTGTTAACCATGGTGACCAGCAAAGAAACGTGTGTAGCCATCATTGCGTTGCATAAAAATGGCTTCACAGGCAAGGATATTGTGGCTACTAAGATTGCACCTAAATAAACAATTTTTAAGGTTCATCAAGAACTTCAAGGAAAGAGGTTCAATTCTTGTTAAGAAGGCTTCAGGGCATCCAAGAAAGTCCAGTAAGCGCCAGGATCGTCTCCTAAAGAGGATTCAGCTGCGGGATCGGAGTGCCACCAGTGCAGAGCTTGCTCAGGAATGGCAGCAGGCAGGTGTGAGCGCATCTGCACGCACAGTGAGGCCAAGACTTTTGGAAGATGGCCTGGTGTCAAGAAGGGCAGCAAAGAAGCCACTTCTCTCCAAAAAAAGCATCAGGGACAGATTGATCTTCTGCAAAAAGTATGGCGAATGGACTGCTGAGGACTGGGGCAAAGTCATATTCTTCGATGAAGCCTCTTTCCGATTGTTTGGGGCATCTGGAAAAAGGCTTGTCCGGAGAAGAAAAGGTGAGCGCTACCATCAGTCCTGTGTCATGCCAACAGTAAAGCATCCTGAGACCATTCATGTGTGGGGTTGCTTCTCATCCAAGGGAGTGGGCTCACTCACAATTTTGCCCAAAAACACAGCCATGAATAAAGAATGGTACCAAAACACCCTCCAACAGCAACTTCTTCCAACAATCCAACAACAGTTTGGTGAAGAACAATGCATTTTCCAGCACGATGGAGCACCGTGCCATAAGGCAAAAGTGATAACTAAGTGGCTAAAAACGTTGAAATTTTGGGTCCATGGCCTGGAAACTCCCCAGATCTTAATCCCATTGAGAACTTGTGGTCAATCCTCAAGAGGCGGGTGGACAAACAAAAACCCACTAATTCTGACAAACTCCAAGAAGTGATTATGAAAGAATAGGTTGCTATCAGTCAGGATTTGGCCCAGAAGTTGATTGAGAGCATGCCCAGTCGAATTGTAGAGGTCCTGAAAAAGAAGGGCCAACACTGCAAATACTGACTCTTTGCATAAATGTCATGTAATTGTCGATAAAAGCCTTTGAAACATATGAAGTGCTTGTAATTATATTTCAGTACATCACAGAAACAACTGAAACAAAGATCTAAAAGCAGTTTAGCAGCAAACTTTGTGAAAACTAATATTTGTGTCATTCTCAAAACTTTTGGCCACGACTGTACATAAGAAGTAAATCTGAATATATAGTTTTAAATGTCAGTATGTAAATTGTGAATATATACATATAATTATGAATATATGCATGGAATTTGCTATATATAGTCTGAATGAAGTCTGAATGTGTAGATAAAAAAACTGAATATATACATGCAAACCATGAATATTTGTCTAGAAATTAATTTGCATATATATTTAAAAGTCTGAATATATAGAGTTAATTCTGAAAATATAGTTGTAAGTTTGAATATATAAATGTAAATTTGTGAATAGTTAATATTCTGATTATATAACTGTAAATCAGAATGTATATTTACAAATCTTGAGTGTATAAATGCAAATGTGAAAATACAGTATACATCTCAACATTATCCGTATAATTTCTATACTTTAAAGATTAAAAAGTTGTTGGTGTTGTTTACCAATGGCAGGCCAGCAGTGTGTTTGAGAATCTTGGTGCTCCACAATTAAAAATGTGTGCAGCCCGAAAAGAAACAACTGCACACACTATCCTGTGAATTTCTTTTAACCTGAAAGGTTTATCTACTCACCTAATTTAATAATGCACCACAATATAAAAATGGACCTGACTTTCATGGCTTGTTTGCAGCCAATGTATTAAGAATTGGATCATTTATATTCATTATAAAGTAATTTGCATACACATGTTGTGTAAACAAACAGTGGGTGGGGTGTAACCTAATGTAGGCACAAACTATTATCTGTTATCAATCTAGATCATATGTTTTTGTAGTTTATATTCATTGATTCATGTTATGTTCATTTTACAAACACTAAAAACTATATGTGAGAAACTGGCATGAAAAACACATCACACGCATGTAGTGGCAGCCACATGAAGTGACATTATGATGGGAGCTATAAGCCAGGCTATTTATAAAACACAATGGTTGGGATGATGTTGTAACCCTTCCAGCACTATGGAGGATGCTGATTTTAACCTTATACTAGCTGGAGAGCTCAGGTGATTGTCAGTGTAATGGATTAAACATGGAGTTATGGTTCACTTGGTTCGACATTTGCAATACCACAGTCCCACAGATCTTAGCTGTCGTAAGAAAAGATGGATGAGTTAATGCATATTTGCTTGTCTGTGAATGCAGTTTCTGTCTCTCTTTGCTCTTCCACATCCACTACGACTATGTTACCAGCAACCAACATTTTAAATTCTTCAAAAGCAATAGAAAATATTTGAAATCCAACAACAGACTTCATTGTGATGAAAATCCCCAGGTCTTGTCTACATAAACACACCTCCAGAGGAAATCTGAATTACTCAAAGGTGCTCTTTTCAAAGATCTGAAGACTTAATGGGTCATTTTTGTTTTGTAGTACCTTTTGAACTCAGTAACATGAAAGAACAGTATAATGCAGGTGTGGTTCAAGGATGTAATTCAGAGAAATTGTGTATACCTCACCTGCCTTTCAGAAATATGCTCTGGTCAAAAGTTCAGCCACCTAAACTTTATTCATTGTAACTTGATTATGTATGCAATGTTAATACAAGGGTGGAAACAAACAGCTGCAGTTAGCCATTGTTAATTGAGAGTTATCTTGCAGCTACCAGGATGTTAACTCGATTTTAGATTTTTTTTTTTTTAAGCCACCACCACTGAAATATTGATATCACAACTTCCGGATCTCCGCCTCGGTCGCCAGAGCCTTGGACTCTGCCTTGGCCCTGCAGATCCTCGGTGTCACCCAGGATCATCGGCTCTCCGTCTCTGCCTTGAGCTCCACCGCCACCTGCTCCGCCTCCATCGGTCGGCCCCCTGGAGTCATCAGCCCTTCCTCCACCATGGCTCCTCCCTCCGTTGGATCCGCTGTAGGCTACCATCATGGCTGTGGCCTGGGTCTCGCCTGGCTCTTCTTGCTCCGGGTCCCTCTTGTCTCCTTCTTGGCTCCTCCCTCCGTCTGATCCGCCCTGGACTCTGTTGTTTGTCCTCCTCCCGGATGTCCGTTCTCCACTGAAACCTCCTCCAGTACAGACTTTCTGATTCTATCTCACGTCCATCTCCTACGGGCAGTCTGGGGGCATTTGGACAACTCAGACGCATTGTGCCGACATCTCCATCCACTGACCAGAAGACCGTGTCTGGTTGTCCATCTGGGACTTCTGCCTCCGGCTGCACAGTAAGAAGCTACACCTCTCCGTCCATCCATTTCCTCTTGTTCTACGGCGCGAGGTAGCGCCTTCCAGGAGGGGGAGTAATGTCATGCCCCATTTGGACTGTCTGTGTTGGTTTCTCCCTCTTGTGCCCATATTTGGTTGTTCCTGTCATTATGTCCTTATGTTTTTCCCTGCCTATTGGATTTACCTGTTTGGATTTATGTAAAATACCTTTTGTTGAATTCTCGTCTTTGTGCGCTTCCTATACACACACCTGTGACAATAACTATGGCGGGAGGAGCAAACGACAGACATAGTGGGTGTGGCATCAGACCTCTGAGAGGTTTTTATTAAACATAAATTAAACAAAAAGTGTCCAAAAAGGGAGAAAAAGTGTCCTCGTCGTGCAGGGAATTCCGTGAAGGAGGGGCAGTGTTCGAGAAGGAAGGGTCCAGGAAAGGGGTGGAGTTCGGCGGCCACACGTGCTCCCCTTTCAGGTCCGCGGCACTAGAGGCAGCGGCTTGCTCAGCGTTCCTCGTCTTTCAGTGGTGCTCGATCCCCTCAACGCACCCTTCCTGGACCCACAAGGACACCAGTGTGCATGCACGGGGAAGAGACCGGTCTCTCGAGGAGAGGTGCGCTCGGCATTTCAGCAGTGGCGGTGATGAGGCTTCATTCACGTCAGGTGGGCCTCATCACACGCCACCAGACCTGGCTGTTTTGGCGCCCCTCCTCTCTCACACACCCACTCCTGTCAGGAGCCTGCTGAAGGGCAGCACATAAGGGACGGGGTAATGGTGATAATTAGGGGGAGAGGCAGCCGACTCGTCACAATGACATACAAGTTAATGTAGCAATAAAAAAAGAGTACTTTAGTTTAAGCATGCATTCTTGTCAGTATATTAGGCAGTACACTTTAACCATATTCCAATAATAATAGAATTATACAATTACATATAAAGATCTAATTAAGTTTTACTTAATTGGGTAAAAACATCAAGTTGAAGTAATTGCATTTAATCTAAATGTAAACTATAATACATTTTCATTTAATTATATGTATGTGGTTTACATGTCTGAAAACATGACATTCACTTCACACTTAACTCTATTCTTTTAAAGTATATTATTTACTTAATTATTGTTTTTAAAAGTGTGTACTTCATTTTCACAAGGGACAGCTCTTCTGCTTAAATGAATGCTGTCTAACAGAATTAGCATTGCACTTGCATTGCACTTGTACTTCATTTTTTTTTTTTTTTTTTTTTACATTTGTACTGCCACGTTAAAAACTGCAGTAATTCTTTGACAGAAATGTCACATTTTTACAGAATAGGCTACTAAAAACCATTTCTACATTTGTTTTGACAGTGAAAGCAGGCAGTAACTGAGAGACATTGGGAATGAGTCATGCCATCCTTTAGTTTTAGCATGGCTGGAACATGTGCTAAAAGTACATGCCTTAGACTTTACATTAACAGCTCCAAAAATAATGTGTACAGTTTACCAGCAAGATAACGCTATGTTGTGTTTTATCTCTCACAAGGTTGTTCTCACCTTGTTTATGATCGTAAATATCTGTGGTAAGTCTATGTAGTTCTCTCTCTCTCTCTCTCTCTCTCTCTCTCTCTCTCTCTCTCTCTCTGTGTGTGTGTGTGTGTGTGTGTGTGTGTGTGTGTGTTTTTTTTTCATCTTTCTTCATCCTCCAAATGGAGCAGGAAGCAGAACTGTAGTTTCTTAGTATTCTAATAAACCTGCGAGCTTCATGGACTCCTGTTGGCATAGTCTTGGTTCTGGTATGTCTTTGTCATCTTGCATCTACAGTACAGAATGTATACCTGTGAAACAGTGACACACTCAAGACAGACAGATACATAGCACTTGCAGAGCAATATATACAGTAGCTGCAGCCTATTCGTTTTGATGTGAAGCAGTTACACAAATCTGTTTCAAAGAGTAATTAGTCACATCACATTTATGGCTCAGGTGGTTGGCTCAGAAAAATCAGAAATTGAGTGCTCATGACCAAAGATGGCAGCATTGAGGGGTGCTCATCATACACCAGCCAAACTACTGCCATTGAGATGAATGTTGTGATGGGCACTGAGCAACTGCTTCGTTGGACAACAGAAAGTCATCTTATTTTTATCCTGTCTCAACCACCTGACTCCATTCTGGTACATAACACCCACTTTTCACAATCCAATCAGTTCCCTATTAATAGCATCAAACCTTCATTCTTTCTGTCTTCACATTGTGCAAATTTCCTGTTGACTTTAAAGGGCTAGTTCATCCAAAAGTTACTCACCCCTGTGTCATTACAAACCTGTAAGACCTTCGTTCATCTTCAGAAAACAGATTAAGATATTTTTTTTACAAATCTGAGAACTTTCAGACAGCAACGCAACTACTAACTTCAAGACCCAGAAAGGTAGCAAGGTCATTGTTAAAATAGTCCATGTGACATCAGTGGTTCAACTGTAATAATATAAAGCTACTAGAATACTTTTTGTGCACAAAGAAAAAAAATACTTTATTCAAACAATTACTTCTTTTCTGTGTCTTTCCACATTCATGAGAGTATAAAAATCCAACAACAGCAACAACAACACCAAAAAGAAAGAGTACAGTGTTCAACTCCAAAACTCCCCATGGTCCACAACAACAGATGTAAGACACTCCTATTTTATCTACTGTATCTGACACACTAGCAGTTGAAGTCGGAATTTTACACACGATGTTTACATACTACAGTATATAGTCCACAAGAGAAAATAATAGTTGAATTTATAAAAAATTACCCCATTCAAAATTTTACATACACTTGATTCTTAATATTGTGTTGTTACCTGAATGATCCACAGCTGTGTTTTTTCTGTGTTTAGTGATACAGTTTTTCTGTGTTTAGTTGTTCATGAGTTCTTCAGAAAAATCCTTCAGGTTTTACCAATGCTTTGGTTTTTCAGCATTTTTGTGCATTTGAACCCTTTTCAACAATGACTGTTTGATTTTGTTGTACTCATATGCAACTATTACAGAAGGTTCAAATGCTCACTGATGCTTCAGAAGGAAAAACGGGTTTAAACTTCTGTATATTTTTCTTATTTTGCCTACATATCTTTCGTTCTTTTTTATTTTATTTTGTACTGCCCTTCATAAGCTACAGAAGATACTTACATGTTCCCCGGAAGACAATATAAGTTACATTTACCCTGGTCTTCAAATTCCAAAAGTTTTCACCCCCCAATGCAATCGTTTTTCGATCTGAAGCATCAGTGAGCTCTTGAACCTTCCGTAATAGTTGCATATGAGTCCTTCAGTTGTCCTCAGTGTGAAAGATGTAAACTTATGACTCCAACTCTATCTATTTTACCTGGCAAAGTTTAACACAATTTGTGACGTTGAGATCTCAGATAAAAGTTTTTTTTTCCTCTGAAAAAAGAAAATGAAGAAACAGGAGTCTCTATTTGTTTTTCATTATATCTTGATTCTTTCTTTACACAAATCGCAATATTTACTTCATAACAACCATAATATTAAGTCATACTCACAGAATACGAATTCACACATTCTCATAAATCTGTCACATAAGCATATGGATGGTGGGTTGCGAATATGCGATAAACTGTTGACGTACAGATACAGAAGGAAATCATTCAATCAGATGGTAATCACCTGTAATGTTCCTGATTAAATGTATTGTATCATAAGGTTAATTAGCCTGTATTTGCCTTCAAACTGTCTTTAATTAAATTCATAATGTCCTAGACAACAAAAACAATTAAACATGGCCGTGTTCTATTAAAAAGAAATTAGCCACTGCAGAACTCACAGTAGCCTTGCTAGTTTGGATTTGTTACTTGAAATTGGCAAAGCACTTAATGAGTACATGTGTATCTGCCTGTCTCATTTAGCCCTATAAGATTTGATGTAAGTGCAATGCCAAGCGTGATGCACATATCCTGTCATCAGAGATCCTTTGGTTGAGTGAATATGACATAAGATATCTAAAGCTGTTGACAGCAGTGTTGGGGAGTAACTAAAAGTAGTGATGCAACTTCACTATTTTTTTTTTTTCCAGTAGCAGACACTTCCAACCCTACAAAAATGTATTTCAGGGAGGCAGCACTCCCAGAGCACAACAATTATATTAAATTATATGAATTATAATATACAATCCAACTCACTGAGCTTTTTTTATTACAACATTAAGCAAGTCTACTGGGAGTTTAGCCTCATCACACAGTAAAACATCAACAGAGCTTTTTAGCTTCTTAGTTTAAATAACGTCTGGATAAGTCTAGTGTTCTAGTGTCTAATTTGCTCCAATGGTTAATGTAATGTAAATAACAAAGTTCAAAACTGTGAAAGTAAATAAGAATTTATATTCATTCAAAACCACTCATTGTGTTTGTGCCAGGGGATGCTGGAAAAAAATGGTTTTCCTTTGTTGTAAATATTCTTGCCAGAGCTTACGTTATGCCTGCATGCTATGTCATTCACTGGAATGCCACTCTCTCGTGAGCTCATAAACGACATGGATGTCTTTCTTACAGAAATGCATGACCTCTTCAAAAGGCCTTTATTAGCCCCCCGGTGTCAGGGAGGGACGATAGAGGGAGGAGCCAGGGAGGAGACAGGATGTACTTGGAGCAGGCCACACCAGGTGGGATCCAGGCCACAGCCATAAAGACGACCCATGGTGGAGCCGACAGAGGGAGGAGCCATGGAGGAGGAAGGGCTGACGACTCCAGGGGGCCGACCGATGGCGGCGGAGGAGCCCGAGGCGGACACGGAGAGTGGATGAGCCACGGTAACACGGAGGATCCGGAGGGTTGAGGTGGAACAGATAGCTCTGGCGACCGATGTAGAGGCATAGATCCAGAAGACTGCTGTGGAGTCGGAGCAACAGATGACCAATGTGGAGCAGAAGGGATGGAGAAGCCTGACTGAGCTGGAGGGACAAGGCAAAGCCGGAGGAGTGGAGTCCTGAGGCGAAGGATAGTCGACGACAGACCAAGGCGGAGTCGGAGGGACCCCAGTGGACTGTCGGGCCATAGAGGAGAAGAGGGAGCTAGGAGCCATGGTGGAGCTGCTGGGTTGATGAGTCAGTGGTAATTTGTGAGCCTCTGGGCTCTCAGGGCTGCCCTCTGGAAAAAAAAAAAAAGCCCTCCTTGGGCTGCCATTGGGAACCAAAGCGCTCTCCTGGCTGAAATTGGAAACAGAGTCTCAATCTGGGCTGGGCATGGGAACAGGAGCCCTCTCCGTGCTGGATGTGGGAACAGGAGCCCACTCTGGGCCAAACTCAGGAACAGGACTCCCACAAAGAAGGGAGGAGAGGGGGCACGTCGCGATACAAATCTATAAGATCTATCCTCAGCTCTGTCGCTCCATGCGGTGATGGCTTGTCAGTCGTGGCGGGCTCTGGGTCTCCATCATCATCGGTAGGCCCGGGCTTGTGCTCCACACAGCGGGGAGATAGTGGGCTCTGAATAAGGAAAAGACACTCTCAAGACACCGGATGATAGCGTCCCTCCAGCTCAGTCTGGTGGTAATTTGGCCCCGATCCAGAAGAGTAAGTTCAGCACAGGGTCGCTGAACAGCATAAACATGGCGAGCTGGCTGATCTCAACCGCATACTCCAAGAAGGGAAGGTCCTTGCGGGCGAAGGAGGTAAACATTGAGGCAAGGGAATCCATGGGGAAACATGGGAAAACAGAAAACAAACACTGAAAACAAACGAAGGGGAAAATGCAAAAATAAACGTTTTGT
Source organism: Garra rufa (assembly GCF_049309525.1). NCBI lineage: Eukaryota > Metazoa > Chordata > Actinopteri > Cypriniformes > Cyprinidae > Garra > Garra rufa. The sequence goes on from NC_133379.1 coordinate 9,063,745, forward strand.
AGGTCCAGTGATTGGTCAGGGTTGTGCTGCTGTGTGGAGCAAGGAAAGAGGAAGTTTGGAAGCAAGGAGTAAACTCAAACAACAGTCTTTAAATAATAATCCTCAGGGTAAATACAGGACAGGCAGGAACACATGTAGTATAACTCGAGGACAAGAAAACGTTTTACACCGGACCAAGAAACCAGGAACTACTCTCAGCCTCAGACGTCACGCCCACAGAACGTTGGCTAAACGTCTGATGCATATGGTACACTTAACTGGAAACACTTCAGGAATTTCGAAGTCATCATCTGATTAGTTGAATTTGATCGAATTTCCGGGAGACTCGCGTTGCATTTATAACAAAGCGCAGACTGATTTACTCTGTGTTTTGCCAAAAGGTGTTTATGCAGATGCCATTGTTGTTATACACTTTTGCAACGTTTGCGAACAAATTACTGACTTACTGCTTGTTCTCCCTCTTCTTCATTAACTTTCAATGCTGGTTATTTCAATGACTGACTTGTTGCACGCCAGTCTGTTGTTGTGGGGACATTTCCACGGCCTGAAACGTGACGCCGAATGAAATGAACAGTGATTGGTTGTTTGACATGTCGGTCAAATGGCCTTATGGGCGGGCCTTGGCCAGTAAAAGCTGCCATGGATTCCAGACCTTCAGCCGTCAGTCTGAAGCTCTGGCTACGCGAGACTAACCAGGAACAGACCACACTTTAAATACTAAACAATGGGCGTCACATGACGCAAACCAACCAATGAGAAACAAGGCACATGACAAAGGAAACCAATGAGCAAACAGAACTGATAAACACACGACAAGAATCTGGTGAAACAAATGACTAATCAACAAGAGGGAGAAACTGGGACACGGGGAGCAGCTGGGGAGAAAAGCACACACAGTCCATGGGTGTGACACCCGGAGCCGTGAGGGAGTACTTTTTATGATGGAAAGATGTACTTAAATAGGTTTCAAAAACTTGATCACGTTTCACTGCCATTATAAAGTTTAGAAGGACATTTTTATATATATATAACTCTGGTTGTATTCATCTGAAAGAAGAAAGTCATATACTTTCTGGAGTCATATACTGGAAGGTCAAGAAAGAAATAGGCTCACTTTATTGAATAGCAACAGTTGTACGCAGGTGCACGTTGCATGCGTTTGAACAGATGATGGATTAAAAGGAATAGCAAAGTAAAAGTAAAAAAACACCTGCGCACCGTTCTGCTGTTTATAGATGGTACAGACTAACAAGTGTGTCAGATACAGTAGTTTACCTTAATAGCCAACAGACGTACTTAAAGCAATCTGTATATGTAAATGTTTTTCTCAAATACATGTTGGCCACAATTATTGGCACCATTATTTAAACCACAAATTAATGAATGATCTAAGTTCATGAATCAATTAATTATTAATTATAATTATATCTATATCACTGTGCAGCACCTACAAGGGCCAACATTTACCTTTTGTATGTCAAAGACTGTCTTTTCAAATAACACTGCCCCTAAATCAATTTGTATAAACTGTGGTAAACTCTAATTGATGTCTTTACATGTCAGTCTTTAAGTAGAATAGGCTATTATAAGGACTAGACTCAAGATTGTAATACATACAGCAGGGCTTTCCTGCAAAATTGATGATGATTATTCATTGTTGGCTCCTTAATCTGTGGATTTCTATCGCCATTCTTTGAAAAGAAAGGCAAATGATTGAATTCACTGTGCAATCGCCTGTACCCTGTGACTGGCTTATTTAAGACATGTTAGGGGTTGAGATTCAAAAAATCCTCCAGATACAACTCTGCCAGTCTCATCATAAAATATGAATCTGTCTGGCTACTATGAAATCTCCCAGCAATTTGCCAACCCAAATGGAATATTTGCACAAGGCTTTTCTTCCGACCACCACAGATAAGGCAAAAAGGAAAAGTCCCCTCTCATTTTTATGTGTGTCTGCTATAGCCATGACTGGATTTTATGGTTTTCAGTAGATAGCCTGAGGCATTTTGAGACTTATGCTCCAGATAATAATTGTTTGGTTTGTTTGTTTTTATTGCTGTCAATAATATTATATTGTGAATGTAATGAACCTGCAGTTTGAAAGCAGAAAAGCATTAAAATTATGATATAATATTGCACTTTCAATATGATACCCTATACATTCATTGACCCGCAGAAACAAATCATATCAGTTTTCTTTTTCTTTTAAGTCAATTTGTATAACTCTTAATAGAAGGAGCTTAATAGGAAACTATAATGTCAGTTCTTGTTATAAGCTAATATTTTCATGCCTTATAGTTGCATCTATCAGATTTTATTTTGCTATGACATAAAGCAGCTGAGATTTGTTATGTACAGTGCCTTGTACATTATTTTTTTTCATGTTTGATGTTGCTGCCTTACACCATAATGTCAAAGCAAAAACAGAATTGTCACGACTTTGTAAATCTATTAAAATTTAAAAAATCTGAAATAAGTACATTGCATAAGTATTCATACTTAGTATTTAGCTGAAGTCTTTTTGGGTATGGTGCAACAAGTTTTGCACATCAGGATTTGGCAATTATCTGCCATTTTTTTCCTCACCTCTTCACCTCTCAAGCTCTCTCAGGTTGGATGGGGGCAGACGCACATTTTCAGGTTTCTCCAGAAATGTTTGATTGGGTTCAAGCCTGGGCTCTGACTGGGCCACTCAAGGACATTCACAGAGTTGTCTATAAGCCACTCTTGCTGTGTGCTTAGGGCCATTGTCCTGTTGGAAGGTGAAGACTATTCATTAAGGCTATTTCTATATTTTGCTGTGTTGAGTCCCTCAGTCCCTGCTGCTGAAAAAAAAAACAGCCCCACAGCATGAGGCTGCTAGCACCACACTTTACTTTTGGGATGGTACACTTCAGGGGATTAGCAGTGCCTGGTTTCCTTAAAACATGATGCTTGGAATTGAGGTTCATCAGACCAGAGAATCTTGTTTCTCACAGTCAGAGGATCCTTCCAAGGGTGTTTTCATGTGTCTTTACTGAGAAGAGGATTGAGTCTTGCCACCACCATAAAGCCCAGATCGGTGAAGTGTTGCAGTGATTTTTTTCCTTCTGTAGGTTTCTCTTTTCTCCACATATGATCATGGAGCTCAACTAGAGAACCATCAGGTTCTTGGCACTAGTCCAACCAAAGCCCTTCTCCATCAATTGCTCACTTTGCCAGGAGGCCAGCTCTAGTCCTGATTGTTTTAAAATTATTCCATTAAGGGTAACAGAAAATACATGCTTCTGTGAACCTTTAATGCAGCAGATTTTTTTTCTGAACTCTTCCCCGGATCTTGACACAATCCTGTCTCTGAGGTCTACAGGCAGTTCTTCTGACCTCAGGGCTTGGTTTTTGCTCTGATATGCAATTTCAGCTGTTAGACCTTTTATAAAAATGTGTGTGCCTTTCCAAATCATACCCTTTCAACTGAATTTGCCACAGGTTAACTTCACTCAAAGTGTAGTAACATCTACAAGCAATATTAATGCTCCTGAGCTCAATTTCAACTGTCCCAGATATACTGAATACTTATGCAATAGAATTGTTTAAATTTTATATTTGTAATCAATTTGCAATGATGTTAAAACCCTGTTTTTGCTTTGCCATTATGGTCTATGGAGTGTAGAAAAAGTAAAATAGTTGGGGGAAAAAGTAATTTAAAGAAGTTTAACATAAGGCAGCAACATAAAACATGAACAAAATGAAGGGTATGAATACTTTCGCAAAACTTTATATATTGGTTTATGTGAGTATACTTTATGGTAATGTTTATAGTATAAAGAGATCTCCATTCCATTACTTTATTAGTACTTTCTTCTTTAAAAAGGTCTAGGACGAGTATTTCTGTCATTTAATGCTAACTACTCCTAATTGTAAAAATGCTATTCAAGCATAATATAATAGTTTTAAATGTTGAATAAAACACCATGGCTCTTTTTTAAGGTCTTATTAGCTTCATATAGCCAACATTTTAATGCACAATGACACATTGCATTGCATATGTCTTTCACATAGAGAATAATCCCATGATGTTTTTGATAAGCTCAGTGAAGCAAAATAAAAGTGAGCCAGGGTTGCCTTTCTGTGCACCGTGCAGAAGATGCACTGTATGTATTGCTGCCTATGTGAAAACTCTTCAAATCGGACACATTTCAGTTAGAATTTTGTCTTCAGAGGACAGCTGCCTATGTAGGTAGTAGACAGCAGTGCAGTTCACTAGGTTTTGATACAGAGCCTATTACTAATTCATTGGCATTTCAGAAAGAGGTGACACAAGTTCAACACAACCGACTACAGCGGAGAGGGGGGGGAAGCATCTGTCATATCCTGAGGGTGGGTGTGTTTTCGATCACAGCATTAAAACAAGAATATCATCTAAAAATAGACCGTGTGGGAGTGCTCCTGCGCTGACAGTTTGCCGTCAGATTACGATTTTTTTGTTACGCTAACCTCTCACCCCAGGTGGAGTCCACTGCAACACTTTCCATCACCCTTGCCAAATTGAAGCTTTATTACATTATAAAGTTGACTGCCCACTGTAGTCGATGACTGTCTGTCACTTGCCATTGTGCCAGATATCATATTGACATTTCACAAATGAGATTGGGTGTCGTTTGATTAGATCCGAAGCGAATGTTTGATGCCCTTGGCTGCTGGGATTCAGCTGCCATTGACTGGCATGGACCCCAAACCACCGCAAAGGAGACATTTGCCTGTTGGAAAAGGTGTGTTGACATGAGGGAAAGAGGTTGCTTTGGCTTGGTGTATGTGAGTTATATCTCACACATTTGTTGCATGTGTGTGTGGTATGTGGACGCACACATGCACAATACAGCCATGACTTCTACACTCAGCATGTGTGTGTATGATTTTATAATGTAATATTATTATTTTGGTGCTTAATTTACTATACATGTATGTGTACAGTGAGGAAAAAAAACTGATCCCCTGCTGATTTTGTACATTTGCCCACTGACAAAGAAATGATCCGACTATAATTTTAGTGGTAGGTTTATTTGAACAGTGAGAAACAGAACAACAACAAAAATATCCAGAAAAATGCATTTCAGAAAAGTTATAAATTGATTTGCATTTTTATTTGATCTTGGTCAAGGTGGAGAGTTTGGAATCTGATTGATTGGTTGCTTCTGTGGACAGGTTCTTTTATACAGGTAACAAGCTGAAATTAGGAACACTCTCCTAAAGTAAGTGCTCCTAATCTCAGCTTGTTAACTGTACAAAAGACACCTGGGAGCCAGAAATCTTGCTGATTGATAGGGGATCAAATATTTATTTCACTCATTAAAATGCAAATCAATTTATAACTTTTTTGAAATATGTTTTCTGGATTGTTTTTGTTGTTATTCTGTCTCTCACTGTTTAAATAAACCTACCATTAAAATGATAGACTTATCATTTCTTAGTCAGTGGGCAAACGTACAAAATCAGCAGGGGATCAAATATTTTTTATAATATTTTGTATATACAGTCAAGCCTGAAATTATTCATACCTCTGGCAAATTCTGACTTAAAGTTACTTTAAGCAACCAGCAAGTTTTTTTTTTTTTTTGACCGGAAATTACACAGGCTTCTCCCAAAAGATAATAAGACGATGTACAAGAAGCATCATTGTGAAAAAATAAATAAATAAATAAAAATTCTCAGCTTTTATTTACATTTGAACAAAAAGTGGCATGTCCAAAAGTATTCATACCCTTCTCAATAATCAGTAGAAAAGCCTTTATTGGCTATTACTGCAATTAAACGCCTGTAATTCCTGACCAGCTTTTTGCATGTCTCCACTGGTATTTTTGCCCATTCATCTTTAGCGATGAGCTCCAACTCTTTCTGGTTGCTCTTTCCCAGCGGTGTGCAGTGTCCGTTGGACTATCTGCCAGGTGTCCTCTGAGATTTTTCACAGTGTGAAACGTCTTGTATTTTTTATAATATTTTGCACTGTAGCCACTGGAACTTCAAAACATTTAGATATGGTCTTATAGCCTTTTCCTGACTTGTGAGCAGCCACAACGCGCAGCTGCAGGTCCTCAGCGAGCTCCTTTGTCTTAGCCATGACTGTCCACAAACCAACAGCAGAAAGCTTCTGTTTTTCACCTGTTGAGTTGTTCCCAATGAATCAGAGTAATTAGGATGCTTTAGAACAGCTTGGACTATTTGGAATGGTATAGAACTTTAGATTTCCCATAGACTGTGACAGTTTGCAAAGGGTATGAATAATTTTGGACATGCCACTTTTTGTTCAAATGTAAATAAAAGCTGAGAAATATTTTTTTTTCCACAATGATGCTTCTTGTACATTGTCTTATTATCTTTTGGGATAAGCTTGTGTCATTTCCGGTCAAAAAAAAACTTGCTGGTTGAAAAAAAAAGTAACTTTAAGTCGTAATTTGCCAGGGGTATGAATAATTTCCTGCTAGACTGTATATACATGCCTCACTTTACACAGTAACTATGATTTCTGTGTACATTCTGGATTTAAGTAGGATATTCAATTTAGGATAAATCTTGTATATTGGTGTACTGTAAATTGTTCTTCTTGGAGTAATATTGGATTGCATTTATCATTATAAATAATGATGTTGTCCTACATGTTTTTTTTTTTTTTTTTTTTTTTTAGGTTTTGCTTTAACTGGGAGCCCTTTGCACTTGTTCGGGGCCATGGTTCATTAGACACTGCAAGTGAGATGGCCATGACACAACACACACTGACATCAAATGCTCTCTCTCACACACAATACGGTTTGCAGCAGAGCAGAGGACACCCCATGTGAGGGTTTGTCACATCATGTAAGCTGACTGTGGGGCTTCGGACCAAGATGATGATAGGCTGCAAAAGATGAGGCATGTATACAGGCCTTTGCACACAGAATTGAATCTGGTCCCCAGTCATCCCGACACGACATTAAATAGAACCTTTGTGCTGATAATGCCCACAGCTCTCCTTGTCCAGCTTTCTGCTAACCAAGCACTTCTCTCATCTGTATTCAGAGTTAAGTCATTTACTTTGCTCTGACCTTTACTATGCTACATTGTGACGGCTGTAATTAAGGTGAAGGAAAAGAAGGTCATTGTGTCTAGCGCTCCTTACCTGAAAGGTTTACTTCAAGATTTGTGTTTTCATTACGGAAATAGGGGTGGCAAAATCTTTTATCACTTTAACAATAAATGAATACTTTTGCAACACTTACAATACAAAAAATATACATAAAAAAGATTTCTATTTTAAATAAATGCTGTTCTTTATTCATATTCATCAGTGAATCCTGAAAACACACACAAAAGCAGCAGAACTGTTTTTATTATTTATGATAATAAGAAATGCTTATTGAGCATTAAGTGAGCATATTAAATTGATTTCTGATCATGTGACACTGAAGAATTAAAAATGGAATCACACTGACAATAATACTGATAAATGGACATCTTGAGATTAATGATAATTTTTCAAATAAATTATTCTTATTATTTAAACGTATGTTTGCAGAATATGTAATAAAATAAAAATATGTACTTAAAATCACTCCATAAATGAGATTAAATAATAAAATAACTATGTTTTTTTTAGGTACTGATTTTACACAAGTATGCAACATTAAATTATTTGTATTAAATGAGGGATGTACTTTTAAGGTATGGCTTTGGCTAAAGACTAAGTATATCAGATTATTACATACTGGAATATTTAGAAACACTAGAAAATTCTAAACTTAGTATATCCACTTCATTGACTGCCCAGGATGTTAGGTTGTTATCCCAGGGGACAGGCAGCCCAGTTAATGGTTCAGCCATACAGCTGTACTTGTATAGTAGAGCACGTAGTCAAGAATTTTAGACACTATGGTGGAATTGCCTTTTCAGAGTTATAGCAGAGGCTTGTTACACATGGAGCCTCACCAGAGGTTCAAAACACTGAAAAAAGAAAAAAAAATGTGGCAGTTCTTTTTTTGGAAACCCTTAAACTAGAGTCTGAGTTCAGATTCTGACAGACCGCAGGGATAGATGTTTTCGGATGGGACCCGGTTGTCCGGGAGACTGCTGCTGGCACAGTGGTGACTCACTGCTTTGGTGTGAGAGTCCGAGTCACATCCGCCTGCCAGGTGTGCGGCATGTTTTGGCACGGGTTGCTGTGACTGTCAACACCTGATGCAGTGAGGCACAAAGGAAGAGAAACTTGGGTAAAATGTGTGCATTGTATAAAAAGGATTTTTAGATCAAGTGAATAATTTTAAAACAGTAACTGATGCAAAAATAGAATTTTCTGAAATTCCAGTAATGCATATACAGTGCCTTGCGAAAGTATTCAAAACCCTTCCCTTTTTTCATGTTTTGTTATGTTGCTGCCTTATGTTAAACTGTTTTAGACCTCTTTTTACCACATCAATTTACAATCCATACACAATAATGACAAAGTTAAAGCTGAATTGTCACAACTTTGTAAATTTAGTAAAAAAAAAAAAACTGAAATAAGTACACTGCATAAGTACTTGTACCCTTAACTCTGTACTTAGTTGAAGCACCTTTACAGCCTCAGATCTTTTTTGTTATTGTGTAACAAGCTTTGCACATCAACATTTGGCAATTATGTGCTATTTTCTCTTCATCTCTTCACCTCTCAAGCTCTGTCAGGTTGGATGGGCACATGTGGGCACTGAGGCTGCTCAAGAGTCACCTGAAGATAATATGAGGGTGGAAGGTGGGCTATACATCCCCAGCCCTGGGGGATATGAAGCTTGGTCCACCTCTGAATATACCAGCCATGGCCACTGTGGGTCCAAGTCCGGTGGTCCCAAGTCCAGTCTTTCCACTGTCAGCTGCACTTCCTGTAATGGCTACCCTCATTCGGCATGTTTGGGCTGTACACACTCCCCATCTCCTCCCGAGGCAGTGGTGTCCCCTACAACTACTCTCAAGGTGGCTGCATTCCGTTACGACTCCTCCCAAGGTGGTGGTGTCTACTCCCGAAAGCACTATGCTTCCTTGGCCACAGAGGCCATCCACAAACCTTCTGTGCTTCGTGTCATGGCCACAAAGCCCGCCCCCATGCCTGCTCCATCTCGTCCAGGAGGCCTTCCATGTTTCTGCTCAGCCATGGCTTCCTGATCTTCAGTGGTCTTCTGATTAATCATGGCCTCCTGAATCTCCAGTGGTATTCTGATTAACCACGGGTGCCTGATGTCCATTTGTCTTCTTCTCAACCATGGCCTCCTGATCTCCAGTGGAATACTGCTCAACCAAGGGCCTCCTGATGGCTATTTGTCTTCTTCTCAACCATGACCTCCTGATCTCTAGTGGTCTTCTGCTCCACCATGGTCTTCTGATCTCCAGTGGTATTCTGCTCAACTATGGCCTTTTGATCTTCACTGGTCTTCTGCTCAACCTTGGCTTCCTGATCTCCAGTGGTATTCTGCTCCACCATGGCTTCATGATTTTCAGTGGTATTCTGCTCAACCATGGCCACCTGATTGTCAGTGGTATTCTGCTCCACCATGGCTTCCTGATCTCCAGTGGTATTCTACTCAACCATGGCCTCCTGATCTGGTGTTCTGCTCAACCATGGCCTCCTGATTGTCAGTGGTATTCTGCTCCACCATGGCCTCCTGATCTCCAGTGGTATTCTACTCAACCATGGCCTTCTGATCTCCAGTGGTGTTCTGCTCAACCATGGCCTCCTGATATTCAGTGGTATTCTGTTCAACCATGGCCTCCTGATCTTCAGTGAAATTTAGCTCATCCATGGCCTCTTGATCTTGACTGCTCTTCTGCTCCACCATGGCCTGCTGATTTCCATGTATCTTCTATTCAACTATGGCCTCCTGATCTCTAGTGCTCTTCTGCTCCACCATGGCCTCCTGATTTCCAGTGCTCTTCTGTTCCACCATGGCCTCCTGATCTTCAGTGATATTCTGCTCAACCATGGCCTCCTGGTCTCCAGTGGCATTCTGCTCAACCATGGCCTCCTGATCTCCAGTGATTTTCTACCCCACCATGTTGCTCATCTTCCTAACTAGCTCTGCCAAGGTGGTCCCCATCTCTGCTAACCACCTGACACTCCATGGTCCAGACCCAAGACTGTTTCAAAGTCTATGGTCTTCTCCACTGTCCATGGTCATCACTTCCACTACTGCACGGCCCAGGCCAGGGGCATGTCACATCTGTTTTAGGTTTTGTTCATGCTAATGTTCTTTTATTTTGTAATTTGTCATAGTCATGCTTCCTGTTTTGTCATGTGCTTCCTATGCTTCATTTGTTTTGCTCTGATTGGTTCATTGTCTTATTTACTTTTGGGGGTTTTGTTTATTTTGTATCTGGTTTACAGTCTGTAAAATTAACTGCACACAGGTTCTTAACTTCAGCTTGCCATCGGTAAAGTGTAATTACGTTTCACTTGATGCTTACCCCACATGACATTTTTTAATTAAACTGAAAATATAGTTAAAAAGGCATGAAAAATGAATGAACATATAAAAATAAACATTTCTAAGAACTTTGCATGTTTTAAACTAGATTTTTTTGTTTCCTTCTCAAATATTTACCTTTTTTAATGTGGTCACATATATCACTGACTCTCTGAATAAACAGCTCCAATAAACAGTTCCCTTCATTTTTACATTGTGATGAGAGATTGGGGTGTTTGGACACAGAAAATTGGTTGGCTTAGCTGTAATTATTAGCATAATATCAACTCACAAATGTGAGATGAAGGGAACAGGGCAAATGGGGTGAGATAGAGAAAGGGAGTCCATAATTTGAGGAGGGAAAGAGGATGACAGCAGGTGTGTGGAGAATGAGAAACCCAAGGCATGGTTCCATGAGTTTACCTCTGTGGCTCCCAGCAAATTTGTATGTAGCCTGATTGCAGGGTGTGTTTGCATGTGTGTGTCTGTTTATCATTTAAGGGGGTATTATGTAAGATTCGGCACCAGTGCAGGGCGCTCTATGAAGTGACTAATGCAGCCTAGAGGGATGACAAAATATGAAAAAATCAAAATGCAAACATGCAGAAACATAACAGCCCATGGTGAGGAAGTGACATCATAGAGCCCCTTTCAAATGCCATGGTCATTGCTGCTGTTAGTGCTTTCCCCTTTATTTTCCCTAATTCCTTGTACCTGTTGGTATTTATTTGTATTTTTTATTAATTTAATTTCTTTATGTTTTATGTTTAAAGAAATAGTTCACCCAAAAACGAAGCATCATTTTAAGTATGATAACGAGTGATAAAATTATGCAAAATGATTTTATGTGATGATATGATTTATGTACCGAAAACAGCTGTCGCTTCATGGTTTGTGATTTTGTACATATGTTGTACATGTGTTGCACCAAATGGGACTGTGGTAAGAGATGACAGTGTTTATAAGACAGTAGCTTTGCTAAAAGCTCTCTTTATATCTCTGGGGGGAAAAAACTGTATTATGTGAACACAATAAATTTTACTTGTTCTTTTATCAGGCAGTGTAGGTGCAAATAAAACAGTCACCTTATCTACTTCCTTTAAATAAAAGATGATATTTAACTCATGAAATGGGGTGGAGGAGGTGGTTATGCTTCCGTTGGCATTCAGAAATTCTTAAGAGAATATTGGATTTTGAAGCTTCAAAGATTAAAATTTATAGTAGATGTGTAATAACTGATTCCCAGTGGAGAATCAGACGCTGTAGTGAAGTTCTTCTGCTTTGAAATAAATAAATAAATTTCAATTGATTCCTGTTCTGGCAAAGCTGAAATTTCAACATCATTACTTCAGTCTTCAGTGTCACAAGATCCTTCAGAAATCATTTGAATATGCTGATTTAGTGCTCAAGAAATATTTCTAATTGTTATTAATGTTTAAAACAGTTGTGAACAATTTATTTCTGGATTATTTGATAAATAGTGTCACGTTTCACCGTAGGAAGGACAAATGAAGAAGCAAAGTAACATAAACTGGGGTAGAAGCACACAATACAACAAGTGGAAAAAACACACAGACAGAAACTTAAATACAAAAGCTAATTAATAGAATGCAGGTGTACAAAATGATAATTAAACTAAATGAGGAACATGACCAAATAAGTAAAAACAGGAACAGAGACAGGGGCAAAACAAGACAAAACAGGTCCATGATCCTGATATATCACCCCCCTCTTAGAAGGCATGTCCTCCGCCAAAGAAACAACAGAATGAGGGACAGGTGAGAACATGGGAGGAGATTCAGGAAGAGGACGGCTACCCGGGAGGGGGCCGGCAGACAGAGTGCAATGGGGAGATGACAGAGGGAGGAGCCATTGAGGAGACAGGAGGAAACAGGGTGGACCAGATGGAGGGAGGAGCAAGGGAAGAGACAGGAGGGACTTGAAGCAGGAGGAGCCAGGTGGGACCCAGGCCACAGCCATGATGACAATCCACGGTGGAGCCGAAGGAGGGAGGAGCCATAGAGAAGGAAGGGCTGATGACTCCGGGGGGTGAACGATGGTGGCGGAGCAGGTGGTGGAGGAGCCCGAGGTGGAGATGGAGAGGCGATGAGCCAGTGTGACAAAGAGGATCCGAAGGGCCAAGGTGTGGAACAAGTTGGTTCAGCGATTAATGTGGAGACGTTGAACCGGAAGAGCGCGGTACAGCCAGAGCGACAGAGGACCAAGGTGAAGCCGAAGGGATGGAGGAGACTGACGGAGCTGGAGGGATGGAGGGATGAGGTGCACCCAGAGGAGTGGAGTCCTGAGGAGCAGAATGGTCAACGACGAGGGATGAGGGAGCCCGGTGGAGCCAGTGGACTGTCGGGCTATGGCGCGGAGGAGGGAGCTAGGAGCCATCGTGGAGCCGCTGGGTCGACGGGCCAAGGCAGAGTCCTGGACTCTGGGCTGGAGGCGGAGACAGGGGATCCTCCTGATGATGAGGGCTGAGGGTGAGCAGAGGGGCTGACAGACGACAGCGGAGGAGGAGGAGGCAGGAGCAGGTTGGAGGGTGGGCATTTGTGAGCCTCCGGACTCTTGGGGATGTCCTTGGGGCCAGAAACCCTCTCTGGACAGGACATAGGAACCACAGCCTACTCTGGGCTGGACTTGGAAACAGGGGTGACAGAGGGAGCAAGGAAAGGGGCATGTCAGCGTCCCTGTCTATGAGATCCTATTCCTCCGCAATCCATATACCCAGGTCCATAGAAAGCTCACACTCAGCCCTGTTGCAGTGGGTGGAGCTCCCCTCCGTAATTTCACTGGCCACGACATTCTCCCTCGTGTTGCGCGTTGTTGCCGGCTCACACACTTGGAGTGACGTCATTATCAGCTCTGGTTTCGTGGCATTCAGTTGCTCTGTCGCTCCGTGTGGCAATGGCTCATTGACCGTGGTGGGCTCTGGCTCTCCATCAGTGGTGGGAAGATGGTGGGCTGGGCACTGGGTCCGGAGTGGAACTAGCGAGATCCTCCTTGGCACAGACGGTAAACGTGGCAAAATCCTCTCGAGGACCATCTTCTGGGTAGCTGGTGGTGTTAGCTAGCATTAGTCTTGTATGGTCCTCGAGAGCTTTGTCCCCCTGCTCCAGCAGAAGGAGGAGGTATTCGGGGGCGGAGATGGGCATCCATGTAGGGGAACACAACATATACAAAAAACTGTGCAAAAATGAGAAACAAAAGGGTAGACACGGGGGTAACTGTTTTCGGTTGGGTCTTCTGTCACGTTTCACTGTAGGAAAGACAAATGGAGACGCAAAATAACATAAACAGTCTTTAATCAAATAATCACAGGAGTAAAAACATCAGGAACTGGGGTAGAAGCACGCAATACAACAAGTAGACCCGACAAGTGAAAACACACAGACAGAAAGAATGCAGGTCTACAGAAAGATAATCAAACTAAACGAGGACAGGAACATGACCAAATAAGGAAAAACAGGAACAGAGATGGGGCAAAACAAGACAAAACATGTCCATGATTCTGACAAATAGAAGTTCAGAACAGCAATTAGCTGAAATAAAAAGCTTTTGTGACATTATAAATGTATTAACTGTCACTTTAGATCAATTCAATGCATCCTTACTAAATCAAATGATAATTTCCTTAAACAACAACAACAACAACAACAACAAAAAAAAACACTAGCAGTAACACTTTAGATTAGGGAACACTATTCACTATTAACTAGTTGCTTATTACAATGCATATTACTAGCATATTGGCTTTTTATTAGTATTTATAAAGCACATATTAATGTCTTATTCTCCATGACCATAACTACTAGCAAGCAATACTAGGAGTTTGTTGAAGGAAAACTCATGAAAAAAACTAAGTGAATACATGTTCCCTAATCTAAAGTGTTAATGAATCCGAAACAACTGTTGATTGTCAGTCCCTGTCAGCTGTTTCAGTTCCATTCTTGGACAAATTCTTCACAGAGAAATGTTATTATTTTACTAAATCAAGAAAAAGTGCATAAAATCATCTTTATCAAACGCGATGTGAACAGATCGATGTAATAAAGCCATTTTATAAGGTGCTCTGTTTTTCCTGCCAGTGTGACTGGTCTTCTTAAATTACGAGTGAATGGAAATCTAATAAAACTGGCAAAAGCGTTTTATGCTCACAATGAAGTATGACTGGTTTATGCTTTGATGAAAGTAGCCCATCTTGTTTCAGATAACATATTGAAGACTAGGCTGTTTCAGGGTTACAGGATATTTCAGGGGCTTTCTTTGCCAAAGGCAATTAATACAATACTATTTGTTTTAAAACCCGTTTTTAACCATGGTTAATGGTATGTTTCACACTTGTAATTTTGTCACGAAACACTGCATATTGTTTAAACAGTTGTTTCAGAGCTTGAGGGAAGAAAAATGTCAAATAGTGACAGAAAACATGTGAATTTGAGAGAAGAGGCTGTTTATTCTGACCTTTATAGTCTCAAAAGTCCATTCAGGAAAAACTTGATAGCACAGGTGGCATGAGATAACATGAGGATACACAATGCTAGAGCGTCTGTAAACAGGTCGCGTGTTGCATTTGTCTAATCAATTACATTGACATGGCAAATATGCAAATAAGTATGTTAACCCTAGGGGGTTAGGAACATACAGTGTGAAATGTCAGTTTATGAATACCCAGGATAAATAGTTAAAAATGAGTAAATTATGAGCAGTGTGAAACGTGATCCAGGGTTAACTATTTCAAGTGTGAAAAGCCTTAGTATGTACATGCAGATCAGGACTGCAAAATAAAATACTGAGTGAAACATCCTTAAACCACAGACTCCATATATCAGACTTAAGCATTTATTTTTCTAAGCTTATCGTGTGCATCTTATTCCGTTTTCCCCTTCTGCTTTCACAGTGGCCATTCCAGGCACTGGCAATACATGACACATTATGCTGTGACTGATTGTATTTCATGAACCTTTGAATGCATCCACCCACATTGTCTTCAGACCAGCAATTATTTATAATTGCGATCCCTCTTCAGTCAGATCGTATTATTGCATGCACTTTGATTTCTTATTTAAATCATCAATATCATGCATATGCCTGATGCGCCCTGGCGTTTTTTACAAAGCATGAATAATTGAATATCAAAGACATTCAAGGAGCAAATGACAATGTTCTCTTTGCTACAGCAATGTATCAAGAGTTAAAGATATAATCAAAAGTTAAAGATATGATCTAATATTACACCTGAAGACATCCAGCTCTACATATAGGCATATTCACTGAAATTACAATACACTGACTGTTTCTGTCCACCACATTAGATCACACTTTATTTATTTGCAGTTGCTATGAAATACAGAGCTGAAATACAGCATGGACTGAAGTTAAAAATAATAGCATAGTTTCCATAAACTTTGAATAGATGTCAGTGTGCATATCTTATGAATTATTAATTTTAAAAAGTGCCTGTTCAAATGTCAGCTTGCCCCACTCTGTCTTGTTTGTACTTTTGGTAAAAAAAAAGTTTCTTATGCTCATTAAGGCTCCAAACTATGTAAAATAACATTTTTCTGTTTTAATATATCTTAAAATCGAATTTATTTCTGTGATTGAAGCTGCATTTTCAGCATCATTACTCCAGTCTTCAGTGTCACACGATTCTTCAGAAATCATTCTAATATGCTGACTCATTATCGGTGCTGGAAACAGTTGTGCTCTTTAATATTTTTTGGGACCTGTGATTTTTTTTTAGGATTTTTGATTAATAAAAAGTTAAAAAGAACAGCATTTATTTAAAATAGAAATATTTTCTATCAATATACACAACTGTTCAAAAATTTGGGATCAGTATTTTTATTTTTTATTTTGTAATAAAAATAATACCTTAAAGACTTAGATGATTATAAAAGATTTGGTAACACTTTATTTCACAGTCTCTTAACTAGTTGCTTATTAGCATGTATACTACTAGAATATTAGCAATTTATTAGTACTAATTAAACACATATTAATGCCTTATTCTGTATAGCCTTATTCTACATCCCTAATCCTACCCAATACCTAAACTTAATAACTACCTTATTAACTATTAATAAGCAGCAAATTAGGAATTTATTGAGAGGAGTCACAGTTAATAATGAATAAGTGTTCCCTATTCTAAAGTGTTACCAAAGATTTATATTTTGAATAAATGCTGTTCTTTTTTACTTTTTTATTAATCAAAGAATCCTTAAAAAGTATCACAGGTTCTAAAAACATATTTGGCAGCACAAATGTTGCCAACACAGATAATTCTAATAATAAAGCAGCATATTCGAATGATTTCTGAAGGATCATGTGACACTGGAGTAGTGGCTGATGAAAATTCAGCTTTGTATCACATGAATAAATTATATTTTGAAGTATATTAAAATAGAAACTATTATTTTAGATTATGAAAAAACACTTTGCAATATTACAGTTGTTTTCTGTATTTTAGATTAAATAAATGCCTTGATGAGCATGTATAAAAAAATACATTATTAGTATTAGACTTTTGAACAGCAATGTATATATTCCAACGTATTTTATTAATAAATACATTATTTTTAAATAAAAACTGTAACTTTTTTTATTTATTTTATTTTAAGATAAGATTATGACTTGGTTCATTCAGAAGTTTTTTAATTATTACTTTTTTATTTTATTTTATTTTATTTTATTGTATTTACTTTTTTTATGTATAAACTACATGTTTTATGTATTTATAAATTAACATCCAACTTTATATTAGCCGTCTTTAACTACTATACGTGAACATTAAACATAATGTTTGGTACAATGTAGTTTTTGTGTTCATGTTGTGTTGCAAATCACTTTTTTTAATGCTATTCTACTTTTTGGGGGATATGTTTTGGAACAGGTTTGGTGATATGGTTAGGTTTAGGGGTAGGGTTGACCGAGTAAATATGGATGTAACTACAGAAAATAATTACAGGTTTACTTAGAGGAAGGTATTTTCAAATATGTTCAATGTAAAATGATGTTGTTGTTGAGAATTTTGATGTATTGCTCCTTTTTCATGGTGCCATTTACTGTGATTAAAAAACAACAACAACAACAACAACAACAAAAAACCATTAGGTTCCCACCACCATGTTTGACAGTGGGGATGGTGTTCTTAGGGTTGAAGGCTTCTCCTTTTTTACGCCAAATGAAGGCTACATAATTGTGGCCAAACAATTCAATTTTTGTTTCATCTGACCATAAAACAGAGGACCAGAAGTCTTCTTCTTTGTCCAGATGAGCATTTGCAAAGGCTAAGCGGCCTTTTGTGTGGAGAAGTGATGTCCTCCTTGGTCTGCGTCCGTGGAACCCAGTGGTGTGCAGTGTGCGTTGGACTGTCTGCCTTGAGATGTTGCCACCAGCAGAGCCCAGATTCATCAGAATGGCCTTGGTGGTGATCCTTTCTTTTTTACCTCTCTCACTATTCTCCTGGCCAGCACAGGTGTCACTTTTGGCTTCCGACAACGATTTTTCACAGTGCGGAACGTCTTGTATTTTTTTAATAATACTTTGCACTGTAGCCACTGGAACTTCAAAACATCTAGATATGCCCTTTACTGACTTGTCAGCAGCCACAATGTGCAGCCACAGGTCCTTTGTCTTATGGTGCGTTCACACCGGACGCGAATGAAGCGGCAAGCGCGAGTGATTTACATGTTAAGTCAATGCAAAGACGCGAATAGCCATCCTGCGGCGCGAAACGCGCGAATGAGGCGGCGCGAGTTGAGCGTTTCAAGCGTTTGCCGCGCCATTCGCGCGAATCGCGCGAAAAACGCGCAAGTTCAAAAATCTGAACTTTGGCGAAAATTCGCGCCGCGTTAACCAATCAGGAGCTTGTTCTAGTAGTGACGGAGGCAGAAATCTGAAACAACAATGGAGGACAAAATCACCGTTGCTGTCTGTGGTTACTCGGAGCTGTTCCATACATGTTTGTACTTTTATAGAAACGGAAAAAAGGATCTTGTTTGGAAGAAAGTGAGTGAAGAGGTCGGACAATCTGGTAAGTTTAAAAAAAAACGCTCTTTACTCAATTTGACCTACATATATATATACATATTGAGACTACAAGCAAGCTAAAGCTGGCAAATTGAGCTCATTCACCTATTTTACAACTACTTTCCCGCTGACTAGTGGCAGACGCCCCTCCCATGACGCGAATTCGCGTCTGTTGTGAAGTAAATTTCACGCGCGAATGACGCGAGTTTCACGCGCGAATGAAGCGAGTAAACTCAAAATGTTCAAGCGTCCAACTACGCGCGAATGGCGCGATTTATTCGCGCAAGTCGCGTCTGGTGTGAACGCCCCATTAGCCATGACTGTCCACAAACCAACAGCAGAGTGCTTCTGATTTCCACCTGTTGAGTTGATTAAAACAGCTGTTCCCAACGAATCAGGGTCATATACATGCAACATTTTAGGAACTCAATGAGAACACAATGAACTCAAGGGAGTCAAAAGAGATGCCTCCTCTGCCGCTGGACAGTGTTACTTGAGAAAGAATGAGTCATTTGCACATACTTGATCTCATACTTAAATTCTCATCTTATTTCCTTTGTTCCTCTGAGAAAAGCCCTCGCTCCATCTTTTGTGTTTGTGAAAGGTAACAGAACAATCTATCCAAGGCTTGCAGGGCTGGTTGGAGAGATAATTTGTGGTTCGAGAGCACTGTCAATCACAGGACCAGGAAAACTGTCAGCACGTGGCGGAATGGATTCTCTTATCAAAGGAGGCAACTGGTATGAACGTCACTTTGGTTTGTTTCCTGGCAATGTAATCTTATGGCTGACACCTGAAGGTAAACACTTCAATTATTCATTGAGATAAACTGACATTCATTTAGATCGGTAGTTTTAAATGAGTGCCTTGCACATCTAAATGATAAATGTGCAATTAATTCATGTAATTGCTAACTGACCGATTAAATGATTGTTATATGACACAGTACAATATTACTGACTGGAACCAGGAAGACAGATTCACTTATACTCTCTTCACTGGATATCTATTTTCTAGAGCTTAGTTTTAGCATTTGTTTCAAGGGTCTCAATGGCTACTTGTTGCATTTCTGATCTCTTATTTTAAACTTAAAATCCTAAGGTCTTCAAATAGCCTGCTATACAGCTATTCCCACGTCCCTTTTAATATGTAAGGGTGATCATCATTTCTCTATACCAACTCCATGACTTTGGAACAATCTTCTACTCCACATCAGATCCTTTCCCACATTTGATGTTTTAAATCTGTTCTTAAGACATGTTTTTCTTCTTCTTCTATAGCCATACAATAGCTTGTGTAAGAAACAAAATGAAATTGAAATCATTATTTAGCAGTAATCTTCACCTGCACTTCCACTTCCATCATCACATTTCTTACCTAAATCTGTTTATTCATAATACTCAAAATATAGTGCACAAGTCCACTTTTATGGCATTTTTCAGATGATTATACCTAATTTGAATGGAGATGGTGCATTTCAAATATACCACAGACTTTTAATGTAGCCATTTGGGACAGATTTTTCATTTGACATTTCTGTAATTACACCGCCAAGGTGGTTTCATAGATTCTATTCATATGTGTCGCCCTAGAAAACAAACAGAAACACACATACACAACCTGTCCAAATGTCTTCTCCTGAGGGAATTCAGAGTAAAACAGATTTTACTGCCTGCAATGGCCAAAACAAATAGGATGAGACACAAAAGCAATTTCTCCCCGTGTCACCAAGTAATACAGTTCCGTTTTCAGTAAGACCGAGATTTATGCAATCTAACACCACCTCCACATTGAGAATACTATAATATTGATTATGTATATTCATCTGAGTAAGTACCAGGATTATGATATTGCCTATTATGTTAATGTGAAGCACCAAATGTTGTGTGCAGAAAAATTTTACATCAACTGTAAATCAGATAAATCATACTTATATCCGTATTACAGTATGCAATTCAAAACTTCCAAGCTCCAAATGGATAAAAAGGTAGAGTGTATTTAATCCAAATTACTCGAGTGATATATTCTAATTCTACTAAAGTGACACAATCACTTTGTATGATGAACACATCTAAATGTATCCCTTTAATTGCTATCAAATCAAAACATTTATCAATGCACACACACTGACGACATCACATATGGTAGCATCGAGCTTAAACATCAACATCAAATCTCATTAGTTCTCGCATATTACATGATTAAACATGACCAAAGTCAAATTATATGGATTAATACTGCTTTCTATGCACTTGAGCAGTCTAGATATTGTTCCCTTGTTAAAAACAAGTATGCTTTAGCATACTTTTTAATAGAGCACTTTGCACTCCTGCTTCAGAAGGAAATTTTTTGAATTTAAAGATCAGGGTAAATGTAACTTATTTTTGTTGTGTATTTATGTAATACAAAATGTCCCCTCTGTGTTCCTGTACCCTCCGATGTTACGTGAGAGGTACGTAAATGCCGTAAGTTGTTTTTCAGTGCCTAGAGAGAAAATAAAACGGCAACAGTGGTTAAAACGCTAACTCCCGTCTCACGTGTATTTCTTAGAAAATATAAGTAATATATAACAATTTTGTCTTCTGGGAAACATGTAAGTATCTTCTGCAGCTTCTGAAGGGCAGTACTAAATGAAAAAAAAAGACATTTAGCAACAAATTTTACACATCTTCATTCTGTTCAAAAATTTTTTTACTCTTTTTACTTTTTTTCTTATGAAGCATCAGTAAGCATTTGAACCTTCTGTAAGAGTTGCATATGAGTCCCTCAAATACATAAAAATGCTGAAAAAAACAAAGAATTTGTGGGACCTGAAGGATTTTTCTGAAGAACAGCGGACAGTTTAACTGTTCAGGAGAAACAAGGAAGTCATGAACAACTATCACAAAAAAAAAAAAAAAAACAGTGCCATTTTTTAATAGCATGCATTTTGTATGATCCCTAATATTTTGGTAAAATAATTAACATTTTGCAGATTCTGCAAGGTGTATGTGAACTTTGTATGTGAAGGTGTATGTGAACTAAATAACTCCTGAAGCATGAAATAGCATTTGACACCCACTTTTAATGCAAACTGAATGTAATGTTTTAGACATTTAATTGGAAGTCATTTACAATTAAATGTATATGTATTAAGATGTGTTTGGGGGAGGGGGTGCACAATTCAATAGAATGCACATTCTAT
This sequence comes from Garra rufa, assembly GCF_049309525.1. Taxonomy (NCBI): domain Eukaryota; kingdom Metazoa; phylum Chordata; class Actinopteri; order Cypriniformes; family Cyprinidae; genus Garra; species Garra rufa. The sequence goes on from NC_133379.1 coordinate 9,085,408, forward strand.
TGTTCACAAAAAAAAAAAAAAAACCTATGTGCATTCCGTGTCAGAATGTGTGCTTTTATTTGGGTCTATGTGAATCCACTGCCAGTTTAACCAATAGTATTTAGACTCCAGGTACTGAAACCGTGGAAGGCAGCAAACGAACTGGCTCAGAGATCGCAGATTCTACCCGACCTAAAAAGCCTTGGCATCCATCTAAAAAGCTTAATGACCAGAGGCATATTAAAACAGATAATCAGCTCATAAACTTACAGTGTAAGGCTCATTGCCTTTCATTGTCAATTGCACTCATTCCTGTAGTGTGTCTTCAATCTGGCAACCCGTGGAAGTGTTGAGTCTGAGGAGGAGGAGCAGGAGAAACAACTCTCTTCAATATTTAGAATTTGGACTGCAGTACTAATTTAAAACCACTAGCTGTCAATATTACATACTGTACCTTTAAGTGCATCTTTATATGTAATTTCCTAATTGAATCTATTGTTTTGGTTAAAGTGTACTGCCAAATGTACTAACAAGAATATTTGGTAAATTAGAATATACTTTAATGCATTTTCTATTGATATTTGCATGTAATTTATTTCAATATTTGTAATTACTCATTTGTAATGAAGCTGCGATTTAGTACATTTAAAATACACTGCTTAAAATTTAAAGGAACACTTAAATCACACATTAGATCTCGATGAACAAAATTGAGAACAATATGATGACACAATGGTCAGTGGAAATCAAAATGATCAAATGAGAGCTGCATTTAAAATTACCTAAAATAAAATAAACATATATGTGACCCTGGACCACAAAACCAGTCTTAAGTCGCTGGGGTATATTTGTAGCAATAGCCAAAAATACATTGTATGGGTCAAAATTATTGATTTTTTTTTTTTATGCCAAATATCATTAGGAAATTGAGTAAAGATTATGTTCCATGAAGATTTTTTGCAAAATTCCTACTATAAATATATCAAAATGTAATTTTTGATTAGTAATATGCATTGTTAAGAACTTAATTTGGACAACTTTAAAGGTGATTTTCTCAGTATTTTGATTTTTTTTGCAACCTCAGATTCCAGATCTTTAAAAGATGTATCTCGGCCAAATATTGTCCTATCCTAACAAACCATATATCAATAGAAAGCTTATTTATTGAACTTTCATATGATGCATACATCTCAGTTTTGTAAAATTTAACCTTATGACTGGTTTTGTGGTCCAGGGTCAATATATATATATATATATATAAAAGTTGAAACTACAGGCTGATGCAGTTTGCATGAATTGCATCTAAGCAATTTATAATGTAACTCTGTAGCCTCTATGTACTTCTGACAGTGTCTGGGATGTTGTGTACCAGATGATCTCCT
>NC_133379.1:9087268-9137513 GCF_049309525.1 Garra rufa
ATCACAGTAAAAAACCTTTAAGTTTAGACACTTGGTGGCAGTATACTGCTGTAAATAAAACCATTTATTAAATATTCTCGATTATGTAAATAAATTACTTTCACAAACTAGTCCTTAGCTTTTTTAAAAAAAAACACTGCAGTACAATACTCTCTAGATTGTGGTCAAATGCATGCAAAAACCTATATTTCCAAACCGAAAACTCAAAAATTCATAAAACTACATGAGCACAAGTTTTATGTAAATCTGACCATAGGTGGCGCCATAATAGTCATTTCACGAGTTCGCCCTTACATCTAATCTGCTTGAACATGTAGAAAGCATATTTTGGCATGCTGTCCTGGGGGAGGGGTCCGGGCCCAGAATACAGGCCGAACCCAGAGAACTCCCCCTATCCCTAGTATAGGATAAAAACAGATTAGAAGTGGGGAGTTGGGGTGGAGGAGGGATGCCAAGAAACTGTGGCAGGATGGAGGTAAGAAGGCGGTCTGTTTATATATTTGTTGTGCTGATTACAGATTACAGGTTACAGATTTGCTAAATAATACAAAATGTCTTTTTTCATATCTCCTTATACTGCCCACTCAGTTTTAGCTAGGGCCTTAAAACTACTGAACCCCGATAATTGCTGCTTGCAGCTATATTTGCTTATATTGTTATTTCTTACCACTTAGCATTGGGTTTATCTGAAATAACTGATACCACAGACCAGGGGTGCCCAAACTCGCCCTGGAGGGCTGGTGTCCTGCAGAGTTTAGCTCCAACTTGCCTCAACATACCTGCCGGGAAGTTTCTAGTATGCCTAGTAATAGCTTAGTTAGCTCCCTGATAGCATACTTACATCTTGGATTTACATCTGCAAGACGTAGTTTGCTCATCTGCAATACTGCAATCAGACGTCAAATAGACGTCTATTAGATGTTTTTAAGATGTTTATGATTTAGAATGTATGTAAAACTGACATCCTACAGATGTCTGCCAGACGTTTGTACACAGCAGATGCTTTCCAGATCAATAGATCTTTAACAGACATCAAAGGGCATTTGCAAAGATGCATAAAAAACCTTTATACTCACTTCTGCTGTGGGTGAAGCTGCATCACGAATGATTCGCACGGACATAGACGCATATGTAGATCGGGATCGGCACTTTCCTTTCAAAAACGAAAGTAACGTTAATCCTCTGCATCTTCAGCGGCTCAGATGTTGGGAGTAAATGACAGCTGCTATGTTCATTACTACACCCAACAACAGAACACCTCAATCGCTCAATCAGAGACATTCTTGTCTTCCCCTGCATCTGAGTCGACACAATGGCGATCGAAGTCGGACTGTTTCAGCTCGGTGAGGCGCTTATTTCAATCAACTATCGTGGGAGCGGCCTCTGTCTGTGTGTCATCACAATGACAAGAAGCTGAGAATGACATGAATTTAAAAAGGGGATATTACTTTTAAAGCTTAAAAAAATGCCACTGGGTGGATTTTTATCATTGTAGGGTGGTTGTGTACACAAACTGCAACACACATTAATGTGTTCAAACAACACGTAAAAGTGAGTTTTGTATCCGATGACCCCTTTAAGAACAGTACGGGATAACATTTGGTCAAACCAAAATCACACAAAATTGATTTACGGATTTAAGGATAAGCTATTTACACTTGATGGATTCTAATCTTGAGAGTGGGCTGCTGGTAGTTCAAGACCCTTAATACTCTGGACCCTATATATGTCTCAGATCATAAAACATGAATAGCACACTTCTCAACAAGACACATAGTTGTTTAAGTCCATGGCGCAAATAGTGTGGGATGAGTTCATACCTAGATTTGGGATTTGGAAAACCCCTAACTTCATGTATGAGAAATAATAAGACCAATGCTTACTTTAGCAAAATGTGCTAATAATTAAAGTGGTCATGCACAAACTGACTGGAACATGACAGACAACATTATATCACAAGCTCTTGTCCTTTTTGCCCCAGCAGCGTGGCCTTGTGTTTGGTAACTGCTTGAGTAAATCACAATCATAAAGTGCGACAAGAGCCATCAACCTTTACTCAACACACACCCTCTGCTAAAAATGATTTGTGATACGCACACGGGTAAATGGAGAAATGTCTCTTTGTCATCAGAACTGAGCAATGTCACAGCAGATATCCATAAAGAGAAAGTAACCCTGCTCAAAAAGAAGTGTGATTAGAATGTGCAAATGTAGTGTTCTTGAAAAGTGTAGTTGAAGATGATGTATTAATTCATTAAAAGGCTACTTAAAGAGAGTAGACTTTCATGACTGTTTCTTAACACACTTAAGTTAAAAAAGTACTTTAATGTACATTTAAATAATCTATTTTGATTACTTTGATTTTTTTGATGCGTTGACTAACACACTAAAGCACATGTAAAGTACATGATTGTAATTCTAACCATGATGTGTTATTTTATATTATTTAAAGGTAAACATTTTGCATGTACTTAATTGCAATGTAATTATTGCAAATGTGCAATTACAAACATATTTAAATACACAACATACAAGTTTTAATAGAAATGGCATTAAATATATATTTTAGTTACCATAAATGCTTGTTACTACATTTAACAGTACACTTTAAATATATTTAATTTCAAATAGATAATATAAATGTAAAGTATAATAAATAAATAATAAAATAATAAATAATAAAAAACTACAAACATTGCAGCCATTTCACAACTTCAGGTTGTGGTTCCAAACCCGTAAGACCTTCATTTATCTTTGGAAATTAAGATATTTTTGATAACATCGGAGAGCTTGCACACCCTGCAGCAACAACAGAACGTTTAACCATATAATGATATTCTAGAGAATTGTGTGCTTCTAATTCTCTTTTTTATTCTAACATGACAATGCCTCTGTGTATAAAGCAAGGTTCAAATTTAAATGATTGATTCAGTCAGTGTGGAAGAACTCGACTGGTCTGCTTGAAGCCAAGTCGTAATCCCAGCTGAACACCTCTGGTGTGACTTCAAATGCAGACCATATGCCACAAACCCATCACCAAACACAAATGACATAAGAATACAGTCATTTTAGACACTTCCAAAACTGGTGCAACAGAGATGGAAATACAATTTTAAATACTTGCCACAGTTTTGGAAGTGCCTATTTCTTTTCTAAAGAAGGGTTGTCCCAATACTTTTGTTCATGTAGTGTATGTACAAGCCATTGGTGTTTGGTGATGAGTTTTTGGCTTATGTTCTGCATTTAAAGTCACACCAGGGGTGTTTAGATGGGGTTAGGACTTGGCTTTATGTAGAACAGTCAAGTTCTTCCACACTGACTGAATCGATAATTTCTCAGAAGCACACAATTCCCTAGAATATCATTACATGCTTAAACATTAAGATTTGTACTCATGGAAATTACTAAAGAAGTCAAACCTTTTCATTAGAAGGGGGTGTCCCAATACAACATAGTGTATATTAGCATAGGTTGTTTGTGTTCATTTTTTTTTATCAATAACTAAAATAAAATGTATGTACATTTAAATTTGCAGTCATCTAAACTTCTAAACGTCTAAATGGCAGAAGAAAAGTAATTTACATCCAAAAAGTTAGTTTTATACCTCAAAATCAGTATTTTGTTGAAAAATTGAAAAGGTGAAATGATCATGCTCCTTTTTTTCACAGGCAGAGAGATAATCCTTTTGAGTATGCAGATCAAGTGCCATCACTTTAGCTTGTTTCTGATTGGAGGAATCTGATTGAGCATGTTACAACTGACCTTTATCACAGCCGGATTGATTACCGGAAGTGCCCATCAAAGCAGTGTGTCAATTCTTCCGATTATGTAGATTTTTCAATATGCTGTAATCACCTAGTTGAATAAAAGGCTGTTAAAATGAGAATCTGCAGGATGATTTTAAAATTCGGACATTTTCAGAGACAGGCTAAGAGACAATTCTGGAGATTACTGTGTTTCCAAACTCAACGAAACAAGTAGTTTTAATCCAACGTAACGTTACTGACTTCACCACACTGTGTCAGTGTTTGTTTAAATAGTGACTGAGCATGCAAGACCTGATGAATAAGATCAGAATGAACATATTTATTCATTTGTATTAAATTGTTCATCTTTTATTTTTTCATCGACAGTCATTTCACGGTATGTGAAACTAATTTATGCAAAAATTCTTAAGCAATACTCAATGTCACGCTGTCCACGCGTTATACTGTTTAAGATTAATTAGCCAAAACCGGAAGTGGCGATACACTCACGAATAATAAGTTTATTTAAGTGTGCTATTACTATACTTCTTTTAAACTAAAATGACATTTAAGTATACTTGACTAAATACTAAAGCATCGAAACTGTGTAACGTTATGGAATAAAATGTTGACCCATGAAGAGGTAATAATGATTGTCAAGTTTTTGGGTGTTAATCGACTCCATCTACGCTTTGATTATCATTCTGAATCCAATGCATAGTCTTTTTTTCAGCTTTTTGTTCAAAATGTTTAATAATAATAATATATATAATAATATATATATTTTTTTTAATTAAACTTACCCACATTCATGTGTTGATAAAAAATGCATGAAGCTAGAATAAATGTTTTTGTTGGCAAGCAAATACCCTATTCTTTTTTTTTTCCTTTTTTTTTTATATTTTGTGTGTTTAGATATTCATATAACAAAATATATACAAATTGATACCTAAATAGAGACATAGTAGTATACTTAAAGAAAACTTACTAGTATACTTACAGTATAAAACTACTAAACTAGTAGTTTACTGAGACTGTATGGCAAACTTGTAAAAATGCTACAGGTTTTTAATTAGTAAACTATCAGTATACCTATAAGTTCACTTTTAGTATAGTTGCAGTACAAACTAAAAACATAGAGGTAAACTAGTTGTGTACTTAAAGTTTACTACTTCTATACTTAAACTGTACTTTTATATACTAGAAAGTGGTCCAATTTAGTCTCCAGTAGTATTGTACAAGTAGTATACACTTGTAAGTATACTACTGGTACACTGATATTTGTATACTTACTACATGAAGTATACTTAAAATATACTTGAATTTTAAGTATACTTAATAAAATAAACTTGAAGTATACTTATTTTTGTCATAAGGAAAGGCAGACATCAGCTACAGTAGACAATAAATGAGAACAACTGAGATCTATTTAATATTTGAAAAATATGTCATTTTAGCTCTGTTCTTAAACCTAGTTAGCTACCTTCCCTATATAGGTAGCTAACTTCAAAGACAGCATTATAACCCAAACAGAAGCTCTTAAGTGAATGATTTATGTCCTAGGTTCTATTGATTGTTGAATTAGATTGTAGGATTGTATGCTATCATGTCACTAAGCTTATACATTATCTTATATAGATTGGAAAAATAGAAAGCTCTATTTTTTATTTAATTTAATTCATTAATTAATTTATTTTTAGCAGAACTTTTTATTACTGAATGAGCTTTTCTCCCACTCTGTCCACCTTCTTGGATTTATTTATTTATTTATTTATTTTTACACTGAGCGTGTCACAAAGGCATTCTAGGATAACCTTCCTTGAGAAGGATACACATTGATGCCAACCAATTGGAACAGACTTTGCATCGTGAGTCTGTCCTCAATGCCTTTCAATGCAGTTGGAAATGTGTTGACAGTATAATTTGTCTTAGTCTTACAAAAAGATGACATGCAAATTAAACAAGTCTGACAGGGACTATGCTAATTTAAAAATGTATTTGATGAATTAGCATCAACTTAGTTTTCCCCAAGAACCTTTGTACTTCCACAACATTTTGTCAGGCAATGCTAAATCAATAAGGCAACAGATCAGAGTCTAACGGATGGGCGTTCTCCAGAGCACACACACACAGTCTTACAATTAGTCTTTTGAAGTACTTCTGTGTAATTGGAAGAGAGTAAAATTCAATAGGCAATAATTAAAATAAATGACTGGAGAGTGATGGATAGCGCTAATCAGCTGCTTACGCAGTCACACCGGAGGTTTAACCTCTGAAGACAAGAGGGAAGTGCTAGAAAGGTCATTTGTGTAACAGAACCTTATCCAGTATGCAAATCCACTATCGAATTGCACCATGGAAAAGTGCCCATTTTAAATCCTCGGTGATATGTTTTTAAGAATAGTGCCGACTACTTGAGCTGGGGATTACTCACTTGGAATTAGCCTCAGTAGGACAATTCGAGAAGATTGTGATAGAGGATTAAAGTTGCTGCTCCGGGTAAAAGTTTTGACTGAGATTGATATGAGCTATGCCAGGTAATCTCGACGGAGAAAAGGTGTCCGTCTGGATGAGATATGGTGGGAGTGAAAGTAATGGCAAGAGCAAAGGGGGTTTAATTTCCCCTGGGGCAAAATGGGCATCTCGATGTCTGTACCAGTGAAGAAGAAGTAAAAACGGGACAGGAAGTTTCCCATAAACGACAGAACAATTAAAGAAAGGCTTCCTCTCTTCCTTAAGCCAAAATGTCAGTGGAGGCAAAGTAAAGACCACAGTTATCCTATTAACTCTTTCCCTACCAGTTTTTTTTTTTTTTAAGTCGCCAGCCACCCCCAGCATTTCTGGGAAGTTTAATTAAAAAAAGGCAACTTTTTGAGGAAAAAAAAAAAAAAACTTCGAAATTTTTTGTCAAAGACTATGTCCGAATCAGATTTAGAATGATAATCAAAACATAGATTGCATAGATCACTTCCATCAACACCCCAAAGCTTGCACAGTCCTAAAGCATTTCCTGGGTCAACATTATGTTAGGCAGATTTTATTGATATGCTGTTTAATATTTTATGCATTATTTTACATACAGTTGAGGTCAAAGGTTTACATACACCTTGCAGAATCTGCAAAATGTTAATTATTCTACCAAAATAAAAGGGATCATACAAAATGCATGTCATTATTTATTTAATACTGACCTGAATAAAATATTTTACATAAAAGATATTTACATAGAGTCACCAGGAAAAAAATAATAGTTACATTTCTAAAATTGACCCCATTCAAAAGTTTACATACACTTTATTCTTAATGCTGTGTTGTTATCTTAATGATTCACAGCTGTGTTTTTTCTTTGTTTAGTGATAGTTATTCATGAGTACCTTTTTTGTCCTGAACAGTTAAACTGCCCGCTGTTTTTCAGAAAAATCCTTCAGGTCCCACAAATTATTTGGTTTTTCAGCATTTGTGTGTATTTGAACCCTTTCTAAAAATGACTGTATGATTCTGAGATCCATCTTTTCACACTGAGGACAACTATTACAGAAAGTTCAAACACTCACTGATGCTCCAGGAAAAAAAAAAGAAGAAGAAGCAATGCCTTGAGAGCCAGGGGTGTGAACTTGTGAACGGAATGCGGATGTGTACTGGATTTAGTACTGGCCTTCAGAAGCTACAGGAGAAGCTACAGGAGATAATTACATGTTTCCCAGAAGAAGAAAAAAAAGGAAAATTAACCCTGATCTTCAAAATAAAAAATGTTTCACCCCCTGGCTCTTAATGCATTGTGTTTCCTTATGGAGCATCTGTAAGCGTTTGAACCTTCTGTAATAGTTGCATATGAGTCCCTCATTTGACCTCATTGTGAAAAGATGGATCTCAAAATCATACAGTCATTGCTGGAAAGGGTTCAAATACACAAAAATGCTGAAAAACCATCGAATTTTAGGGACCCAAGGATTTTTCTGAACAACAGTGGGACTCATGAACAACCATTAAATAAATAAATAAATAAATAAATAAACACACAGCTGTGAATCATTCAGGTACAACACAGTATTAAGAATCAAGGGGGTGTAAACTTTTGAACGGGTAATTTTTATAAATTGAACTATTATTTTCTCTTGTGGACTATATGTAAATGTCTTTTATGTGAAAAAAAAAAAAAAAAAAATATATATATATATATATATATATATATATATATATATATATATATATAACAAATTACATGCATTTTGTATGATCCCTCTTATTTTGGTAAAATAATTAACATTTTGGCGATTCTGCAAGGTGTATGTAAACTTTTGACCTCAACCGTATGCATCTGCATATAGATTTTTTCTGCTTTATCTTCGCCTGTGTTTTGATCCAAAGTTTCCAAACTCTTTCAGAAGATGTGTAATAGCTCCCCCTTCCATATAACAGTGAAAACACGGAAAACCAGAAAAATATTACAGCATAAATGACAAAAAAATAAATAAAAAATATGTCAATGACGGGAAAAAACTAAATACCCAATTTGACCTTTCAAAGTTGTTTTTGTTGGCATAACAAAATATAATAAGGTAGTGGCACTCATAATAAACTAGATTTCTTACTTCAATGAAACCAGCCTACTTATTTTAGATTAGACGTTGTTACAATGTATCTTTTTAAGTAAATGCAGTGGTAATTTGAGAACATCACCACTATTGCTACTTAATTTAATAATTACATTTCAATCAGCAACTTCGACAATCTAATATGCAGGAGAGAGAAAAAAAAAGCTATCAAGGTTATGGAAATCTCCAACGAGAGGCGCATTCAAGTGTTAATTGAACATTAAACCGTAGGCATAATTATTTTAGTGTGACATTGATGCTGGTGTTGTTGTTTTCCACACAACATCAGCTCCTGAAATTAATCTAGATGGGTTTGTAACTCGTGAATTAATTGAAGAGACAACAGAGGTGAATGTGCAAAATCTGTTGTTTGTTTGATGTTGTTGGACTGGGGATTTTCATACTTAGATATACTTTCAAAGAACCAAACTTACAAACTTAGTTAACTAAAAAGAGTGTAAACTTCTTTACATTCAAACTGCAGTTGCGCTTAAAAATTAGGTCTTTTTTGGCCACTGCAAAGCCATTGCAAAAATTGAAAAGTAAGCTTTGTTAGTACTTACTCACAGAAAATAATATAGTGACAATTTTCATTTGTTGCAAGGAAAGCAGTGGTCATTTTTCCACAATGATTTGTACTGCATTCAAAACATCTTTGTTTGCTGTTGCCAAGGTACATCAGTTTCTCAGTCGATGTAACCCATGTTTAATGCTTCCTTGTGAATTCAGCTCTTGAGAAGGGGAGAAAATGACATTTCATTTCTGCATTCATGCCATCTTTTATCAGAATCTCAGAAAGCCATGAAGACTGTCACCTTTCATTTGCTCGGGCACAGGGGTGAAGTCGGCTTTCAGAGAAGTAGAGCTGAAACAAGTCAACAGAAGGAAAAACCTTTAGGGCCAACAGCACTCAAGAATATCTGCCCATATAACAATCCTCTCATTTGGAGAGCTCCTCCGAATGCATCGGGAGGGCAAGTCAGTTCATCTCAGCACCAATTCCAGCCTAGACTGTGCCTGCCATGATTCATTTCGCCACGTTTAATCAAAGTGTTTCTTTCTATATCTGTTGGAGGACTCCCGAGTTTCTTACGTAATGTAGCCTAGTCTAAATTTGTTGCGCGTCTCTGTGCCTCAACGCTTCATTAGATGCTACAGTTATGCGACTCAGAAATGGTTTGCTGATACTGGTTTGTGGCCTAGATTTAAAAATTTAAAAAATAAATAAATGTAATAAATAAAAACTAGAAATTCTAATTCATTTGACTGACTTTCTTAGGCAGTTATTTAGCAGAATGTCCATGCTGCATTTTCAATATAATGAACTTGAATAGGACCAATCTTATAGTCCCCATTCACCTTCATGTTTTAAAAAACTGACTTACTTTACAAATGACCATTTATATCCATATTTACACTGCACAATGACTATGTTTTGATTAATTTACTCCACATAATTGTGTTGCATTTAATAGGGCATTATGTTCTGAAGGGGGTTGCCTCATTGAATCAAGAAATGTGCTTTTAAACGTAGTTCTCAAGCAGGCACTGCAATTAGCTGCTTCACAGCATGTTAGAAATTACTACGGAACCATCTTTGATGTTTTAAATGCTTGAAGGTTAGTGGCACTTGAAACCCCTGGTGTACTTTACATAAAACATTGATTATATATATGCATAGAATTAGTTATGTATGGCTTTAAATTGCCCTACAGTTCGCAAGACAAGAAACCCCACTGTGGCCATTCACAATTAGATTTTTTTGAAATTTTATTAAGGCTTTGGAATATTCATGAGGTATGCTTTTCATATCACATGTCAATCAAATGCACAGAAGCTCAGGAGAATAAAGTTGAAATGACGGTCAATAGAAGATCAGGAATACAGTGACCTCCATTAATATTGGCACCCTTGTAATATTATTTTTGACACATTTGTGTGTTGACTTTGATGTTTGTTTTGGATCATTGTTCTGATGTAAGATGATGTAAGATCCAAACATGTCCCATTATAAGATTTCTAACAGAGGCTGTCCAGTTTAGATTTTTTTAAGGAAAGGAAAGGAAAGGAAAGGAGATGACGTTAGGCCAAGTATGGTGACCCTTACTAGGAATTTGTGCTCTGCATTTAACCCATCCAAGTGCACACACACAGTAGTGAACACACACACACCGTGAACACACATTCGGAGCAGTGGGCAGCCATTGCTGCGGCGCCCGGGGAGCAGTTGGGGGTTCGGTGCCTTGCTCAAGGGACTCACTTCAGTCATGGTATTAAGGGTGGAGAGAGTGCTGTACATTCACTCACCCTACTTACAATCCCTGCCGGACCTGAGACTCGAACCTGCAACCTTTGGGATACAAGTCCGACACTCTAACCATTAGACCACGGCTGCCTAATGCCTAAAGCCTAATTAATTACTTTGGTATTTAATAGAATTCATGAAGCCATATATCTGAAAAAGATGTCCAGGACCTCCAGCAGAAAAATAGGCCCAAAAAATTTAAGATCCAGCTGAATATTTAACCATGGACATGGGGTACTTTTTATCCCTGTTTTTGCCAAAAAAACTCATTTTTTTAAGTTTAATCTGACCATAGAACCCAGTCCCGTTTGAAGTTTCAGTCATGCCTGATAACTGAATATGTTGGAGTTTTTTTAGATAAGCGAGGAGGATTTTTCTTGAAACGCTCCCAAACAACATGGTGGTGATGTAGGAGCTGTTTGATATTTCTTTAGGCTTTCTGACTTCCAGACTCAACTAATCTCTGCAAGTCTCCAGCTGTGATGCTTGGAGAGTCTTGGCCACTCAAACTCATGCATTAGGACGATATAGACACATGTCTTCTTCCAGGCAGATTTATAACATCTTTAGCTGATTGTAACTTCTTAATTATTGCCCTGATGGTGGAAACAGGGATTTTCAATGGTTTGTGCAAAGCTCAACAGTCTTTTTTTCCACATCAGAACTATATTCTTTGGTTTTACTCCTTGGGATGGATGATTAAGGGAATTTGTCCTTTGTTTTCTTCATATCGTGTCCCTGTGGAACAGGAAGTCATGGCTGGACAATTTCATGCTCCTAGTCACCCTAGTGTGTACAAAAAAAAGGAAAGGAAATATGAATGGGAATATACTTTACTCATAAGAATTTCTAGGGGTGCCAATAATTGTGGCCAACATGCATTATAAAAAAAATAATTATTTTCTTTAGAATGTGAGTTTCCCCCCACTTTTAATTGTCAGAATAGGTCAGAATACATTTTCTGAATGAAAGATCCAAAAGATAAACAGTGCAGATTTATTTTCACAGCCACCTTTGCTCATATTTACCAAGGGTGTCAATATTAGTTTTTCTCAATTGCTTAAACACATTTCTTAAAATTATGCCTCTTATTTGCAAAACTCTAAACACAAATCCATAACTTCTAACTAAATTCCCCAAACTTCCAATATTCAGGTAAAAATGAAGCTCTCCACTCAAAACAACTCAATCTTGCTGAAAAACTTTGCCCTCAGACATGATACACAAACCCTCAAAAACACACACACTACAACACAGTTTTACACACTAGTGAGATAAATTCAAAACAATACTATGAAAACCAGTAATAAGTGTTTCTTGTGGCATCCCGTCTTTGGTCTGGGACAGACCAAAGAACCTTTTCAGCATCACAGGCTAAGTTGACCCTGGCCAGGCTGCTGGGGTAAAATCTTGCATGCCTAATCCAACCCCCATGCAACAACTAAAATATACAAGACTGCTTTTCTTCCATGTTGTTGTCGTCCTCCTCCTTCTTCTCCTTCTCTTCCTCTTTCACCTCCTACTCTTACTCTTCAAAATTACACATTGCTGTATGTGGGATATTGATTGAAAAAGACTGGATAGGAATCAGTTACAAAAAAAAGTGAAATAGAAAAGAAAAAGAAATATGGGCACAAAGGCGAAAATAAAAATTAGAAAGTCTACTGTCAGAATTTGTAACTCTTGTGTTGTCCTCAACCTATATATGCTTTCCAATTGAAGGCTCATGAGATGTACATTTATGCTATTTTAGAGAACTGCTTTATCATTGGTTGATCTATATTCTCTTTATTAGTGAAAGTCAAGATTTACTTGAACAATTCATGGCAAATTTACAAGAAGTCTAATAGAAATGTGAAGAAAAATGTGCTTGACAGTTTATGACAATTAGATAAAAAAAATTGCATTTACTGTAATTACTGAATGACTTGATCTTTGAGGGGTAAGGCTACAGCACAGAGAACTATATAATACATTTTGAACAACATGACAATAGCAACTGATAATGTAAGAAACTGCCGACAAATACATCAGTTGCATGAACATACCAAAGCAAACGCAACTTGTTCAAAAGAATGATAAACTTTTTTATGATGTGCACAAGTGACTAGATGATGTGGAGGTTGAACAAGTAAGTTTGAGAATTTCATTTCTGATCTGAGAAATGCACCAAAGCGACTGAGAAAAACTGTAAGCTGACTGGCAGTTTTATCTCCATCTAAGGTTCTGATTGGTGTGTGATAAATGTTGACTTCTAGTGTTTCTAATTGTGTGCAAATTGAGCGCAAACTTCGCAGACTTGAGTGAACAATATTAAATGCTAGTGCTTTTCAAATGACCACATGGTGTAAGGACTAAGAAATGTAGGGATTTGTGTGTAGAGCCTTGCAGTAACAGTTAAAAAAACCTTTTCAAAAGTTTTTTTTCTTTTTTACATTTTTAAGGTATACATTAGTACCTAAAAGGTGTAGAAAGGGTGCAACACGAAGTTGAATTCAAATGCAAAGTTTAATAATACTAATAATAATATATAATAATACTTTAATAATAATCCACAGGGGTAATCCACATACAGGACAGGCAGAAATACACACACAAGAGGTAACCTTGTAGCCAGACAAGGAACATGGAAACCAAACCAACTAATAAAGACATGGTATCGAGACATGGACAGGTGCAGGGAATAACACTGTCAGGGTTCTGCCCTTCTAAAGTCTTTTGTTTGGTTGCTTTATTTTATTTTAGTTTTTGATTCCAGGTTTACCCTTTTTCTTTTGATTTTTTTTTTTTTTTTTTTTTTTTTTTTTTTTGCTCTTTGCATTTGTTGTGTTCTTCTGTGTGTTCTCTATTGTGGTCTTGTTCTGTGTCTTTTGTGTTTGTTCTTGTTCTGTGTCCTGTTTCCCACTCATTCTGCGTTTGGGTCTTTCTTTAGTGTTCTGCGGTGTCTAATTCCTGACATAACACTAATGACAGGAAGACCAAATATGGGTATACAAGGGAAACCAAGACATACATAATGACGGGAGAGTTATATTACTCCCCCCTCCCGGAAGGTGTGACCCCACGCTGTAGAATGATGGGAGACATGACTAAAGGGGACTGGTAGGCAGAACAAAAGGATGGAAAGGGCTGGAGAAAACGAAGTCTATGAAGGAGGAGGCATCGACGGAGGACGGACTTCTGTGAGGAGGACGATCAACTGAGTCCAGGGTAGTAATGACGGAGGAAGGACAGGAGGGATCCGGAGCAGGAGGAACCAGGTGTGACCCAGGCCACAGCCATGATGGTGGCTCACAGTGGAGCCGATGGAGGGAGGAGACATGGTGGAGGAAGGGCTGAAGACTCCAGGGAGCCAACCGGCGGAGGCGGAGCAGGTGGCGGTTGAGGCAGAGGCGGAGATGGAGAGCCGAAGATCCTGGGCGACACCGAGGATCCGGAGGGCCAAGGAGCGACAGAGGACTGAGGTGGAGCTGGAAGGAGGGAGGAGCCCAACGGAGCCGGTGGGACGGAGCGACGAGGCGCAGCTGGAGGAGTAGAGTCCTGAGGAGAGTCCCAGAGTCCTGAAGACCGACCAAGGCGGAGCTGGAGGGACGAGGGAGCCCGGTGGAGCTGGTGGGCCAAAGGGCGACAGTGGAAATAAGAAAGCTAAAAGTTGGGTGGAGCCGCAGGGTCGGAGGGCCGAGGCAGAGTCCGGGACTCTGAGGCTGTAGGCGAAGACGAGGGATCCTCCAGCCATGACGCCAATGGAGACTGGCAGACACGCACCGAGCCCACTGCACAGATGGTGCGCTGAGGGTGATCAGAAGGCTGTCAGGAGACAGCGGTGGTATGGCTGATGCAGCATGGCAGACAGAAATGGACAAAAGAGGGAGGGTGGGAAATCCAGACAGGTATGCCATTCCAGGCAGACCGATAGTCCAGGGCAGGCAGATAGTTCAGTTTCAAAATCTATTAAGCCCCCAGAGTCCTGCGGTTGCTCACCCTCAGCGGTGGTGCAGGGGGCGGGGCTTTCCGTAGCACCCTGAGGCTCCACTGATACTTCCACCATCGCGGGCATTGTGGCCAGCTCACGTACCTGGTCGGACGTGATTGGCTCAGGCTCTGTGGTGATTTTCCTCGCTGTCGCTCCCTTCAGCAACAGCTCTGTCGCTATTAACTCTGGCTCTCCGCCCACAGTGGGCTTGGGCTCTGGCTCCGGGAGTCGGGGTGATGGTTGGCTCGGGGTCTGGCTGCGAGATGTCTGCAAGGTGTGGCTGGAGACGAATGTCACAGTTAGCATCCACTTCGACCACCCGTCCGCCCGCATGTATCCTTGGAGGGTCCACTGAGAATCAGCTTGAGGTAGGACGAAGCAGATGTAGTCATCCAGGCTATACCAGAATCCCTCCATCAAGCATACGGCATCGCAGCGAGCATGTTGGCAGATGTTAAGAAACTCCTCCATGTAGTCCTCCAGATCCCATTCGTTCTGAAATAGGAACACCGTACTGCCCTTAAGTACACAGGGAATGACACTAATGACAGGAAGACCAAATATGGGTATATGTGAGAAATCAAGACAGACAGAATGACATGGGTGTTACAAATGGTACATTTTTGTACCCTTTTGTACTTTATACCTTATTGTGTGTGTGTGTGTGTGTGTGTGTGTGTGTGTGTGTGTGTGTGCCTACCAAAATGGAACCACTGGATCCATGGACCCATTTTGGCATTATTAGTGTTCCCATAGAAACAAAAATGTCTCAGTGTGAGAACCTGAACTAACCTACAATCTACAGTCTGTCATCTTGTAATTGCAGTAATGTCAACATGACATGAATGCAGCACAAATACCCAGTCTGTCATAGTAGTAGTGCTGAAATTTGTGACAAAGTATAGGTGACTAACGTCACTGGGCTTCATGAATTCTGTAGTGATGGACATAATAAATGATTTACAACTTATAAATATCCCATCTTTCATCACACACATGCTGTATACAGTATCTGATCCTGTTCACTTGGCAAAAGTCAAAGTGATTCAGAGGTGCTGTCTTGTAGCATTCATCCTAAGAGGCCGTGCTCCTGTACGTTCCTGCTGACAGCTAACATGTCTGCCTCTTCCAGCGTAAACGCTCACCCACTCTCCAGTCCAACCTTCCCCTCACCTTTGTCATTTCCAGACAAGTCCCAGTAGATTTCTTCAGCCCTGCTTGACCCTTGTGCAGTTCAGGCATAACCATCTTCCATTAGTGGGGTCTAGCCGTGTTGCATAATATTGACCAAGTTCAAGCCTGGAATCCTGCATTCGCTTCCCAGTCACTCCATATCAGAAATCAATCTGTGGGTATTGAACCCATGGGAATGGCAATTGATAACTGAGGAAAGAAGGAAAGAAGGAACGATGTCACGGTGATGGGACTGAATACAGAGTAAGAGGGTAAATGTGTTTACACCTTCTGGATTGGTCAGTAGAAAGCTCTTGAGAATTGGCCAACTGCACAAATACCAGCTAGGGCAAAAGTCCTACATATTTTCATGAAAAAATGTCAATATGAGCAAAAGTTCTATATTTCTAATCAAAACAGTCAATAGGACACCATTTTGATGAGGGGATGCATATCATTGGTGAGTTTGATTGTTTACCATTGAAAGCTTTAATTGTTTCAATGCTGTTGGAGAATGATGTCTGATAGCATGTCTCAGTTGAGACTATGGTCAGAACATGCAACCTTTTTCTAACCACAAGTGGATGGTAGTATGTTTAAAGCCCTATTGACAACTATTTAAAATTGTATGTGTTTGTGGCTGACATGCAGCAATTAACAGACTACAGTTTATAAAAGTGACATTCAATTTTCTCTCTCTTTTTTTTTGTTACACCTCATATAAGTTGCATTATTTATGAGTGTTAACATATAGCTAGATGTTTTTATGGAAGTCTGCATGCTTCCATAAAAAATTTAAAAAAGTAAGTGACCTTCTTATATTCTGCAGTTATGATTTTACTGTCACGTATCTGGTCTATCCTGTCATCATGAACTCTTGCACCACACTTCATGGACTTCATTTCCCACAAGCCACTGCACTAATCACTGCATTCACCTGCTCTCACTTTACTGATTACCGCTCACAGCTGCACCTCATCACACTGACTGCATTTAAGCTTCTCCCACACACAGCCACTCTGCGAAGTCTTATTGTTCCATCTGGTCATTATTTCCGAGCGTTTATTCCCGTGTTTGATTTCCTGTGTTTTTGATTCCTGGACTCCTTCCCGTGTTTTGATTCTCGCTGCCAGCCCCGACCTTTCTGCCTGTTTTGACCACGATTTCCGCCTGCCCCTTTGTGTTTGTTTTGTTTCAATAAATGCTGCGAATGGATCCGCACGTCTCTGACCCTTCCTTGTGACATTTACATTTTTGTATCTCACAATGTAAGATTATATATT
Organism: Garra rufa; assembly: GCF_049309525.1. Taxonomy (NCBI): domain Eukaryota; kingdom Metazoa; phylum Chordata; class Actinopteri; order Cypriniformes; family Cyprinidae; genus Garra; species Garra rufa. The sequence continues at coordinate 9,104,344 of NC_133379.1, forward strand.
ACAAAAAGTTTATTTATTTAATTTACAAAGAAACAGCAAATAATGTATTGAAGTAAACATAGTTTTAAAGTAAACAGTCTGAAACAGTATTTTCTTGAGAAACACACTCTAATAATGTTTTATTTACAACTACGAAAAAATACATGGACTTGCAGACTGCTCTTTTATATTTTCCTTTCTAAAATAGTCTACCGCTTATATACACTCAGAAAGTTCAGTTTTGTGGACATTCACACATAGACTAATCATTAGTCAGGTGGTGACACAGCATTTGATCAATGGATTTACAAAAATCATTTCAGGCTGAAGAAGTGTTTCAACATTGCATCAACTACTGATGAACATATTCATTTTTATTTGAATTACCAATCAGTAGGTTATTTAACCACGTATTATTATATATAATAGAAAGGCTTTTGTCTTTCTAACTTATTTTGTCTTTCTATTTATTATTTGCCGACATTCTCAAACTTTTTGCCACCTGAACCTCTTTTACCTAAAACATTTACTTTCAAGGGGTGGTCAATCAGCAATTGACAAAGACAATATCTCCCTTTGCATTGAACTTTGAGCATTGCAATTTGCAGATGTTGTGTCATTAACATTCTTTAGCTTGGGCTGAACATATCATTTTTGCTTGGTTGGAACAGCATCTACGCTAATTATTTCTCTATCTGTTTCTGCCTAGGAATTAACTAGGAATTACACAAGCTTCAGTCTGGATTCAGAATACTCAAGAAGAGATAATGACAACCCCTCAGAGGACCTCTGATGATGCCAGGCCTGAAACAACATACAGCTATACTACCAAATTTTGCTATAAGTTTGATTGCAACACATAATCATTACTGTTAATAGTGTTCATCGTCTGTTTGATTACGTCATTTACTGATTTTACCATACATCTCTGCCATATGTACATCAACTTGACACAGTAGTCACCACTAGTAAGCTACTAAATATATTGTAGAAACCTACATTTCTGGTACAGCTGCTTTGCAACGATTTGTATCATGAAAAGCGCTACAAATAAACTTGAATGAGTTGAATGAGAAGTGACTACAAGTTAAGATACTGAATTAATTATATAAATATATTGTTTGAAATTGTATAGCTGCATAATTCATACTGTTTCACATACTATCTTTACATAGGATTTGTATGCAGTGTTTTATTTGAACATTGCCAACAGATAGATAGACTGTGTGTGCTCTGAACTTGCACTGTGTCAGCAGCAATGTTCTAAAATCACATTTTTAATCAGACGACAATGTCGGCAGTTATGCCAGCAAACGTTACTGCGGATGACAGTAATGTATTCCAGTGTGCATAGAGTTTAAAAGCAGAGGACAAATTAAATTGTAATGAATGGGTCTCTAGCAACAGCAAAAGTATGTTTTTTATCCGCTGTCATGGAGTGTTCAACATAACATACTGAAGACTTGATGATTCTCTTTTGATGTTGATGTCTTTTACTCTCCCATTCCTTTTCTCTTCCTCAAGGAAACATGAAACAGTTAACATGCAGCTCAGCGGCACGCACGAAGAGAGGCTGCGCGCAGCCGTCTCCAGGGACTCGCTGTGGGGAAGAACCAGTAGAGCAGAACTGTCCTGTAGCATCAACCACAGACGACTCCAAACCGTCCTCCATCTGGGGTCAGTAGGATCTTCCCCCTCACATACAAACATCAAGGCCAGTGCTGCTTCCTGCGCTGACTCGCCTCAGCTGGAGTGATTCACTCTCTCACCCTGTCGACCCTCACCAGCATATGGGCGACGAGAGACATGACAGGCTGTGTTAAGATTAGCCCACCAATGAACGAGATAATGCTTGACCCAAGAGCTCATGAGAGCATGTGCGAAAGACCGAGATGATGTAATAAATGGGATGATGAATAGGCTCCGCATTTCCCAGCAGCCTTTGTGGGGCACAAATGCCTGCCGGTAGTGCGATGAAATTACAGATGCTAATACAGACAAAAACAATGAGGCTGAACATGAACGAATTTACCAAACACTCCGAAACCTCCAACCACTTTGTCGCATGGTTACATGCATCCAGTCATTGTAAACTGGCCTGTCAATCATTTTGTCATAGTTAACATCCTCATATATACACACCACATTTCATTTCATTATGCAATTCAACAGTCCTTCCTGACTTACTGGAGAAGAGAAAATATCATGTTAATCTGACAGTCATAGGCTATTTGTGACCCTGGACCACAAAATCAGTCATAAGGGTCAACTATTTTAAAAGATACAAATAAATAAATACATATATATAAAGTTATCCACATGAAGTTCATGAAGTTCAGAACCATATTACTGTCACGTATCAGCCGTTCCTCACGCAACTCATCTTCACAAATCACCGTCACCTGGACCCAATCACCCGCGCACCTGTCCGCAATCATCCTCCTCACTATAAGAACGCACTCCACACACCACTCACTGTCCGGGCTCGTTCTAGCGAAAGCGGACTGCTAGTGTCTCTCTACGAGTCTCACTATCTAAATACTTACCCTATTGTACTTACCTCGTTCCCACGAAAGCGGACTGTAGTGTCTCTCTCATTTGAGTGTCGCTATCAAAATATCTACCTGATTGTACTTACCTGAACTCTGTCTCGTTCCAGTTCCAGTCTTCTGTGTCTTCTCAGTTCCAGTCGTCAGTGGAGTGTGGCCGTAAGCTGACTTCCACGTCAGCGGAGGTTGGTGGACTCACGGACTCTCAAGTATACCTCCTTCGATCGTTCTTGGAATCCTCCCGTCTCGCCACCTACAAAGAAAAGGATCTGTTATTCCCTTCAAGTTCCAAACCGGCTCAGAAACCTTCCTACTATCACGTACTCACCATCACAGGATCTCCGTTCATCTCCGGCACCGCTGCTAATATTAATAAACATCACTTGTATTATACTTACCTTGTTGTCCCGTCTGCTTCATAACAGAAGCCCGGACCCGAAAACAGAAAGCAGCATGTGCAACCCCGATCCAGAGCCCAGCCAGCAACTATCACCCTACAGCACGGAGCACCAGCCAGAGCCCGCCGCAGCCGCAGCGCAAAGATCTGCCGTATTTAAAGCGACAGAGGACGTCGCGACTGACCAGGTGTGTGAGCCGGCTAGCGTCACCGTGGGAGTACTCGTGGAGATCGAGGGCTTGGAGGAAAGCCCCGCCCACACTCCTAACCCTGAGGGTGAGCTGAGACTGCGCTGTGGAGTATATTATAAGGAATTATTGGAGATATTTGAAGCAGATTTAATTGACTGGTTTGGAGAAATAATGTCCTACCCTCCTGAGTCCCCGCTGGTTCCGCCCAGCCGTCCTGAGTCCCCGCTGGTTCCGCCCAGCCGTCCTGAGTTCCCGCTGGTTCCGCCCAGCCGTCCTGAGTCCCCGCTGGTTCCGCCCAGCCGTCCAGAATCTCCGCCAGTCTCATCCAGTCTTCCAGAGTCTCCGATGGTTCCGTCCAGTCATCCAGAGTCTTCTCCGGTCTCGTCCAGTTCTCCAGAATCTCCGCTGGTTCCGTCAAATGCTCCAAGGTCTCCAAAGCTCCCACCCAGCCTCCCTCTCCCGCCTCCACGCAAGCCAGCCAGTCCTCCAGCCCTGTCTCCGCTGCTGCCCGTCTGTCCCACAGCTCACCCTCAGGCAGCGCCACCTAGGAGTGTGGTGCCATCGTGGGACATCCAGGCTCCAGCTGCGCCAAGGCGGATCATTCCCCAGTCCCTGCCTCCATCCTCCGAGTCCTGGACTCCACCTCGGTCCTCCGACCCTTCGGCTCCGCCTTGGCTCCTGGCTCCCTCATCTCCACCGTGGCCCGTCATCCCACCAGCTCCACCGGGCTCCCTCGTCTCTCCGGCTCCGCCTTGGTCAGTCGTTGACCATCCGTCGCCTAAGGACTCCACTCCTCCGGCTTCACCTCGTCATTCCGTCCCTCCGGCTCCGTCAGGCTCCTCCTTCCCTCCAGCTCCGCCTATGTCCTCTGTCGCTCCGGTGTCACTGCGGTCTTCCGGAGCCCCAGCTCTGCCTCGGTCCCCTGAGCCTGCTGTGTCACCTTGGCCCTCCAGACCTGCGGTGTCACCCTGGCTCTCCGTCTGCTCGGCTGCTCCTGGCTCATCTTCCCCAGAGGCTTCGTCTCCGTCGCTCGTCCCCAGGGTGTCGTGGACCAGTTCTCCACCATGGCTCCTCCCTCCCTCGACTCCGCCCTGGGGTGTCATCCTGGCTGGGCTCTGGACCATCATCCGGCTCCTCCTACTTATGACTACACTCTGGCTCCTTCCTCCTTCCACTCCACCCTGGCCTCACGTTCCAGTTCATATGTCCATCTCCAGTTCGTCACCTGCTCCTCACCCGCCTCCTGAACCCCCACCCTCCCTCCGCTGGTGTATCCATTTCGGCGCGAGGACGCGCCGTTCCGGGAGGGGGGCCATATGTCACGTATCAGCCGTTCCTCACGCAACTCATCTTCACAAATCACCGTCACCTGGACCCAATCACCCGCGCACCTGTCCGCAATCATCCTCCTCACTATAAGAACGCACTCCACACACCACTCACTGTCCGGGCTCGTTCTAGCGAAAGCGGACTGCTAGTGTCTCTCTACGAGTCTCACTATCTAAATACTTACCCTATTGTACTTACCTCGTTCCCACGAAAGCGGACTGTAGTGTCTCTCTCATTTGAGTGTCGCTATCAAAATATCTACCTGATTGTACTTACCTGAACTCTGTCTCGTTCCAGTTCCAGTCTTCTGTGTCTTCTCAGTTCCAGTCGTCAGTGGAGTGTGGCCGTAAGCTGACTTCCACGTCAGCGGAGGTTGGTGGACTCACGGACTCTCAAGTATACCTCCTTCGATCGTTCTTGGAATCCTCCCGTCTCGCCACCTACAAAGAAAAGGATCTGTTATTCCCTTCAAGTTCCAAACCGGCTCAGAAACCTTCCTACTATCACGTACTCACCATCACAGGATCTCCGTTCATCTCCGGCACCGCTGCTAATATTAATAAACATCACTTGTATTATACTTACCTTGTTGTCCCGTCTGCTTCATAACAATTACTAATGAAAAAGTTTTGATATATTTATGGTAGGAAATGTACAATATATATTCACGGAACATGATCTTTACATAATATCCTAATGGTTTTTGGCATACAAGAAAAATCAATAATTTTGACCCATACAACGTATTGTTGGCTATTGCTACAAATATACCTGTGCTACTTATGATAACATTTAAAGGGATAGTTTACCCAAAAGTGAAAATTTGATGTTTATCTGCTTACCCCCAGGGCATCCAAGATGTAGGTGACTTTGTTGCTTTAGTAGAACACAAACAAAGATTTTTAACTGAAACCGTTGCAGTCTGTCAGTCATATAATGGCAGTAAATGGGCACCAAATGAAAAGTCAACACTCCCAGATGAGTTCACACATGGAAACGTAATATTTTAGTTTTAATCGGTTGCCAGAATCACACACATCCATCTAGGGTGTATTTACATAGAAAACCAAAATGAAAAGTAGTGCATTGAAATGGAAAATAGCATTCTGTGTGAACAACCCCTATGTATGCTTTTGTTGTTCTCATTATTAACTAGTTGCTTATTATAGCATGCATATTACTAGCATATTAGCTGTTTACTATTAGTACTTATAAAGCAAATATTAATGGCTTATTCTGCATGACCATACTTTAGACTACTGAGACTATGAATGATATAGAAAGGCAAGGCAAGGCAAGGCAAGGCAAGGCAAGGCAAGGAAAGGAAAGGAAAGGAAAGGAAAGGAAAGGAAAGGAAAGGAAAGGAAAGGAAAGGAAAGGAAAGGAAAGGACATGTGGCCAAGTATGGTAACCCATACTCAGAATTTGTGCACTGAATTTAACCCATCCAAGTGCACACACACACAGTAGTAAACACACACTCCCGGAGCAGTGGGCAGCCATATTGCACCTGGGGAGCAGTTGGGGGTTCGGTGCCTTGCTCAAGGGACTGACCTCAGTCGTGGTACATTCACTCCCCCCCACCTACAATCTTTGGCTATGTGAAATAATCCTTTTTTTATTTTTATTTTTTAACTGACACACTGACATTACAACACAGAATATGAATTTAATATAACTATCCAGGCAAAAACATCCAGAGCCCTTCACATTAAAACCAGACTACAGGTTTTCATACACAACCTATGGATGTTTAGTAAAGGTCTTTTGAGGTTTTTTGAGCCTTTGTTACAAGCCGTTCACACATTTTCAATAAAAAAGTGATTAATACATGAAAATTCGTACATATAGCTGCTTTAGGAAAATGACCATTATTTATTTTTGGCCATTATTTACTCACCCTCCAGGCATCCTAGGTGTATATGACTTCCTTCTTTCAGACGAATCCAATCGAAGTTAAAAAATTATCCTAGCACTACCAAGCTCTATTATGGCAATGGGCGGGTGTTTCTTGTCAAAAGTCCAAAACAAGTGCCTCGCACGGCTCCTGTAGCGAATCGATGTGTTTTTGTAAGTAAAATATCCATATGTAAAACGTAGTAATCATAATAATAGTGAGTAATAATAATGCACTTTATTGGACTTGTTTTGGACTGTTGACAAGAAACACATGCCCATTGCCATAATGAAGCATGGAAATGCCAGGATGATTTTTAATGAGTAAATAATGAGCTTAATTGGGAATAGGATGGATGGTTGATATGAGAAGGGACAGAGAATGATACTGTACTGAAAAAAAAAAAAAAAAAAAACTTCACAGGTTGTCTGTGTAATTTCAGGACTTGTGCTTATGACAGGAATTAACACTCTGTTTGTTGCACTGAATGAGACATTTGGACTGTTAGAATTCTTATTGATGAGATCTGAGAAATATTTAATCTTCAACTGCCTTCTCATATTTAATCATGCCGTCTTTTTTTCGAGTGTCATACGAAACCTGGAGCTTGTCTTTCTTTCAATTTTCCCCTGTGTGTTTGCTCACAAAGGCACAGTTGAAGTGTTTGCAGAGCTTTAATGCTATCTTTAAAAAAAAACTGCCAGTTTGAAACATTTATAGATGCCATCCAGAACACAAGTAAAGGCCAAAGTGCGAAGCCTTTCCCTGTTTAGTCTTTTTATAGTTCCACCGATTGTTGTCCTACTCCCAGACTCACAAACATCCTAATAAAATGCAACTTGAAAACAACATTTTTGAAAAGACAGCGGGAAGCTATTATTGTACTTTCTGTACTTGTTAACTTGGGGGCATCAAGGTTCAAGAAGTACTTGAAAAGATGTATTTTGCATTTGCAACGACATAATGTTTTCGAGAAAATTATTGCTGCGTGCACATTATGTTTATGATTTAAATTAAAGCTGTTCTAGTTGATTTACACTACTCTACAAAAATGACAAAGATTTTACTTTTTAAATGTTCTATCCAGTTTAATTTAGAAATAAATCTACAGTTCTTCATTGGAAAGTTTCTCTCCGTTTGCCCACAAAACTGTCAAAACTTGAGAAAGACAAGCAATCTCAGGAGTCTCATTAAAGGAGCAGTGAGAGAACACTTTTCAACCATCAATTGTCCTCAACGGCTTTTTTCTTGGACAGTAAGCCAAATCTATTCATATTCAAGGTTACATGTATATGCAAAGTCGTAAAAACAAAAGGTAAACAACATCACGTCTAATCACATCTGAATTGACAATCTGTGAGTGAGAACCACAGAGATACACACTGTAAGAACAGGGGAACGCTGTATTCCAATAGCCTCAAATATTTAATTTTAGTGAACAAAAGAGAAAATTAAGTTTGCATATGGGATTATTGATTATTAGCTGGGCTCCTGAGGATATTGATTGTCTTGTGTTTACATCACTTCTGAAAATCTGTGTTCACAAACGCAGTTTTAGCATTAGTGTACCTTAGTCCATCAAGCTTCCCCCAAACACACACATTATGTAGGCATATGATAATATAACATACATTTATGGATTAAATGATTTTTCAGCAATCAATCAAACAATAAAATAAAATAGCTATATGGTGATTTACTGTTACAGTTACATGAAATTACACATTCCGTGATATAGTTTTTTATCATACAGTATTGTCCTCAAATAAAGCGTAAAGCCTAGAGCTAGAGTATGAGTTTATTAAATATGAAGGACAGTGACAGCATAGCCGTGCATCAGTTTGACCTGGTTTTATGAAGGGATATTTCTTCATGTTTGGAACAGAACGAAATAAAATGAGATTTTGGAAAAGCTTTCTGGAAAGCTTCTGGTACTGGCAATGTGTGGTTCCTGCTACAGACATCTGAGATCAGAAATAACAATAACTAGTCTTCTTCCTGAACACTAGCATCATTTTGGCTGCCTTCATTATATAAAATGAACTTCCTGTTGCCCGTCGGCTGCAAATTTCCATTATGTCAGCACTCGTGACTCAGCCTGACTCAAATTGCCTTTCCGTCAAGAGGATCTGACATTACTCCTACTCTGTCAGTTACGCTCTTGCTCCTCCATTCCTAATCTGATGAAGAGCATTAATGGTGTCTTGGTGGTGAACAAATCTGTTTTTGAACAAATATTTAAAGTGAATGAAACATTCTCATTCACTCATAATTCAAAGACTAAAACGTGAAATAAATAGCCAGCTGTAAGGAGAGCAGTTTATTGGCTGGACCTACCGAACAAATTTATCCTTCACTGAATGAGGCTCAATTCTTGTTTGTAAATAAACTAGACAAATTGGGACCTGCTGACCGCTAATGACTGAACAAAGAGGGCTGGAAGAGTTATCCTTGTGTCACTGTAAAAATAGCCATACGGTACATCTTGTTCATAGTTAAAGGGTTACTCCACACCAAAATGAAAATTTTGTCATTAATCACTTACCCTCATGTCATTTTTCTTTGCATACAAAACGGATTCTTGTCGCTTCATAAAATTCAGATTGAACCACTGATGGCAGATAAACTATTTTGACGATGCCTTTCATACTTTTTTGGGTCTTGACAGTGGTATTTACCTGGGAGTCAATGGGACAGTGACAAGCCTCCCAGTTTTCATCCAAAATATCTTAAATTGTGTTCTGAAGATGAACAAAGCTTTTACGGATTTGGAACGACATTGGGGTAAGTGATAATGACACAATTTTAATTTTGGGGTGGAGTAACTCTTTAAGCCCAGAAACATTTTTGACGTGTATGATGGTGACACTCCTAGTAAAGTCTCTTAGTAAATCTGTAAACATGCATATTTTAATAAAGTATAAAAAGACTTATTTCTTATTGTGTTTTTAAAACAATCTGCTGTGTGAATAATTCAATGACTCACACATAATATGAGAAAAAAAAATTGCATACTTCCCCATTCTATAGTAGGTGAAAAAAGTATGTGAGAGTAATGTGTAATGAGAGTATTCATAAAATAATAAGCAGATGACCCGCTATTCTTATTTTAAAAAAGTACTTATAGAGATTATGCGATTCTGGACACATGATGCCAGCCTTGAAACAACATACAGCACTACATAATTTTCCTACAAGTTGATTACAGCACATAACCATTGCAATTAGTGTTCATCGTCTGTTTGATTACACAGTTACTGATTTTAATATTTATATCATATGTATATCGACTCAACATACAGTATTCACCACTAATAAGCTACTAAATATATTGTAGTAGCCTAAAACTTTTGTACAGCTGCTCTGCAACAATTTGTATTGTAAAAAGCGCTATACAAATAAACTTGAATTGAATTGAATTGAACATCCAAACTTGTTTCTGCCTAACCTATCAAAATCTGAATTAATCTTTTTGATGAATGGAATAAAAAGATTAATCAAAATCACTACTTCATCACACTTGTCGTCACCTACTGATACGAGTATGCAACCCATCAAAAGAATCAGTGAAAAAATTAGTAAGTAAATCAGAATTAATATTTTTGGTTAGTGGAATCGAAAAGATCTGATTCAGTGGAATAATTCAAAATTATTACTTCACCATCACACTTGTCGCCATCTACTGGTATGAGGATCTAACATATCAAAAGAATCAGTCAAAGAATAAGTGAACAAATCTGAGTTATCTGAGTCGCCACCTACTGGTATGAGAATGTAACCTATCAAAAGAATTAGTGAAAGAATCAGTGAATGAATCTGAATTAATATTTCTGGTGAATGGAATAAAAAGATTTGAGTCACTCAGATGAATCAAAATCACCACTTTACCATCGCATTTGTCGCCACCTACTGGTGTGAGGGTATAACCTATCAAAAGAATCAGTGAATGAATCAGAGAACAAATCTGAATTAATATTTTTGTTATTGGAATCAAAATATTTAAGTCAGTGGAATGAATCAAAATGACCAATTCACCATGTCACTTGTCGCCACCTACTATAGTATGAGGATGTAACCAAAATCAAAACAATCGGTGAAATAATCAGTAAAATAATATAAATTAATATTTTTGGTTAATGAATCAAAAGATTTGAGTCCGTGGGATGAATCAAAACCACCACTTCACCATCACACCTGTTGCCACCTATTGGTATGAGAATGCAACCTGTCAAAAAGAATCAGTGAAAGAATCAGTGAATGAATGATTTTTGGTTAATGGGATCAAAATATTTGAGTCACTGGGATGTATCAAAATCACCTCCTCACTTGTTGTCATCTACTGGCGTGAGGATGTAAACTGCCTAAGAAATCAACGAATAAATCAGTCAACTAATCTGCATGTCTCTTAAAAATGAACTGAGAAGAAAGACAATTACCACTTAAGCTACAATGCCAAAATTAGATTTAGGAATGCTGTAAACGTCATTGTACCTCTAAATTAACTTGAGTACCTTAAAGCAAACCGGTTACACATCCTGTAGTGGCAGCTGCACCTGTTTTACATTATTCTGAAAGCTGAATATGGGTTTGTTTACGAATGGTGATATGATGCATATGGCATATCACAGTTTCCTGCCTCATTTCTGTCCCCTCCTTCCCTCTCTCTCTCTCTTGTTCTCATTATGGTAATACCTCTCATTAGTGTGACTTATGGGTATTGAGCAAGCTCTTTGCAATTACAGCAGTGTCTCTGAAATTAATTTGAGAGCTGGGGCCCATGACCCATTTCAGCGGACACTACCGGCCTCCCATTTCAATGAACTGGTTACATTGTTAATGGTCATCTGAGCTTCATTCCTTTTTGAGGGTCAATGAAGCAACAGATTGTAACTATAGTCTGTTCACAAGGCCTTATTAATAGGATTGTAACTAGTTTTTATTATTTTCTGAATAAATTATGAGTGGTGCTTGTGCCAAAGTCACTGCTGTAAGTTTGGTGCAGGCTAAGTGAAGTGCTGAACTTTTAATTTTAATTTTATTTTATTATTATTCTCCCCTCTCCAAGTACGTGATCCAAATTATGAGCAATAGAATATTTTACACATTTGTTTTTTTTTTTTTTTTCAATAGTTTTCAGATTTTATTTCTGTGACTTCAATCCTTGCTTTAAATTTACACTTACTAAAGTAGCTTGTTAGTTGCATAATAATAATTTATAATTTTCTCACATAGTACACATGGGTCTATATACAGCACATTCTTCTGAGGAAGAGGTTAGCCATTAGGAGGTCCATGATAAGAAAAAACTGCCATATGGAAAGATGTCTATTTTTGGGGTTTATAGAAACACATTTATGTTTGAGTAATAAATTACACCCTCTGACTGGAAGGAAACAGTTTCATCAAAGGACCTCAGTGGGGATAAAACACTTTAAAGTGTAATTTACTGAGATCTCACCTCACCATGCTGAGGCAGTGAACTGCATCAGAATCAATTTCCAAGTTTTGACTCGCTGAGGCAAATGAGTCTCTAGTGCAAAGCTCAATTCCGATTGCGAATGTGTTGCGAAGTGGAGGGAAGTTTTGTGCTGATGTTGAAGACAAACATGGAGGTTGGGGGAAAGTAGGCCATTATAATAACTGAGCACCAGATGGTGAAGACATAAATCAAACCACTTAAATAGGAATGTAAATAGAGACAAGAATGATTCACACGGGCGACACGTAAAGGCCAACAGAAAATAGAGCTGATTTGTGTATAGGTACCAGACTATTGCTCAACACAAACACAATATGAACCAAAATGTGCTACTATAATTGGAAGTCTAAAGAAAAAAAAACTATATATTTTATTTTTTTTTTATCTATATTTTACTTGTAGATAGGTCGGAAACTGGATACTAGGGGTGTGGAAAGCAGACGGTATTTGTATCTGTATTTGTATTTGTTAAGGGGGGGAAAGTATTTGTATTTGTATTTGTATTCGAGTAAAATTCAAAATAGGCGTAAAAATAATGAGTGACGGGAAGCTATGCTAAGGTTAACTAGCCTATAGCCTACATCTTGCTGTCTGCAAAAGACAGAGTAACTTAAACGTACCATATAAGGGGCCGTTCACATGTCGCGCCTAAAACGCGTGGAAAAAATAGACGCTCCGTTTTCTCGCTGATTCGTTGGTTCTTGTCACATGACCCGCGGTGCGCTCGCGGCATTCTGAAAAGTTGAGAAGATGTTTCTATCTCGATGCGGCGCGGACGCGCATGGAAAAAACGAGCGCGTCACACCGCGTGTGCGTCGCAACCATGTCGCTTCCATTATGAGCTCGCATACCGCGCGTCTACATTTGAGCGCGCAAAAGACACTACATGTGAACGGCCCCTAATGGAATAATCTCCCGATCAAACTCCGCTTCCCGAAAGTTATAAACTGCCTCCGGAACCCAGTTAAGGTACAAAAATCTGTTCAACAAAAATAGTGATGCAGTGAAGTCTTTTTTTGCTCAGCCGAGTCTTCTCTGTTGCTGTGTGGAGCAGCCTGTGTCAGTCACCTCTTTTAGCCCCCACCGCCCCCGACTCCTGAATGTCACCCACTCACTCACTCACTCATGCGGGCATGCACTGCGATCTCATGACGAAACGCACTTTTTGATATAAAGTTTTTCTTGTTCCCGAATACAAATATTTTTTTAAGTATTTGTTCGAAATAAGTATTCGTAAAAAACACGCTATTTGTGCCTTTCCGAATACCGTATTCGGGTTCGGCTCCACCCCTACTGGATACAATGTTACTAGCTTAGGTTAGGACTCATGGCTCTTGAACATGAATCTTGGTGTTAAGAATTGTAAAAGGGAACCTAAAATAAGAAATAAAGTCACAGTCTGATATGGTAATTGTGAAGTGTAATTGAGAGAAACAGTCACATTATAAGATCTACAGTCAAGTGAAGCTGATATTAAAGGGATAGTTAAGCCAAAAATGAAAATTCTGTCATTAATTACTCATCCTCATGTCGTTCCAAACCCGTAAGACCATTCATCTTCGGAACACAAATTAAGATATTTTTGATGAAATCTGAGAGCTTTCTGACCCTGATAGTTGCGTTGCTGTCTATGCAGGGTAAGAAAGTCCTCAGAATTAATCAAAAATGTCTTAATTTTTGTTTTGAAGATGAACAAAGGTCTTACAGGTATGGAATGACATGAGGATGAGTAATTAATGAGAGAATTTTCATTTTTGGCTGACCTATCCTTTTAAATTGCCGTTATGAGAAAAGGAAATAATGTTATATCTCACAATCACAATGCAACATTAAAAATGCATAAAACAATTAGAAATGGTCTGCAATTATATGATATTATATATATCTGACAACTTTTTTATATCTCACAATATAACTTTATATTTTTTTTGGGGGGGGGGGTCGATGAGTGCTGGATGTTTTAGCAGACATCTAGTATTCTAGCAAACCTAATGAAATGAAAATATTCTTCATACAGAATACAGTATGTCACAAAATTACACCCCTCACATTTCAGCAACCATTTTTAGTATATCTTCTTAAGGGACAATACTATAAAAAATTAAACTTGGATATATTTTAGAGTCAATGTGCAGCTTGTATAGCAGTATAGATTTACTGTCCCCTGAAAATTACTCAACATACAGCTATTAATTTCAAAATAGCTGGCAACAAAAGTGAGTTCACACTAAGTGAACTTATCCAAAGTGTCAATATATTGTGTTAGCACCATTGCTATCTGGCACTGCCTTAATCATCCTGGGCATGGAATTGACCAGAGCTGCACTTGCTGGGTTGTCTTCAGCAAACTGTTTGTGGGCTTTCTTGTGAGCCAGCTTCAGATGAGGCTTCTTTTTGGGACGACACCTATGCAAACTGACTTGTTGCAGTGTGCAGCATATGGTCTGAGCACTGACAAGCTGACCTTCTACTTCTGCAACCTTTAAAGTAATGCTGGCAGCACTCATGCATCTGTTTTTTTTTTTTTTGTTGTTTTTTTTTAAGATAGGTTCTGCACCTGACGCACAGAACGAGTGCTCACCTTCGTTGATTGACCTTTGCGAGGCCTGTTTCGAATGGAACCCATCGTGGAAAACCTCTGTATGACCCTGACCACTGTAGTGTGGTCGGTTTCTGGGTGTTACTGAACCTCTAATAGCCTTGGCCATCTTTGTGGAGAGCAACAATTCTTATTCTCAAATCCTCAGAGAGTTATTTGCCATGAGATGCCATGTTGAACATCCAGTGGTCAGTATGAGAGAATTGTACTTAAAGCACAAAATTTTAACTGCTCTAATACAAGATACACAACTGTGTATGGTCCTGTCAAGCACACAAAAACATAAACGATGAAAATTATAACCAGAAATGGTGAATAGGACATGTGGCTTTGCATGGTTAAACTAAATACTGCTGTTATCACTAAGGGTGTACTCAATTTTGTTGCAATAATGGCTGTATGTTGAGTTATTTTCAGAGGACAGTAAATCTATACTGCTGTACAAGCTGCATATTGACTACTCTAAAATATATCCAACTTTCATTTCTATAGTATTGTCTCTTGAGAGGATATACTAAATGCTTGCTGAAATGTGAGGGGTGTACTCACTTTTGTGAGATACTGTATGTAATAGTTCCATCATCTTATACATTGATGGATTTATCAGACGCTTTTCCTACTCCTTATTTCTAGCTTGCTTTCTAATCTAGTTGTCAAATAAACCAGGCATTATGTATTATGAAAATTGCTGGCTTTTTGATGAATTGCTTCAGTTTAGTCACTTTGGCTGAAAGTGTTTGCTAAATGCACAAATGTGTGTGTGTTTGTGTAATACAGTATTATCATGTATATGTTCTCATGCCAAGATGTCAAGATGATGGAATAGTGACATATTCTGTAAGAAGAATATTTTAGTCATTAAGTTTGCTAGAATGTCTCATGAAACATCCAGCACTCATCATCTCAGACATTTTGGCACTCAAGCGTCTTCTGTTGACAGCTAAAGCTGACAATATCTTAAATTTTTAACTCAAGTTCACTTGCTTCTGACTGCTTTTGACAAATATACGCTTTAGTAAAAGGAACATTCATTTGATGCATATTTTAGCAGACTGTAATTAAACTGGTGCATATATCCTGCTTTATTTTTATAGGCAATACAGAGAGAGGAAAAATATGCAGGCATAAACACAATTCTAATATCCCATAATTTTGAGTAAAGCCTCATAAGCTGTCAGTTGTACACCAGGAGGTTTGAGCTTCGCTTTGCTTATCTGAGTCGTCTGTCGAGCATAAACTTTGATGGATATCTCCTACTTTAAAGTCTGAGAACAGAACAAGTGCTGTATAATTGAAGCAGTGCATCCTTAATGTTTAAGAACTGCCCCAGCAGGAATATGAGAACATTGTTTATGGTAAATGTCCACAAGGATCCAGTGTGTATAACATTGATCCGTGCTTTGACAATCAGTCTTAAAGCAAAAGTGCCACTTGGGAGCGCTTCACATCTAGTCTCTTTTATGTCATGGTTTGTACAGTCCCAGCATGTGGTATTGGTTCAACTTGTACATGTCTGATGTAATCATATCACAGAGAAGCTTCCCACGCTTTAGATCTTAGTCAGGGTAGTGGAATAGTTAATTTCTGACAGGAATGAAAACAAAGCTGCAAGGGGTACAAGTACAGTGTGTTTAAAGAACGGTACTGTTGTTTAATAACAGGCTAACAATATGTCTTTTAAAAAAATGTCCTTTTAAAAAAATGTCTTGCATTATTTGTCGTTATGTTGAATTCTGAATTCATCAAGAAAAGTATTCATTTAATTATCTCCTTTTGTGTTCCACTGAAAAAATAACACAGTAGTCATACTGGAATGACATGAGGGTGAGTAAATGATAAATTAATTTTCATTTTTTAAACTATCCCTTGAAGCACCATTTTTTCTTCCCTCTGTTTTAAACAATGGCAATTCTCTACTGATGAGAAGCCACCACACAGCATGATGCTTCCTCTAACAATTGTCATTGTAGATATGCTGTTTCAAGGTTTGTGAGCTGTTAGAATTGCACCATTGCTTTGAATTTTGTCTAAAAAGCAACAGCAACTGGAAGACTGTTGCTGGGTTACTGGTCATTGACAAAGACCAGACAAGCCTACACATATGTTTCTGCTGTGTATTAAGGCCACACTCACCTCATTATAGTGTAGAAATGTACATGTGTGATACAACTTTACCCAACTTTACCTCATCTACTGAACTCGATCTGCAGCTCATTCAAAGTTTTTGTGTAATACGTGGTTCTCTTACAGGAGCAATGTTTTCTAGGTAGTGTTTGGGTGGGATGATGTAACTTCTTCCATATACCCTAATAATGATACCAACAGTGCCTACTGCAACACTATTCTTTAGTCTTCATTTTCAGATATAATTTAGATGATGTACACTCTTAAAAATAAAGGTGCTTAAAAGGTTTTTCACAGCAATGCCATAGAAGAACCATTCAGTCAGAGGTTCATTAAAGAACCATTTCTTTCTTATCTTTTTATAATCTGAAGAACCTTCTTTCGCCACAAATAACCTTTTCTCAAACAGAAAGGTTCTTCAGATAATAAAGGTTCTTTATAGAACCGCTTAGACAAAAAAGGTTCTTCTATGGCATCGTGAAGCACCTTTATTTTTAAGAGTGTAGATATAATGACCCTTTAACTGGTGTGCTTTTTATTATAGAAAACAATACAATTTTAAATCATTTCAAAAAGTTAAAGGTAGAGGAAAACCCTTTTTTTTATCTGTGTAAACAGCCCTTGCAACAAAGAAACTTGATTCTAAAATGTTATTTATTTATTTGTTTGTTTCATTCGTTTTTCTTTGGTGCTTAGAAATGCATGTGATTGTCAAAGTAATCAGCTCTATGATAACCTTTGTAAAAAGGAAGTATGCTTTAGGATACTTTTAAAAAATAGTATTTTGGCAATAACATTCTTTAAAAGTATTATTTTACATTTAACCTCATGTTATTTAAAATTAACATTACATAAGTACATGTAATTTAATTAAATTTTTATTTTACATTTTAATTACATGTAACTTAATTACTTCTATTGTCTTTGAAATATAGTTCAAGTGTTAACATATATGGTAAACTAAAGCATACTTTAATTTAATTTCTATTGAAACTTTTTTGTAATGTATTGAAATACATTTGTAATTACACACTGTGGAATTATCCCAGTTAAAAAAATTAAAAAAATATCGCCGTTAATCTGTTCTCAAAGTTGGGTTGGGAGCTGGGTCTATACTACGCAAGCTATGATGACTTTCACCTTGATAGTTTAGCACGGATGTATACCTAGCCGAATTGCACTGTAGGGGGCGAGAACGAGTCTTGCCTACTGTGAAATTACCACATCAAACGAGACGTGCTAACATGGATGCAGCTATGAAGCCGCCGGGTTTGCTTCAGGGCAGGTGCGTTGCTTGACCCTTTTTACTGGGGCACGTGCGTGAGTTATAATTTACTTTGATAATCCCGAAATAAAGACATTAATATGCAACAACTGAATTGACGCTTCTAAAAGCAACGCAGTTTAACCGAAGACTATGCACGCAGATATCCATGCCCTGCGCGTTGCAGTTAAATACACATTTATTTGTGTATTTAACTGCAACGTGCACGTCGCGCAGCCTTTTACGCAGAAGTACATGCAGTGTAGGAATAGTTGGTTACACAAGTTTGTATAGTTAATTGTGTTGTAAATCCAATTGTCAAGCAGTTTGTGATGCATTTTGAGAACAGGAGACTTACTTTTAGTCACATATACATAGTAGCACATTCTGAATGCCTTCGGCAGAATTCAGATTGGCCATTTTAATCTAGATTAATCTAGATTAATTCCAAGATTACAGTGAGATTAATCTAGATTAAAAAAAATAATCTATGCCCACCACTAATATATGAAAAAAAGTGTCTCTTTTTTTGTTGTTTTTTTGTGATTTCCTACATCCTTTGGGTTAAAAAAAAATTCTACAATTTAGAGTTTTTACGTTTTGTTTTTATTTTTAATTTTACAGCATGTCCACTGTAGTGGACCACAGGACCATTTTAGTTCGAAACGACAGCCAAACTCAGACAACAAAACTGTACAGAATATGGCTGTAAAGGGATATTAATCCAACATTTATGTAACAAAAACAAAACAACTGAAATCAAGCATTTTCCATAACTTGCAATGAGTCTGTTACGGCGCTGTGCAGGAATTTTGGCCCACTCATCTTGGCAGAATTGTTGTAATTCAGCCACATTGGAGGGTTTTCGAGCATGGACCGCCTTTTTAAGGTCATGCTGTGGGCATCTCAATAGGATTCAGGTCAGGACTATGACTAGGCCACTCCAAAGTCTTCATTTTGTTTTTCTTCTAACATTCAGAAGTGAATTTGCTGGTGTGCATTGTCCTGCTGCAGAACCACAGAGTGCGGCATCTTTCCTGTTCTTCCCTTTC
This sequence comes from Garra rufa, assembly GCF_049309525.1. Lineage (NCBI taxonomy): Eukaryota > Metazoa > Chordata > Actinopteri > Cypriniformes > Cyprinidae > Garra > Garra rufa. The sequence continues at coordinate 9,123,204 of NC_133379.1, forward strand.
TGTCTCTGTGTCTGTCTCAGTCTGCTCTTCTGAGTCTCCTGCAATGTATTCCTCTTCTTCAACATCTTCTTGTATGTTACATTCAAATTTATCCTCATCTCTCTCCTCATCTGACAGCTCTAAGTCAGAGTCTCCCTCAACTATCTTATAAAAATCCTCTCTGCTTCAGTTCTGCCTCCTACAACATGCAGTCATTAATTACATTAAGATGGTCCTGATGTCCACAATAGTTGACATTTAAAAAAGGATGATATTTTGAAACATAAACAATTTAACAGCTTTGAAAGCTAAATGTATTGTTACTGACACTTTAATAAACAAATATATATGTGATTATAATAGTAAAAAAACATGTAAAAAAGCAAAATTTTACATATCTCTCTCCTTCCCATAAAATGTGCTCATTTGTATGTCGGCCATTTTGGATTCAGTGTAAGAAGTGGTTCCTAGCATGCCAGCCAATTAAATGACATATCACTAGAAAGCCCAGGATGTCCTCTGCACAGTACAACAGGACTTGACAGAGTAGCTCAAAAAATTCAAAGAAAATTCATGAAAACACAAGGTCCACTACAGAGGACACAAGTCAATGGGCGGGGTCTCATATATATATATATATATATATATATATATATATATATATATATATATATATATATATTTTAGGGCCGGGACTTTAACGCGTTAATTTAGATTAATTAATTACACAAAAATAACGCGTTAATTTTTTTTAACGCATTTTAATCGCACTTAATTTTGCACCGCGGAACGTTTCTCACTGGATGAGTTTCAGCGGCGGACCAATTATACTGGAGCACCAACTAACAGAATGCGCATATCACCGCAGGATATCGAGCCTCAAGTATCACCTCAATGCTTTTACAGAAGGTCTACCTACCTATAGGGTACCTGAATTTCTGAAATGAAGGCTAGTATATTTCTAAATATCCCAGTGTTTCCCGTACCATCATCTCAGGGGGGCGCGTTTACAATGTCTCCTCCAAGAAAACGGACTGGATCGCGGACTCCATTCATAAAAACCGAATTTACTATAGCGCGGAATGCCACGTAAATTCGACGATTTTTGGATTGATAAATCAAAAGTTGGTCTGTCACTTAATTCAAATCGCCATATGGACTAGTGTCTGAAAACTGAAATGCAAAAAGACAGTTTTAATATGAATCCTGCACTGTTTGCCTCTGTATGTTAGAATGGCAGAGACGCGTTTTTTATACTGCACGCGTGATGCTCCCGTTAATTTTTGGCATTTGTATCTCAGCTGGTCTGTTGGACTTGGTTGAACAAAAATAAACAATATTTTGTTGCTTCAGTTTATGTATTCAGTCATTATTCAATGGTAACTAAAAATCCATATGAAAAAACTTACTTCTCACTGTTCTCAGGTCAAATATTTATATGCGATTAAAATGCGATTAATTTCGATTAATTAATTACAAAGCCTCTGATTAATTAGATTAATTTTTTTAATCGAGTCCCGGCCCTAATATATTTACTTGTTAAATTACTTTACATGTGCTCTACTATGTTAGTCAACACATCAAAATAAGTGTACTTCTTTAAAAACAGTGTTTTTAAAATGTACTTTTAAGTAAAACTTGAATTTGAAATTATTACAAAATGCAATCAAAGCTTCTCATCCTGTCAGTTAAATGAAAACTTTTTATAAACAAATTTCACTGAAACACATTTGATTGACTTCAGGAGGTGTTTGAGATGAATTCCAGATGCAATTGGACAGGTGTAAATGCATTTGGTTGTTGAAGCCAACATGTCAATTTTAGAAAATAAATAAATTAATTAATTAATAAATGAATGAATGAATGTGTAAGAGCATGTATTACCGCCTGCCAGTAGCCAGATACCACAGTGCTACTTCAACAAACATCTCCACAGATATGATGCATCTGAGATGAGTATCTCTTCAGCAAGTAGACACTGCAATGTTCAACACTGCATACTGAAATGCAACACACATGCTGCATGCAAATATGCCTACCTATGTATTATATAGTAGGCAAAAAAACATATGTGAAAAAGAGTAGTATGTCTGAATTCATAGTATTCAAAACACACAGGAGATTTGTGAATAACAGTGAAGAGACGGTAAAAATACCATTTATTTTCTCCATAGGGAAAGTGATTTTTAATGATTATAATTTAGAAACCTTAAAGACAGACCTACTGTGAGCTCTGAGTTTGTTAACTGATAGTATATGCAGTTATTATATGCATTATTTAAGTTAAATAATTGTGTTTAACACCACAATCCCTGGTTAAAAAAAAAAAAAAAAAAAAACTACATTACCCATGATGCTGTAAAGCTAGTTCCACCAATCAAATTGCACCAAACAAGCTCTCAGCTCCCCCCACTCACATGAAGCAGTGCAAATGACTTAATCGAGTCAGTCATCCTACATTCTTAAAACAATATTTAAACATATTCTTATTTTGCAACATTTATTTTTTTTTTTTTTTGCATTTTTGCAATCTTAATATATGTGACCCAGAAACAGTGTTGTTTTTGACAACCATCTTAGATTTAGTCTTAGTCTTAGTCTTTTGGACTAAAATGCTTCTTAGTTTTAGTCAAATTTTAGTCACTTCTATATGTGATAGTTTTAGTCCAATTTTAGTCGACGAAAAGTCAAAAAGGTTTTAGTCTAGTTTTAGTCGATGAAAAGTCAAAAAGGTTTTAGTCTAGTTTTAGTCAAAAAAAGGGAAAAAAGTAGTCTTTTAACAAATTAATGTAGGTCAGTAAGTTTTTTGCTGTTGGGTAGTGTCACTTATAAGTTCTGAAAATAGCACATCTATAGTTCAACACAATGTGAGCTTCCGGATCGACTATTTTCACCAATAATTACAATAATGAAGGAATGTTTTAGAACATAAAAGACAAAAAAGGATGGAATGCTAAAACGGCTTGCCATACTAGTATAGCAAAGAGTATTTAATGCTAACACGGCTTGCCATAGCGTCAGATACTTTTTAAGTTTTAATTGGCATGCACAATAAGCGGAAATGTCATGCATTTTAAACGTCTGACGGACCACCCACTAACATTTTCGTCTATTCTCGTCTCGTCAACGAAAACTCACACACGTCTCGTCATGTTTTAGTCATCAACGAGCCATTTTTATCTCGTCATCGTCTTGTTATCGTCATGAAAAAAAGTGGCGTCAACGAAATGATTTCGTCATCGTCATCGTTGGCGAAAACAACACTGCCCAGAAATACAAAAGCAAAATTAAAACTTTTATGAGATTATGAGAAATTAGATTATTCATCATCTGAAAGCTAGATAAATAAGCTTTCCATTGATGTATAGATAGGATAGGACAATATGTGGCCAGATTTGAAAATCTGGAATCTGAGGATGCCAAAAAATCTAAATATTGAGACAATCGCCTTTAAAGTTGTCCAAATGAAGTTCTTAGCAATGCATTACTCATCAAAAATTAAGTTTTGCTATATTTATGATAGGAAATTTACAAAATGTCTTCATGGAACATGATCTTTACGTATCCTAATGATTTTTGGCATAAAAGAAAAATTGATAATTTTGACCCATACAATGAATTTTTTGGCTATTGGTACCAATATACCTGTGCGACTTATGACTGTTTTTTTGCCAAATACAGTATCTCACATTTCAGCAACCATTTTAGTATATCTTCTCAAGGGACAATACTATAGAAATGACACTTGGACAGGTTGTCTTCAGCAAACTGTTTGTGGGCTTTCTTGTGAGCTGGCTTCAGATGAGGCTTCCTTCTAAGATGATGCCTATGCAAACCGACTTGTTGCAGTGTGCGCCGTATGGTCTGAGCACTAACAAGTTGATTTATTTTCAAATAGGGCCTACTTTTTTGCTTAAAGCTGCAGTCTGTTTTGCCTCTTTGTCGCCATCTCTGTTTAAAACCTGCAGTTGCAGATATTTGCAGAAATTTTCTTCTTTGTGTGGGTTGTGCATCGACACGGCTCCTCAGTGCAGATGAATTTAATGTTTTGAGGAGTATGTGTGGCACCACACCACAGTCACTGAAACGGTGTGAATATTCACCGCACTTCAGAATTACAGATTCTCAATCTTGGAACTATAACCCACATAAGAATTTTCACAGGAAACTGTCTTCTAAAAGAGGGGGAAAAAAAACATCACAAACATCACCAGTGCTGATGCTGCTTTCTCTCGTGTTGTGCTTTTTGATCTTTTAATCAGCTGGTTGCTTTAAGTGCTGTGAATTCTGTTGAATTTACATATAGTGTGGGAATTAAAGATTGGATATCTATTTGTTTTACGGAGACACATTTATGTGGTAAACAGGCCCGAACAAACGCCGTTGAATAAAACACATTAGCTTTTAACACAAAAAATAAGCAATGACAGCAAACACACCATAAATAAAGCAGGCAAACTACTCCAAACCAATTATCTTAAATCAGCAACCACATAATTTATGCATGCTGCAATGCATGTTCGGAGCTGGCAGTCCCTTAACAAATCAGCAACTTTGTTCAATGAAATATTTCACCATTTAAGGGAATATTGCCAGTCTTAGTATCTGAGACTCAAAAAGCCCCATATGCTGGATAAAACGGAATTGCTTTTTTATAGGGAGGATTTTGAATGGCAACAGAGAGCCTGTTCCAACCCGCTCAGAAAGATTTTCTGCTTCCTCATCAAAATGAACAACAAAGAGGATCTGTTTATTGCGCATTTAGCCATTTCATGTTTATTTATCTAACTGCCATATAGCCTCAAGAGTATTGGAACAAAAAAGCTAATTTGTTAACATCACAGCGACTTCATCAATCTCATTAGGCTGACAGGCCAAAAGTAATAAAGAGACATGATTGCTGAGCAAAAAGTGACCCAAAAGCAATTATGACTGAACCTTCAGCATCGCCCTGCTTTGTTTGAAACCCCACAGCCTCATACAGTACAATTATAGCACCTCCTAAGTACATGTTTATATGTGTGTATGGATATTCCCCAGTTAAAATGATCACCGCTGGTCTTCAAAACAATGTTTTGGAGTAAAAAAAACATGCTCGTCTAAGCTGCACACGGATACTACACCACACTGCCACATAATGAGTCCCCTTTAAGTTTGTGAGCGCATGTGTGTGTGTGGTCAGTTTGATGCTCTTGATTATGCAGTGTGTCTAGGCAGGACTTGTATATCACACCACAGTGAGGTCTCCCTCCAGGACTTCCCCTCTGGGTCACTAAAAGCGCCGCAGCCTAGATTCATCTCATTATAATTCAGACATGCTTGCACCTGCTGTAACACTTTCAATTAGAAAGGCCAAAGTCACGAAGCCCAGACACTGACCTTATGTATATAGTACAAACACATCACAATACTTATGACTCATCGAGTTTGTTTATGCATTCTGCATTTTAAAAGTTTATTTAGTGTTATTATACTAGCCTGAGGTCAGCACCCTGTTGAAACCGTCATGGCACTGTTCTGAAACTTAAAAGAAACATGGAAAATAAAGAGATACTTCTAATACATTTGGGTATTTTTTCAAAGGACAAACTTTTTTTTTAATAATCTGTAAGAAATAGTGGAAAGCAATGCAGTCAGTAATTCAACAATGCAATAAGTTAAAAAAGCCAAAAACAAACAATCAAAAACACGCTGAGTTTTCAAGTTTTAAGGGGACAGTCTATAGACATAATGGTTTTTATACTACAAACTGTATTTTCTTTCCCCTTACCCTAAACCTATCAATCACACAAAACTTCCTATTTTAGATTTTTTATATTATTATTATTTTGTATAGACTAGCATAATTCATTTTTGATTTTTTTTTTTAAATTCTGAAGTTTCTTATGCTTACCAAGGCTGCATTTATTTGTCAGAAATACAGTACAACATATTATTACAATTTAAAATAACCGTTTTCTATTTTAATATGCTATATATATTAAAATACATATATGTGACCCTGGACCACAAAACCAGTCATAAGGTTACATTTTACAAAACTGAGATGTATACATCATATGAAAGCTCAATAAATAAGATTTCTATTGATATATGGTTTGTTAGGATAGGACAATATTTGGCCGAGATACATCTATTTGAAAATCTGGAATCTGAGGGTGCAAAAAAATCAAATTACTGAGAAAATCACCTTTAAACTTGTCCAAATTAAGTTCTTAACAATGCATATTACTAATCAAAAATTACATTTTGATACATTTACAGTAGGAATTTTACAAAATATCTTCATGGAACATGATCTTTACTTAATTTCCTAACGATTTTTGGCATAAAAGAAAAATCTAAAATTTTGACCCATACAATGTATTTTTGACTATTGCTACAAATATACCCCAGCGACTTAAGACTGGTTTTGTGGTCCAGGGTCACATATTGTGATTTGGTGCTCAGTTATTATTATTTATGACTGATACAAACTGAGCACCAAATCACAATATTAGAATGATTTCTGAAGGATCATGTGAATGCAGCTTACTTAGGGATAAATACATTTTAAAATACAAAACACTTTTTTAAAATTGTAATAATATTTTAGAATATTACTGATTTAACTGTATTTTATCTAATAAATGCAGCCTTGTTGAACATTGTCACGGGTGTGTGCAGGACGAGACGAGACGATAGACGAGATTAACAAATAACAATATATTTAATAAATCTCCAAAAGGAACAAGGCAGGAACAGGCAGGAACACTGAAGGCTTTCACAACACGTAACGTTAAGGACCGACCAAACACTGAACTCAAAGACAGACTTATAAAGGGTAACTAATAATTAAACACAGGTGACGGTGATTACACAAACGAGGACTAAACCAAATGATCACAAAATGACAGGGGGAAGACAAATGGGAAAAACCAATGACATAAACTGACATAACTATGACATTACGCCCCCCTCCGCATAGGCGCGTCCTCGCGCCGTACAAAACAGAAAACAGAGAAGAGGGGCAGCAAAACAGAAAAACAGAGTCCATGGAGGAGGCTTAGGTGGAGGACGCAACCCTGGGAGGGGGACCAAAACAAAAGTCCAAGTGGAAAACAAGACAGTCCAAGGGGGCGACGATGGTGGGAGGAGCCAGGGTGGACACAGGAGGGATCCGGAGCAGGAGAGGTAGAGCCAGACCCAGAGAGCAGCCGTGATGTCGACCCATGGTGGAGCCGATGGAGGGAGGAACCATGGTGGACGAAGGCGTGCCGACTTCATGGGGCCGACCGACAGAGGCGGAGCAGATGGAGGAGGAGCCCGAGGCGGAGACAGAGAGCCGATGATCCGGGGTGACGCCGAGGATCCGGAGGGCCAAGGTGGAACTGGCTCTGGTGCCCGAGGCGGAGGCGGAGTCCCGGAGATCCGCGGTGGAGCCGGAGCGACAGAGGATGGAGGCTGTGCCCGCAGGAAGGAGGAGTCCCAAGGAGCCGGTGGGACGGCGCGACGAGGCACAGCCGGAGGAGCAGAGTCCTGAGGAGCCGATGGGGTGACGACTGACCAGGGCGGAGCCGAAAAGGCGATGGAGCCCGGTGGAGCTGGTGGATCGATGGGCGACGGTGAAGAGGAGGGCGTCGAGAGCCGTGGTGGAACCGCGGGGTCGAAGGGCCGAGGCGGAGTCCAGGACTCGGAGGCTGGAGGCGGAGCTGAGGAATCCTCCAGCCGAGACGCCGATGGAAGCTGGCAGTCCCGCGGCGAGCCCACTGCACAGGTGGTGGGCTGAGGGTGAGCTGGGGGACTGACTGCTGACCTGGGAGACTTGGGGCGGCTGGGCGGAACCAGCGGGGACTCAGGACTGCTGGGCGGAACCAGCGGGAACTCAGGACGGCTGGGCGGAACCAGCGGGGACCAGGCAGATTCAGACAGACGAGGGCGGGTGGGAGGGAAGTCTATACAGGTCAGTGGCTCAGAGAAAAAGTCAATTAAGTCACATGAGTTGTCTTGAGCAAGATCCGAGAAGAAGTCTATTAAATCCGAATTATCGTCCATAGTTTCAGAAAAGACAATTAATTCCCCAGAGTTAGTGTCCATCTCACCCTCAGCGGTGGTGCAGTGGGCAGGGCTCTCCGTTGCCCTCACTTGCTCCACGTCATAATCCACCGTCGCGGTAGTAGAGGCCGGCTCACGCGCCTGATCATCCGTGGAGGACTCTGGCTCTGTCGTTCGCGGCTCTAGTTCCTCCTCCGCGGTGTGCTCGGGCTCCAACTCCGCGTGTCGGGGTGATGGTGGGCTGGGCTCTGGGTCTTGAGTGGGGCTGGTGTCATCCTCCGCGGTCAACGAAGCTCTGCTGGAAACCAGCACCCACTCGATGAAATCGGCGATGCTCTCTCGCGGACCCTCCCCGGACAGCTGTGCCTGGATGGTATCATTGAGTCCCTTACGATAAAACGTGCATAAACAGCTGTCCGGGTAGTGCGTGAATGGTACAAGTTGCACGAAGTCTCTGGTGTGGTCCACGAGAGAGCGATTCCCCTGCTCCAGAAGAATGATTCTGACGGCGGGTTCCATAGGGAAAAAACAAAACAAACACTGATACAAAACGGAAACAAAACGCAGGGGTAAAACGCCGTGAACTGTTGCGGTCGGTCCTTCTGTCACGGGTGTGTGCAGGACGAGACGAGACGATAGACGAGATTAACAAATAACAATATATTTAATAAATCTCCAAAAGGAACAAGGCAGGAACAGGCAGGAACACTGAAGGCTTTCACAACACGTAACGTTAAGGACCGACCAAACACTGAACTCAAAGACAGACTTATAAAGGGTAACTAATAATTAAACACAGGTGACGGTGATTACACAAACGAGGACTAAACCAAATGATCACAAAATGACAGGGGGAAGACAAATGGGAAAAACCAATGACATAAACTGACATAACTATGACAAACATAAGATGTTTCTTTCAAAACATCGAACTTAAAATAATAACAAAAATATGAATAATTACTTTTTCACAGTGTTATGTTATTGTACAGTACATATGTGTATAGTACAGTTCTGTGAATGCATGTCAGTGGTTTACTCAATTAATGGATTATGATTATAGCAGTATTATGTCCTATAACACCAGAAATATATCAGATCTTAAATATAACATTTTTAATGACTTTTTGGTCACACTTAATTCTAAAAACCAGTTCTCATTAACTATTAATTATGAGTTTTACCTCAATAAACTCCTAATTTAGTTAATAGTAGTTGTTAAATTTAGGTATGGGGTAGGATTAATTGATCTAGAATATGGTCATGCAGAACAAGACATTAATATGTGCTTTATAAATCATAAAATAGCCAATAATAAAGTGCCTTGCGAAAGCATTCATACCCCTTCATTTTTTCACACTTTGTGTGGCAGCCTTATGTTAAATTGCTTTAAATTTGTTATTTAAATTAGTTTTTTCCCCCCACATTAATCTACACCCCATGCACCATAATGACAAAGCACAAAACAGGTTTGTAACAACTTTGCAAATATATTAGAAATAAAAACTTTTCCATTGCATTCATATACCCTTTTCTGGGACACTTGAAATTTAACTTATTGCTTGTAGATGTTACTACACTTCAAGTGAAGTTAACCTGTGGCAAATTCATTTGAATGAGTATGATTTACAAAGGCACACACCTCTCAATAAAAGGTCTAACATCTGAAAATGCATATCAGAGATTAAAAAAAACAAGCCCTGAGGTTAAAAGAACTGCCTGTAGAGCTCAGAGACAGGATTGTGTCAAGGCATAGATCTGGGAAAGAGTTCAGAAAAAAAATCTGCTACATTGAAGATTCACAGAAGCATGTAGCCTCCATTATCCATAATGGAAGAAGTTTGAAACAACCGGAACTCTTCCTAGCAATTGACGGAGAAGGGACTTGGATAGACTGGTGACAAAGAAGCTGATGGTTACTCTAGTTGAGTTCCATGATCATATATGCAGATGTAAGAAACTTGAAGAAGGACAAACACAACTGCAATACTCCACCAATCCTTAGTGAAAACACATGAAAACCCACTTGAAATTTGCAACAAAGCAGCTAAATTACCCTCAGATTGTAAGAAACATGATTCTCTGGTCTGAAGAACCTCAATTCCAAGCATCATGTATTGAAGGAAACCAAGCACTGCTCATCACATGCACAGCAGCATCCCAACAGTAAAGTGTGGTGGTAGCAGCCTCATGTTGTGGGGCTGTTTTTCAGCATCAGGGTCTGAGGGACTTGTCAGAGTAGAAGGAAAGCTCAACACAGCAAAATATAGAGATAGCCTTAATGAAAACCTCACACTGATCAGAAGATTCACCTTTTAACAGAACAATGACCCTAAACACACAGCAAGAGTGGCTTAGACAACTCTGTGAATGTCCTTGAGTAACCCAGCCACAGCCTGGGCTTGAACCCAATCAAATATTTTTGGGGAAAACTGAAAATGTCTGCCAGACCCCATCCAAGCTGACAGAGGTGAGAGGCAAGAGGTGAAGATGTGAGGAGAAGAATGGCAGATAAATGCCAAATACAGATGTACAAAACTTGTTGCATCATACCCAAAAAGACTTGAGACTGTAAAGGTGCTTCAACTAAGTACTGAGTTACTGAATACTTATGCAATGTATTTATTTCAGTGTTTAAGGGGAGACACTGCAGGCAAAAATGCAGTTTTTTAATGCACCTGTCAAGTTTGAGATTTTGGGTTTTTTGGTTGTTCATAAAGTGTGTTTTTTTTTCCAGACTAGTGGAAAGAAAACATCCAAAAGAGACTGTTAAATGTTTATCTTTTAGCATGTTATCTATTTGTGTCAATAGATTTCAATTGCAATCCATATTTTTAAAGGCCGTTTTCTGTCTGTTGTAAGTTTTTTTCTGAATTATGGAGTGACAAAATGAGATTAAAAAAATTAATAAGAATTTTAAAACTGACTTCATCCAAAGTTTAGATTTTTGTACTAGAAATGTACGCAAATTAGTGAATATTTCATTAAATAATGCCTCATTTGCATATTTAAACCTAACATTTTAGAAAACTTGTAATACTAAAAATGTTTGCAATTATCAATGTAATCAATCAACTGGGTAAGTAAGGTGATAACTATTAGTATTTTTTTTACCCTATTCACCTGCAGTGTCTCGCCATTTTTAATAAATTTGCAAAGTTGTCACAAATCTGTTTTGTGCTTTGTCATTATGGTGTATGGAGTGTAGTTTGATGTGGGAAAAAAAGGTAATTTAAAAAAGCAGTTTAACATTAGGTTGCAACATAAAACATGGAAAAAAAATGAAGGGGTATGAATACTTTAACAAGGCACTGTATGCATGTTAAAAAGCATCCAGTTAATAGTAAGAACTGGTTAATAAAAATAAAGTGGTTTTGGAATAATTTGAATGTTGCCTGTATGGATTTTGTCCATGATCTTTTGAATCTCACTAGAAGTGTTCAATGTACTATGTAAACATACTTCAAGTAGGCGCATATATAGGCAGAATTTGCCTCCAAACAAACAGTGGGCGCACAGCAGTGGCAGCTGCCGATGCTTTTCAAAAGCGGAGAAGCATGGATTTACAATGTCAATATGAGTATTTACATCTGTTTTATTACCATTGTGCCTGGAATGCAGCTGCTACAAGCAGCAAACTACTGAACACTAAATTTAATCAATGAAAAAAAAAAAAAAAGAATAAGCCAGCTAAGAACTACAGATTTATTCAAATGGCAATTGCACATTTGAATAATTATCATTACTAAAACAAATCTCCATGACTAATCACAGAAGAATATACTTGAATGACTAAAAGACAGTGGTGATATTATTTTTCAAATACTGTTTGTGTCTTAGCATCATGGTTTAAGCTACAAAAAAGACACTGTACAACGATGATGACAAACGATGTATATCTACTTCACAGTCTCCATTACTCCTAGTGTTGTATGGTAATTTGGCACTTATTAAATTTGTGAGTGAGAATATGTATGATCACCTGCAGGCTGATGATTCACGCTGATTTTAGAGCTCATTCATTGTTAAGATGAAGCTGCTCTCTGCTACAGCTAGGCTCGTGTTAATTCCAGCCCAGTTGCTGTGTTTTATGATTTACGGTTCATTCTGAGGTTGTGAGAGAACTAGCAAGTCAGTCAGGAGATGAGATGAAACTATGCTATAATTCACATTTAAACTGATACTGTTAAATTTAATAACCACATTAATATAATGTATGATGCATTTAAATACCCAAACTGTACTTACCTTTTATTTATTATTTTTACCTTTTATTTATTTTGTGAGAGGATGAGAGTATACATCATTTTGGTTTAATTTTCACAAGCAAGTCAATTTTCAAAACTCTTGTTCTTATTTCAACAATTCACTTTTTTTTTAAGTTCAGCATGTTTTTTCATTGCATTAGTACAAAATAAAATTAGACTATCCTTTTCACAACATAAAGTAAGCATTTCATCTATTCAAGCATTTCATTCACAGTAACTGCCTTTTACAGTTGAATTCAAAAGTTTACATGCACCTTGCAGAATCTGCAAAATAAGAGGGATTATACAAAATGCATGCTATTTTTTTATTTAGTACTGACCTGAATAAGATAATTCACATAAAAGACTTTTACATATAGTCCACAAGAAAAAAATAATAGTTGAATTTATAAAAATTACCCTGTTCAAAAGTTTACATACACTTGATTCTTAATACTGTGTTGTTACCTGGATGGTCCACAGCTGTGTGTGTGTGTGTGTGTGTGTGTGTGTTTTTTTTTTTTTTTTTTTTTTTTTTTTTAGTTATAATTGATAGTCCCTTGTTTGTCCTGAACAGTTAAACTACCCGCTGTTCTTCCAAAAAATCCCTCAGGTCCTACAAATTCTTTTTCAGCATTTTTGTATATTTGAATGCTTTCCAACAATGACTGTATGATTTTGAGATCCATCTTTTCACACTGAGGACAACTGAGGGACTGCAACTATTACAGAAGGCTTAAACACTCAGTAGCTATGTTTCCATCCAAAAATGCGAATTTAACTTATGCGCACAACTGGAACATCGCATAAAACATTTGCGCATAAGGCACCGTTTCCATCCAACAAGACAAAGAGAACAAAATCGTCACTTCCTGATAAACTTGCAGTAGATTAAAAAAAAAAAAACTAGGAGAAGTCATGAAAATAATAATAATAATTCTCTCGTTTCCACGCTTTTATTCGCTTTTAAAAGCTTGTAAATGTCCGTAAGCATTTTACTTTCACTTTCGATTTAGCGGCAGTTCGGCGTCAATTGATTGAATGGACAACAACAAAACAGTACGACAAACTCACTTAGTCTATTTTAAACATAGAATTATTAATTTATTAACAAAAACAAATAAACAACTGTTAAATAACTTCCACAAAGTTTAATTATGAATAATAGACCTACTGAAAATTGGCAAACACGGTGGAAAAAAATAAATAAGAAACGAATGTTCTTCCAATGAGCTTCCAAAATCACCTTAGATAAACGAAAACAGTCAACAGGCCTTTTTAAAATCCAAAATACTTTTAAAACTAAATCTTTCGGCAACGTCTTGCCTTTCTCACCTTACTCCTAATGTGATAAATGAAATCGGACTCATGCCGCGGATGTGACTGTTGTTAGACACACTGCATTGAGCAGCCGCGTTTAGTTTTTAATTGTAGGCCTACTGTTTGTTCTCTAACTGAACTAAATGATTTTTATTTCTATAAAATAATCAAAACGACCGCAGGGCCGGTGCCGTGGTGGGCAAGTGACGAAACCGCTGAAGGAAACATTTCAGAATGACCAAAACAACATTTCTGATGCTGTGCAACAAAATGGGTCCGCTGGTTAGTCAAGTTATCCCGTTCCAGCATGCAAAGTCACATGACTTTTTTAATGCGCATGGAGGAATTTATTCGGTAAGGTGTTTCCATCGTAGTTTATGCGCATTTTTTCTTATCGGATAAAAAATTTATCCTACTCAGTTGTGCGCATAAGTTTTTTATGCGCATTTTCAGAATTTATGCGCATTTTCGCGTTTCCATTCAGAGATTTTTGTGCGCATATTCCAAAATGCGCATAAAAATAGGTGGATGGAAACACAGCTACTGATGCTCCAGAAGGGAAAACGATGCATTAAGACCCAGGGGGGTACACTTCTTAACAGACTGAAGACGTTTTCCTTTTTCTTGTTTTATCTAAATATCAACACCATGCATTAAGATCCGAGGGGTGATTTTTTTTTTTTAATTTGAAGATCAGGGTATATTTAACTTATTTTGTCATCTGGGAAAC
>NC_133379.1:9138013-9163013 GCF_049309525.1 Garra rufa
AGTCATTGTTGAAAAGGATTCAAATACACAAAAATGCTGAAAAACCAAAGATTGTGTGGGACCTGAAGGATTTTTCTAAGGAACAGCAGAGAGTTTAACTGTTCAGGACAAACAAGGGACTCATGACTCATAAACAGCTGTGTTTATGTAAACTTTTGAACTGGGTCATATTTATACATTTTATAAAAATTTTATGTGAAATATCTTATTCTGGTCAGTACTAAAAAAAAAAAATTAAATGCATTTTGTATGATCCCTCTTATTTTGGTAAAATAATTAACATTTTGCAGATTCTGCAAGGTGTATGTAAACGTCGACTGTATAATACTATTATTAAACTTTTCATTTCTATAGATATAGATTTTGTAAAGCTGCATGATTCCATGCAATTCTTAAAATGAGTAAATAAGTATAATGAATTATTGTTACAGTATAAGCCATTTAAAACAAGCTGATAACCACAATATTTAAAATGTGTGTGTGTGTGTGTGTGTGTGTGTGTGTGTGTGTGTGAGTGAGAGAGAGAGAGAGAGAGAGAGAGAGAGAGAGAGAGAGAGAGAGAGAGTGAGAGTGTGTTTTGATAAATAGAGTCGAGTAAGACAGAGTACGATCAATAAATATGTGTCCGTCAGATTGATCAGAGATGCATCTGAAGGAGGGAGACAGATAGCATCAAATACAGCATTTTACAGAACAGCAGACCTGTGGGACTGTAGACAGAGTTCTGACTTTAGTAGAGACTTGCAAATTACTGTAAGTCACCCTGAAAGAGCAAAGCTATAGACTCTGTTATTACATTTACTGTATGGCAGAAAACTTTAAAAGGGGCCATCAGATGCCCATTTTCCACAAGTTGATATGATTCTTTAGGGTCTTAATGAGAAGTCTATAACATACTTTGGTTAAAATTTCTCAATGGTAGTGTAAAAAACACTCTTTACCTTGTCAAAATCAGCCATTTGTAGAGCGAGCTATTCTGTTGCATGTTCCTTTAAATGCTAATAAGCTCTGCTTGCCCCTCCCCCCTCTGCAGTGGGATAATAAGCCTTAATGTTTACCTTAACCGCATTTAGCTGCGAAACCTGCTAACTAGTACATTATTAAGAAAGGCCATTTGCAAAGATGCATAAAAAAAACCTTATACTGCTGTGGGTAAAGCTGCATCACGAATGATTCACACAAACATAGATAGGGATCGGCGCTTTCCTTTCAAAAGAGGCTCTGATTTCTGGAGTAAATGATAACTGCTAAGTTCATTATTATATCCAACAACAGAACAAATCACTCAATCACTCAATCGGAGACATTCTTGTCTTCCCCTGACACCTGTGTCAACACAATCGTGATCAGAGTCGGACTGTTTCAGCTCGGTGAGGGCGGGTCTAAGGTAAGGCGCTTGTGTCAATCAACTATTGTGGGAGCGGCCTCTGTCGGTGTATCACCACACCGACAAGAAGCTGAGAATGACCTGAGAGGATATTACTTTTAAAGATTAAAAAAATACCACTGGGTGGATTTTTATCATTGTAGGGTGGTTGTGTACACAAACTGCCAACACACATTAATGTTCAAACAAAAGTGGGTTTTGCATCTGATGACCCCTTTAATGTCTATTTTTTATGTCACATCTTCAACACAACTTATGATGACTCCACAGATAGTATTACAAACTAATTACAAACAAATGTCAATTATGTGAGTTTTTTTCCTAACAGGGCAAATTGAGGCAGGTTTTTCATCATTACAAATATATTAAATTTTAAACAAAAATATCAAAATGGAAATGTTTTTTGTAATACTATTTCACAGTATTACTGGTCAAACAATATACTTTTCTTTTTGGATAAAATAAATGCAGCCTGGGTGAGCATAAGCAGGAGAGAAAAAATCTCTGTACTGTACAATATATGCAGCTTATTGACAATTTCCAAGAATACTCGTGGTTTTGTTATTAAAATTTGTCCCTAATTCCATTTTCCTCTAAAAAAATATAATTTCCAAAGCATGCCGGTTATTACCGAGGGTATTATGTTCATCAGAGGAATTGCTGTGTTCTTTTTCATCTCGAAAGCACGTTGCACTAGGTAACATCTTGACCCAGCCATCTGTGATCTTGTGTCATTTATGTCTGAGTTTCTCATAGGCACAAGTCCAACTAGTGTACAGCTGTGACCATGTCATTCAGCGGTCTGTTATGATCAGCGCTGCCCGCACAGCAAAGCTCTGCACTGCAGACAGGGTGTCTCATCAACTTAATCTCATTAATATTCATAAGGGGAGAGCGATATTCATTCATCCCTGTCTCTGATACGATATTCTACAGGAACTCACAAAGTCCCAGAATGACAAGCAGAAAGAGGAAAACTGACATGACTCATGTTTGAAGTTAAGAAATGCTCCTTTCAGATCGTGTCACACTATTGTCCTCTGGGTGTCCTTGGGTTTCCACATGTGCAACACTGTTTCTTTGCTCCTTCAGAGTGACTAATGTGTGTTTGAAGCAGATTTTGTTCCATGACAAGTCAACAGAGAGATTATTTTAGGCTCTTTCGGGGCGGGCGGGTGGATTGCTAGTTTGTTTTCCCCGGGTGCTCAGGACAGGATAGAAGTGCATGAGATGAATTAAGAAGCCAGTGGAAGAATCTCCCAATGGACTCCCTACACCCATTTAAACGCTGCAGGAGCGAGTCTGGGAGAGCACATCGGCACTGTTTTATTCTTAGCTTGTGCGTTTTAAGTGCTGTTCCCCAGTAAGCGCAAACAAGGCTCAAGAGAAGCATGCTGGGTAAGATGCTTTGAAGAAGAACGACGTTGATGGGCGTACCAGAGCCTGAATGAGTAACAAGGGTTGGAGTCGAGATTTTCTGTAATGCAGCTAAGTCAAAAATGAAATTCAAAAAGTGCATACATTACTAGTGGTGCTGTTGCTTATTCACAGAAATGAATGGTACCTTCAATCATGCAGCTTATGGCCTTGATATACCCATGCTTAAAGTTCTATTTCATTCTTTGCTTATAGAGTTTAAATATCAGATATACTAATATCACATTGTGTTTATTTATACAGCACTTCACACAGTAGATTGCTTCAAAGCAAGCAGCTTTATAGTATTAATCATGAAAGAAGACTGTCGGCGTTGCTTTCATTTGGAATTGCAACTTCAGTTTCTAATATAAAACAGCTCTACACTGTGTTCATTTTTTTACTCACGTCTGACCTCGACAACTGAACAGAAGAGATGAACCGGAGAATAGACAAATGGTAGTTCTCCAAAAAGTTTGATTTTTGGCAAGCTGTTTCAAACTTTTAAAATGAACTCCAAACAAGCTTTGTCTCAGCCTTATTTAGTTTAAAATGATGTCAGACCAATTTGTTTTTCTATTTTGCTGAGATAATAAGGGGTTTTAAGGTCACACTATATCAGAGAATGCTTCATATCCACACTGTAAAAAGTTTTCACCAGTTTCAACTTAAAAACTTAAGTTTAGCAGCTGCCTTAAAATTTTACGTTAAATCAACAAGTCATTTCAACTCACAAGTTAAATCAACTCATTTTTATTGTAATAAGTTAAAATGACTTGTAGTTTTAAGCTGATTTAACTTAAAATTTTAAGGCAGCTGCTGAACTTAGGTTTTTAAGTTAGTACGGTTTGTACAGTATAAAAACCATTACGCCTATGGAATGTCCCCATAAAACATGTAAACCCAACGTGTGTGTGTGTGTGTGTGTGTGTGTGTGTGTGTGTGTGTGTGTGTGTGTGTGTGTGTGTGTGTACCTGGTATTCATCACGTTGTGGGGACCAAATGTCCCCACAAGGATAGGAATACCAGTAGATTTTGACCTTGTGGGGACATTTCTTAGGTCCCCATGAGGAAACAGGCTTATAAATCATGCCCAATGAGTTTTTTTGAGGAAGTAAAAGTGTGCACAATCTCCTGTGAGGGCTAGGTTTAGGTGTAGGGTAGGTGTAGGGCAATAGAAAATACGGTTTGTACAGTATGAAAACCATTACGCCTATGGAATGTCCCCATAAAACATGTAAACCCAACATTTGTGTGTGTGTGTGTGTGTGTGTGTGTGTGTGTGTGTGTGTGTGTGTGTGTGTGTGTGTGTGTGTGTGTGTGTGTGTGTGTGTGTGTGTGTGTGTACCTGGTATTCATCACACACACACTTTTTACAGTGCATCAATGCCCACATGAAAAAAAATACTATAGTAATCTTTGGTAAACTGTAGTGTACTGTAGTTTATTAAAGTATTACTACACTTTTTACATTTATACTACAGCATACTCTAGTATTACCTATAATGAGTTAATAAAATGTGGTAAATACTGTACAAAATTTTAGTATTTATTATAGTAAACTGTAGTAAATTGTAGTACACTGTATATACTATAGTATGTACTAAATTTTGTTAATTTATACTAGCATACCTTAGTATTACCTATAATGAGTTAATAAAATGGGGTAAATACTGTACAAAAATTTAGTATTTATTATAGTAAACTGTAGTAAATTGTGGTACACTGTAGTATATAATAGTGTTTACAACATTTTGTTAATTCTGTACTACAGCATACTCTAGTATTACCTATAATGAGTTAATAAAATGTGGTAAATCCTGTAGGAAACTTTAGTATTTATTATAGTAAACTGTAGTAAATTGTAGTACACTGTATATATTATAGTATGTACTACATTTTGTTAATTTATACTAGCATACTCTAGTTTTACCTATAATGAGTTAACAAAATGTGTAAATACTGTAGAAAACTTTAGTATTTATTATAGTAAACTGTAGTAAATTGTAGTACACTAGAATATTATAGTATTTACTACACTGTTAATATTTACTACAACATACTATAGTATTATCTACAGTGAATTAATAAACTGTTGTAAATACTGTAGCAAACATTAGTATTTACTATAGTAAGCTACATTGTAGAACACTAGTATATCATAGTGTTTACTACACTGTTAATTTATATGACATACTATAGTATTAACTACAGTAAATTCATAAACTGTAGTAAATACTGTAATAAACTTTAGTATTTACTATAGCAAACTGTAGTACTGTGTACTGTAGTTTATTATAGTATTTACTACACTTTCCTAATGTATACTACAGCATACTGTAATATTAACTATAGTGAATTCATAAACTGTAGTAAATACTCTAGTAAACTTTAACTATAGTAATGTCACTTGGACGGACTGAGACGTGCGGATCCATTTGCAGCATTTTATTCAGGCAAACAAACACAAAGGGGCAGGCAGAAATCGTAGTCAAAACACAGGCAGAAGGTCGGGGCTGGCAGCGAGAATCAAACACGGGAGGGAGTCCAGGAGTCAAACACGGGAAAACAAACACGGGAAGAAACGCTCAGAAATGCAGCCGGGGCAATACAAGACTTCGCGAAGAAGCTGTGTGTGTGAGTGGCATATAAGCTGTCCGTGTGATGAGCTGCAGGTGTGTGTGTGTGAATGAGCTGCAGGTGTGAGCAGTGATCAGTGCAGTGAGAAACAGGGAGCAGGTGAGTGCAGTGATTAGTGCAGTGGCTTGTGGGGAATGAAGTCCATGATGTGTAGTGCAAGAGTTAATGACAGGACGACTCAATTCGTGACAGAGCCCCCCCCCCCCCCCCCCAAGGAGCGGCTTCCAGACGCTCTAACCACCTAATGAAACCGGAGGGTGGTGGAGCGGAGGCGGAACAGGGGGAGGGATGGAGGGCCAAGTCCATGTGGGGGTAATGGAGCTATGGACTGAGGCAGAGCAGACGGAGGGAGAAGCCATGGTGGAAAAAGGGTTGGCTCCTCCATGGGGCCGACCGACGGAGGTGGAGCCGGTGGAGCCCGAGGCGGAACCGGAGAGTCGATGGTCCTGGGCGACACAGAGGATCCGGAGGGCCAAGGCGGAACCCAAGGCTCTGGCGACCAAGGCGGAGATGGAGGTCCGGAGGTACGCGGCGGAGCCGGAGCGACAGAGGACCGAGGCTGTGCCCACGGGAGGGAGGAGGTCCACAGAGCCGGTAGGACGGAGTGACGAGGCGCAGACGGAGGAGTAGAGTCCAGAGGCGAAGGTGGGGCGACGACTGACCAGGGCGGAGCCGGAGGGACGATGGAGCCCGGTGGAGCTGGTGGACTGACGGCCGACAGCGGAGACGAAGGAGCAGAGAGCCGGGGTGGAGCCGCAGGGTCGGAGGGCCGAGGCGGAGTCCAGGACTCTGAGGCTGGAGGCGATGGTGAGGGATCCTCTAGCCAGGGCACCGATGGAGACTGGCAGTCCCACGGCAAGTCCTCTGCATCGAAGGTGGGTTGTGGGTGAGCAGAGGGACTGTCAGGAGACAGAGGTGGTGGGACTGGAGCAGTAGGGAGGGTGGGTGGGAAACTCAACAGTCCATAAATGGCCTCCGTGGCCTGAACCGGGCAGACAGGAATCTCAGGACGGCTGGACGGAACCAGCGGAGGCTCTGGAAGACTGGGCGGAACCAGCGGAGGCTCTGGAAGGCTGGGCTGAACCAGTGGAGGCTCTGGAAGGCTGGGCTGAACCAGCGGAGGCTCTGGAAGGCTGGGCGGAACCAGCGGAGGCTCTGGAAGGCTGGGCTGAACCAGCGGAGGCTCTGGAAGGCTGGGCGGAACCAGCGGAGGCTCTGGAAGGCTGGGCTGAACCAGCGGAGGCTCTGGAAGGCTGGGCGGAACCAGCGGAGGCTCTGGAAGGCTGGGCGGAACCAGCGGAGGCTCTGGAAGGCTGGGCGGAACCAGCAGAGGCTCTGGAAGGCTGGGCGGGACCAGCGGAGGCTCTGGAAGGCCGGGCGGGACCAGCGGAGGCTCTGGAAGGCCGGGCGGGACCAGCGGAGACTCTGGAAGGCCGGGCGGGACCAGCGGAGACTCTGGAAGGCCGGGCGGGACCAGCGGAGACTCTGGAAGGCCGGGCGGGACCAGCGGAGACTCTGAAAGGCGGCCATCTTGCGAACAGGCTCTGGAAGGGCGGCCATCTTGCGAACAGACTCTAGAAGTGAGGCCATCTTGTGAACAGACTCGAGAAGCATACTCTAGTATTAACTAAAGTGAGTTTGTAAACTGTAGTATACTGTTGTATATTATAGTATTTACTACACTTTATTAATGTATACTATAACATAATGTAGTATTAATCACTAAGTTACTATAGAATACTACGGAAATACAGTGTGTTCTGGTGTTCAGTAAATGGCGTTCTCTGTACAACTCTATACTTTTTGAAACTGCTACGAATAGATATAGTTTGTACTGTCATCTAAAGGACATTTTGTAAGGCAAACAATAAGATTGTACATTGCAAGAAAGTAGAGGAAAACAGTCACCCAGGACATATTAACAACATTTTGCTGTGACAAGCACCATGTCATTTATTCAAACAAAGTAAAAACCTTAGTTGAGTTCTGCATAAAAATTTGCATTCTTAAAAGGACATTTACTAAAGAATGAACATTATTCTGATCACATGCAAGCAACAAGTTTTCAGGACAATGTTCCCTCAGGGAAAACTGCTCAGATCTTTTCAATTTGATGACAGCAAAGACAAGATAGAAAAAAACAAAAACAAAGACAGAGTACAAGAAACCCAAAGCAGATTGCTTTCTGAAAGCAGATTATTCGTTAGCTCAGTTAAAATCTATTGAGGTCTCTGCCAACCCCTCATACATAAAATGATTCATATTATTATATATTTAAATGTATATAATTTCTACAATTACAAATATATTTAGATTGTATTCTACACAACAATTATTTATTTGACATATTATTATATATTTAAATAAATATGCATTCTGCAATTTGTGTACTAAACTTAATTACTAAACATCATTTTGGTGGACTTAAATTATTTGAGTAATTTGCCATGCATATGTACAGAATATTTCTTCTTAAATGCCATTAAACCCATGATCGTGATAATGGAATTATAACATTACTTAATAAAACATAATTTAATTAAAACAGATTTAGTTAGTAAGTAAATAATATATAGGTCACATTAAAATTGTCTTGGAAACATTTTATCTACCAAGTCTTCATAATTTACTTTAGCACTTTTCAAATGTTTCTTTTTTATTAATAGATTTTATTCTTTTACAAAGATCTCAACCATGAAAATCCTTTTTAAACTATGATGATTTTCCAGAGGCAAATTTATTGTATAAAATAGCTTCTGTCAATATTGTAGTGCAATGTACACCATAACAAACAACTTAGCCCCTAATGGTTTTCTACTAATGCTGTTTTCAAAAGCTAGTGCACTTGTTTACCAGGATACAGCAGTGTCATTAAAATGCAAGTTTAATATGAATAAAAAAATCAAAGAAAATGTCACAAAAATAAAATATTTTGTTTATTTGTTTATTTCCATGCACACAGTGCATAATCTTGTCTAATTATGCAAAAAAGTGTGAAAATATTATTTATTTGAGTTTATTTACTACAGTATACTTAAAATGATAGCTTTGGATTTAGACTCTTAGTCAAAAAACCTTAACCATTTCCAACCCAATCTCATGAGAAAAAAACTTTAACAATGTGGCGATTTTGCATGAATTTGTACAATGAGTTTCCTATGGAAATGTACAATCTTTAGTAACAAAATAAGCATGAAGATCCACCCCTAGCAAGCAGTTTTACAATATTAAACATGAAAGAAGATTGTCAGTGTTCCTTTCATTTGGAATTGCAGCTCTCCACTGTGTTCATTTTTTTACTCACGTCTGACCTCAACGACTGAACAGAAGAGATGAACCAGAGAACAGACAAATGGTTCTCCAGAAAGTTAGATTTTTGGCAAGCTGTTTCAAACTCTCGAAATGAACTTCTAACAAACATTGTTTCGGCCTGATTTTGTTCAAAATGATGCCAGACCAATTTGTGCTTCCATTTTCCTAAGATTATCAGGATTTTTAAGGTCACGCCATGTCAGAGAATACTTCATATCTGTCAGTGCCCACATGCAAAACTGTAGGGTACTGTAGGTATCAAACATATCACAACATGATTTTAGATTCTAGCTTTACATTTAGATTCTAATTCACTTTTCTTTTGTAATCTTAATTTTCAAGGCCATACATCATTCAGCCCGAAAGATAAAGGGTCTCAATGAGGCTCTATGTTTAGATTATTGACCCATTTTCAGTGGTTGAAAACCAAAAGTTGGCCACTTTGTATAAAACCAGTACTTATTTAATTTTA
Source organism: Garra rufa (assembly GCF_049309525.1). Lineage (NCBI taxonomy): Eukaryota > Metazoa > Chordata > Actinopteri > Cypriniformes > Cyprinidae > Garra > Garra rufa. Next base: position 9,147,241 of record NC_133379.1, read on the forward strand.
AGAACAACATCTGAAGAATAAATAATGTTGAAATTAGAATTGTATCTTGTTTCCCTCTATCAAAACAATATGTATAGAACACACATTTGAGTGCTAAAAATGCACTGAAATGGTTAAGTTGAGGCACATTACCTTGCTCTTTGTAGTCTATTCATAATATTCTGTATTTGAATCAGTGTCAAGGAAATTGGGAAGAAGGGATTTTATTATTTTTAAACAGCTTTTGAAGCTACCAAGAGTTTAATTGAAAATGGGTTGGATACTAAATTTGGACATAGAGCTGCACTGAGATCTCAATATCTCTGGGATTAAACAATATATGGGCTTAAAAATGAAGATTCCAAAAGAAAAGTTTCTTAGGAACCAAAATATAAAATCATATTAAGATAACTTGAATACTTCTTGAGTTACAGACATGCAAATTTTGGAAAAAAATAAATAAAATTTAGACACTCAGGCATGTCCTATACAATTGTTTTGATAGAGGGAAACAAGATGCATTTCTAGTTTCAGCATTACTTATTCATCAGACATTTTGCTTGAAATACAATCAGTATCAGCTGGATGTAAAGTGACCAACATTTGGTTTTCAAGCCCTGAAAATGGGTAATATTCAACAATCTGAAAATGGATCCAGATTTAGATCTCCATATCTCTGCGACTAAATTATGCAGGACCTTAAAAATGAAGATTCTAAAACAAAAGTTTATAAAGAACTAGAATGTAAAAGCATACGGCAATATCTTTAACACTTTTTGAGTTATAGGCACGTGAACTTTGGAAAAAGAATATTTATGGAACTCAGACAGGTATGTTTAATGCAGTCGTTTTGACAGAAGGAAACAAGATACATTTCTAGTTTCAACATTATTTCTTCTGCAGACATTCCTTTTTGAAAGAAAAGAAGAATCATATTTTTGCAAATTGACCCACATTGGGTTTTTAACCATTGAAATGTGTAATTAATGATTTACACCTAAAGCCATATTGAAATGCTGGTAACACTTTACAATAAGGTTCATTAGGTAAACATTAGTAAATGTATTAACTAACATGAACTAACCATGAGCAATACATTTGTTACTCTATTTACTAATCTTTATTAACATTAGTTAACGGAAATACAGTTGTTCATTGTTTGTTCATGTTAGTTCACACTGCATTAACTAATGTTAACAAAATTTTAATAATGTATTAGTAAATGTTGAAATTAACATTAACAAAGATTAATAAATGCTGCATAAGTGCAGTTCATGTTAACTAATGTGGTTAACTAACGTTAACTAATGAACCTTATTGTAAAGTGTTACCGAAATGCCAATATCTCTGGAACAGAACAATGTAGGGCCTTAAAAATGAAGATGCCAAAAGGAAAATATCTAAATCTCTACCCAATATCTAAAAGGACATTAAGATATCTTTAATACTTCTTGAGGTACAGGCCAGCAAACTATGGAGTAAAAACTTGAAAAGTGCCATTTTCCTATTTTTGAATGGTCATCATTGGCACATAATGTAACAAAGATGGCTAAAGTCAACAGATTTCACTAACAGAAATACCAATGTCTGTGTAAAAGTAAAATTATGACACTACAATTGGTTGCTATTTACACTAAGTGAAAATAGCATATTTTCTTAATGATAGATGCGATTTACAATAAGTACAAATAACTATAGATTCTATTTACACTATGTTGAAATAGCAGGATTTTCTGATATTTATAATACTTAATGCAAATAGACGCAATTATTTTCACCTCAGTATTGTAGTACATTAAAACAGTATGCAGTAATTATGTACTGAGTGCAAATTATAGTTTTAATTCAGATTTATTAAATGGTACTGACTTATTGGGACAATAAGCCCTCCCTACACCTAGCCTTACCCTAACCGATACTTTATTTTCAACTTCTCAATTATGTCCTTCCTTTTTATTGAAAATAAATGCCTTTCTGATATGATATGAGATTTGAAAAGAGAGAAAAAAAAGTTCACCAGAAAGGGGATTTGAACCCAGATCAGTCACGTCTGAAAGAATGAAGCATGCAATTAACCTCTGCACCACCGGAGCTGACAATTAACAGCCATCATTTGTAGTGTTGACTATCTCAATCACACATTGGTGGATGGAGTTAGTGTAAATAGCCTCTGCCAAACAAGGCAGGCTATTTGCACTTAGTGTAAACACTCTGAATTTATATTTACTGAGTGGATTACCCAGTAAATATTAATCTATAGCATTTAATATTTTGGCTTTCATCACTATACATGTTTATCTTTCTTCAGAAAAAAAAAAAATATTGCAAAATCAAACATTTTAGCCCGGGGAAGTTTTTGAAATTTGGTTGATTTGATATGGAATGTCCATGTAGTAAACTTTAGTATACTCTTTAGAAACAAAATTTAAGCATGAAGATCCACCCATAAACTGAACCCTCAGTGGGGCATAAGCAGATCATACAAAAAAAAAAAAAAAAAAAAAAAAAAACTGATTACCATGAGAGTGCGTTGCAAATTTCCTCTCTGTTTTCTTAAAGGATGTATTGGATGCATTCCCCAAGCCTGTCAGTCTGAGCATATGCACAATTTAGAAATTATACTTAAATACTTCAGTCCACTTTGCAGGGTGTTTATAATGCCTCTAGTGTTGCTAACCCAAAAGCTGGATGGTCACAGTCAGACACTAACAATCAATCCAGCACTGTAATGTCAGAATGCCTACAGCGCTGAAAAAAAAAGCAGTGGATACACACCACACTAAGCTTTACCTCGAGCTATTGAAGTGCATCATTTCCATCCCCAAACACAGCAGTCACAGAATTTTAACAAAAATTCCAACAACACCGGAAGTGTCACAACTGTAAACAAATGAATATTTGAGTCGGCTTCAAATTGCCTCATTAATATTTCATCTTCCGCAGCAGCGAGACAACTAGAATGCACTCTGTTTGCACCGAACGCGAAATCTTTGTTTACCTACTGTCTCTGATGCTAACGCTATAGCTGTGGTAAGTAAAGCGCTCCATTCTTAGAGAGACCGTGAAGAGTCGCTTTTAGAGCGTCGCTTTTAGAGTGTCGCTCAGTCAAAGTCACATCAGGCTGTTATCTATCTCACTGCCTTTCAGGAAGGGCACCACAGCTTCAAAACTGGCAAGAGCGATGTTATTTGAGTTTGTGTGCGCTGCTGACTCATATTGGAAATAATGGGAATGCTACAGCTGTCACATGGGTCCTGGGAAAATGAAATCGTGTTATTCTGCACCCGGTGAACAGCCAGGATTGAAGTAACAACATCCACCTACCAATGCAAGCGAAGGGGATCTGGTGTCTTTGCATAAGTGATATTTTTAGTGAACACTCTGCGCTGGTCTCGAAACTGCGTTCAGTGGTGAAATTGAGGCCCGAGTGCCAGTTACATAAGAACATTACAACGGCTCATAGACATCCCTTTTCCACCACAATGAGCATTGCCCCAGGCTTGTCATTAACCTTGACTATGTGTTTTTTCCAAACGGGGACCTTGTGAACTCCGGTGCATGTTGGTGGGTTTGTATGTTGTGTCCGCAACAGAAATAAAGACCGGGTCAGATATCTACAGTCGAGAGCCCTCAGGGGTGTGTGTTGGACCCGTGGCTATTATTACTCATCACATTCTCAAACAGGCACCGATGGAGAGCAATGCATTTGACTATTCATGATACTGTATTTTACACTTGAATGGCCAGCACTGCAATGCCTTATGGATTAAAATAAGAGCCAAACCAAAATGCCTTAAAGGCAGCCTCCATGTGCACCGGCTTTGACGCATTCAGCTGTTGTGCTGAAAAATGCACTGCTCACCGAGTCAAATAAGCATTTGGAGCAACCTGTTAAAACTGCAGAAGAATAAAATACATGCCAAAAAATGTGTTGGATCACGTTTTGTGTTTTTATGCTTTTAATTCATCTAGTATACAAAATCTTCCTTCTAAAAAGGTGAATACACCATATATAGTAATTTAGTAATTTTTAGAGTACTGTTTAAATTTAAATTTATTGCAATGACTATTTAGAATTAGAACTGCAACTGCAAATGTAAGCTGTATAATGTGACTTCATGGTGAATAAGAGCATGAAATGACTTATGTAACAGCATCATGCTGTAGAATATCAACAATTATCTGTGTCTACAGTATAGACAGATAGATAGATAGATAGATAGATAGATAGATAGATGATAGATAGATAGATAGATAGATAGATAGATAGATGATAGATAGATAGATAGATAGATAGATAGATAGATAGATAGATAGATAGATAGATAGATAGATAGATAGATAGATAGATAGATAGATAGATAGAGTACTAACTAGCAAGCCTTTTATCAAACTAAACAGATAAATACTTACACGTACACTGCTGCTCCAACCTTTTACTAAATATGGTGTGAAAGAACTGCTTGTACTATTTTCTCCCTATTGGATTAATTAATTCTCGTATTGTTCTCATTTGAGAGTCGCTTTGGCCAAAAGCCTCTTTTAAATCAATAAATGAAAATAAATAAATGTGTAAAACTGCTAGGGCTGGGGAAACACAGCCAAAGTGTTGCTCTAGCACAAAAACTGCAGCTAGTAACAGACCTATAATGTACTGACTAACCAAATAGTCTATATTCACAACTGCACATAGCGTTTTACCAATACACATATAACACGCTGTAAAAAGGATTTGAAATTGGGGATCAACATTTGTTAGAGAACCTTTTTTGTTGATGGAATAATGGAGAGAATGCACTAATTTTATTTAGGAAATTCATTCAAAATTAAAAAATCTTGAATTAATCGTCTCCTTTGTTGGAGACTGCCTCTTGTCTTCGTAAGCGTTCTGCATTTGCAAATCAGTCTGAATGCGCAATATAATGCCGTTAATGGAAAGAAAATTTTTAAAAAGTAAGTAAACAACTCACAAACTTAGATATAATCAGTTTGTTATGTCGAAATAAGATTTAAAATGGGATGAAAACATGATCTGTGGGAGTTTTTAGTGAGTAATCCGCTTAGTGAAATTTTAAATAAATCTCCTTATCTGTGACCAATACTGTATTTACAGAGCTTTGATGACTGATGATCTGAAACATTCAAAAATAGTTAAAAATTAACTATTAAAAAGAACAGCTGAACATAAGTATTATTTTGGAATAAATGTAAATGTCTTAAAAAAGAATTATGAGATTCATACTTGGCTTTAATTAATAGAATATTGATTGCATTGTTAATGCTAAATTGTAAAATACGTAGTGTAAGTAATATTTCGTTAACCCAGAAAATGCGACTGCACTGCAAACATGTATTTGTGTCGCTTACAGGCAAAATATCTAAAAAGTAAGTAAAAGAAGTAAAAAATTAAGTGAGTTTTTGCTTTAAACAGGCAAAATAATCTGCCAATGCAGTAAGCAAAATAATCGTATTTCAAGCAGACAACTAGATTATTTTTCTTACCCCATTGGCAGATTATTTTGCTTGTGTCAATCAAAAACTCACTTAAATTTGACTTATTTTTTTTCTGAAAACAATACTATAACTTTTACTTGTCTCGAAAATCCTTCTTGATTTAAGAATTTTTAGATATTTTGGCCGGAAACAAGACAAAAAAAATCTAAGAAAATATTTTTTTGCAGTGTGGGACATGAATTTAGATTTGATTTAGAAAAGAAAAAAAAGACACTGCCTCATCGTTTCAGAACATCACCACACACCACTGCTGTCTAGAGTAAATATAAATTACATATAAAGTATAAACCATTCACTTTGGTTGCATAAAGAAGCATTGACTAAATATACTTCTTCATTTATACAAGGATGAGCATCAGTTTTCATTTTCCAAACATTCCCAATATAACATTTTTGTTAGTATGTAATTTCTGAAATGGTCCTATTCAGACAGAAATCTTCATTGAGGAGCTTACTTTATGATTTGAATCTCATCTGAGTTGAACACATCTGTGTTTTTCTCACACAATCTCTGTATAAATTATGGAGCAAATTACCAACTGTTCTTTGGATAACTCTGGGATCCTTTGAGAAATCTAATCCCATACGGATAGAATGTTTTGAATTTGGTATAATTTTTTCACATCTTCTCCTCGTTTATTTTGACCTTCAACAAATATTGTAACTAAAGCTGAACTCCTGCGTGCAGCATCTTTATTACAGACGGAAATCTTTTTGCCAACTTCCAGGGTAAAATAACATTTAAAGGTTCAAATTTTGCTGGCATCCTGTTTTACAATTTGAGTTAAAGACAAGAGTCTGATCACAGAATGCTCAAAAACGGTTGTAGAATTCAGTCAAAGAGCATTAAAGAAATAGTAAGAAAGTCATTCAGGTTGGGACAGGTTTTAAATAATTTTGGGTGAACTCATGTCATTGATTCATATCCATGTGGGTTGCCAGGGGAGTCAGAGTTAGTTCTCGCCCTTGAGTTACTGATACTAATATTCTAGTCTCCCGTCTGACCATCCTATTTTGCCCTCGGATAAAACACTTAACTCCAGTTTACTCCAGGGGCCCTATGACATGTCACATCACTCCTCATACCTCTCATCGTACAAGCCTTCAGGCCACAGAATGACAATAAAGGTTAGAAAAAGTGTAATCAATCAAAGGAGCTGAGTTTTTCTTCTCGATACAAAAAGTTATGTAAATTACCCGACTGAGGACACACTTCTAGCTGACAAAAGTTCATCATTGATGGTGTAATCAATAACGATTGATTTTCTCCACAGAGTTGACCTTTAAATAAAGATTTGGCAGTGACATACCTCATAACAGATTCTGCCGCATCTCTATGGTAAAAAACAAGGGAAAACACACAGCAAGCAAGATTACAAAAACAACATACACTTTTATTTAGCAAATAGAAAGGGGACGTTTTATACAAACTGTAAACTAGGTACTGTAATAAATTTGTTGGGTATACCTTGAAGAACTGCAGCACACATATGAATCTGTACAGCGACTGTGAATTTTCCAAGTAGGACATAGTTGTGGACTTGCATCCTTAGTGGTCCTGGAACAACATTCCTGTCAACCAATTAACTTTTTAGGTTAGGTTTGGGGTCAGGGATAGGATTATTCCAGGCTCAGTACAAGTTAAGCTCAGTCAATGTTCCAGTTGTCCTTCCTCTTCTTTCAAAAAGCAAAACTTTGGGTTATGATTAAAACGAACCGAGCCAATACAAGATTTAAGTGTATATCTACACTCTTAAAAATAAAAGTGCTTCACGATGCCATAGAAGAATCTTTTTGTCTAAATGGTTCCATAAAAAAAACTTTAACATCTGAAGAACCTTTCTGTTTCACAAAAGGTTCTTTGTGGTGAAAGAAGGTTCTTCAGAATATATAAAAGGTGAGAAAGAGATGGTTCTTTAAAGAACTTTTGACAGAATGGTTCTTTGTGGAACCAAAAATGGTTTTCTATGGCATCGCTGTGTAGAACCTTTTAAAGCACCTTAATTTTTAAGAGTCTACCAACCTTTTTTGTGTAAAGTTATATCCAGCTTTATAGTTCTGTCATCAGAACAACACCACAAACTCTAAAATTACTCTACAAATTATTTAAATTAAATACTGCACCATTTTTAGCTATTAGCTTCACATTGTTGCTTTCAATCCTTTAAAAGTGGCCCAATTAATGTTCATGAACAAATTCCTTACTGTAAAACATTTTTAGTAAACATGGTTGTTATTTAAACTTGTACTGAACCCGGAGTATTCCTTCAAGGCTGCCACTGGGGCTTCAAAAACATTTTCAACCAATCATTTCTGTCTGGTTTTGGGGGTAGCTCATGTTAAAGACAGGACAAGAATGTTGTTTCAGGACAAACAAAACATGTTAATCTAGGAAAGCATCCTACTTGATGGAATCACAGAAGCCATGGTGCTTTAACTGCATGACAAACCCACATGAAAACAACACATACACTTGTTTTCTCTACTCACAATTAAGGACTTAAAGATAAAAAGCACTTGTGTTCACATCTCTATTTTAACATCTTACAACACAGGTTTTTTTTCTTCTTCTCCTGTTTATTTTACAATGCGCTAATTTCATTGAGCATCTGAGGTTAAGGTTGTATCACCTTGGAATGAACGTTCATAAATAGTGGTGCAATGCAGCTGATAAAGTTATGATCCAAGGGGGTTGTGCTGCCACTGTCACACAGAATCGTAAGCTTGTCAACAGTTGTCATTTTCAACCTCCTCCGAAGGAGCAGAAATCAACAGCTCTCAACCTAATATCACTGGTTTGTGTAAGTATACAGAACAACATCTGCGGAATCAAAAGATAAACCTACAATCTTTGGTAAAAAAGAAAACAAGAAAGTGGCTCACTGTTATTTTATTCACTTCTAATTAAAGGACCACCCGTGATTCCCAAGTGTTTCTGGGAATACCTTAGCATTTGCAGTAAAAGAAGCACCTGGGACTTTTCAGAATGTCACAGAGGTTCATTTTAAATGCTAATCGCCTCATTGGAGAGAACAAATCTGATGTTGCTTTACTGAACGCTGCTGAAACCAACCATCTTAGCATTTGGGCCAAATGTGGAGGTCATTAAGATAATCTTTCTCTGAAGTAAATAAAACATATAGCTGAATAATTCCATAGCAGCATTGTGCAGAACGGGTCTTTGACAGGCAGATGAGTAAACAAAGTCTTTTGGAAAATTCCCTGGAGCAGATGTCCAATTTTAGACAAATATGTGCACTGAAGTCTGTTCATCTAGTCTCTCTGTCTCCCAGTTGCACGTACATATTTACTCTACTCATATAGTTCGGAGTCAGACATACTGAGCGGTTGTAGATCATTCTGTCAAGCTTTTAGAAAGGAGGAGAATATTAGGGTATGTGAGAAGGAGGCTGGCAAAGGCTGCTGATCATGATGTCCTCAGCATTTTGGCACAGGGTATTACTGAAGGCGAAATATGAGAGACTTTCTCCTGTGGACTATGTGAGTTATGAGAGTCAATGTGAACTTAATGGGTTTATACGATCAGCGAAAAAGGGGCAAACTGATCCAAAAGCTACCTTGATTGATTTTGGTCTGGTTTGCTTTTCTTTTTTTTTTTCCTAATGCACTCTGAAAACAAGCTTATGCGTATCAGTTCGGTCAAATCCCAATGTTCATGGGAAGCACTCATTGGATGGTAGGCCCTGGAATTAACTTAGATCAAGGGCAGTTGCATAACCCAACAAAACAGCTCAACAAATTATTAAAACTAGGATGGCAGTTTATACGCCACAGATTCTGTTGGGGCAGAATGGTTAAATTGTTTCAAGGCAGATTGAGAGACAATGTACCTAAGGATGTGACATATGTTGGTAAATCACACTTCCACCCATCTAACAGCTGACATAACAGTTCAGGGGTTGGATTCCGCACAATAACTATATGCATGATGCAAGATGGTTTTCATCCTGGATATGCTTTGAAGCGTTAGAAGGACCTACAGAGTGCTTCTCATGGTGTTTTCGGAAAGGTCACAACATCTCTCTGGGTGGCTGGACAGATGCGTTGCATAAGTTACAGTAATTAAATTTTTCCATTTTGCATTAGCGGTATTTCACACTGTCCTAGAGCAAAGTTCATCCACATAGTTGGCAAAAGAAACTGTTTAAAGGCAGCCGTGGTGCCTGAAACTACTTTTGTACGTTTAGAGTGGATGGAATCAAAGAGGAAAAGCAGAACTGGGATTCACGTGAGGCTTCTTCTATCATTTAAATACACCGCGATGGATACAAGTACACCGGTGGCAGGTCTCTTGTGCACAGGGTTTAAAATAAAACATTTTCCCTCTTAAAGCGTGAGAATAATGACAATCGAAGTGCAGGTAACGACCGATGAGATTACCACTGGGATCGTATTTTCCCTGTGCAGTCCTGCGCTGTGACAAGTGAAGGGTTGGCGGTGTGGAAGGGGGTTGGGTTGGGTAAGGAAGGGGTATTTGACATCAAAATATATATAAAAATTACATCCAAATATTATGGCCACTTCCACAGCTGATAAATCACATAGCAGAAAAATCCACTGCTCCCTGACTTCTTTGACACCACACCAATGCACGCAGAGAAGACTAGGATGAGAATGGCTACTGCTCTCATGTTACATTATGGGGTGGTTTGCACATACAAATTCACAACTAGCAGCGTAAGGAGACGTTGACTTGGCCAACTCTGATAAATGTTGAAAAATATAAACAACACTATGTACATTTTATTGTCGACAGTAGACGCAACCGAATTTCTCTACTCGTGAGCCATAAACTCACCTACAAGATATTTTACTAGTGATCTAACTCTTGTCATCATATTAACAACAGCAGTTCTACCACAACCACATGGGCATGCGCATGTATACACGTTTCAAATGCATAACATGTATACATATGCATACATGGTTATTCACATTACTTTCCATTTATGTCTTGAGACAACTGACCTGTTAACATCAATAATAAACGCTGCCAATATTTTGCAGATAGTTATCCAGCATAAAGTGCCTTCAATGGGAACATTCTTTTGTTTTCCGCAAGTTTCATTTAGTCCAAGAAATGTTTTTAAGGTTCTCAGTGAAGCTTTTTTGGATTCCTGTATAGAAACAAGGATTCTTTGTTGGGCTTCGATTTCGCCCAGTGCTCAGCATGTTATGGATTTGTGCTGCCCGTTTTGTGTTATGGGGTTTATCTTTTCTAGCGAGACATCTGCATCGCTATCCAAATTGTCTGACATGGAAGGTGACAGTTTCTCAAAGGTCTTTATCCCAGAGTCGTCCTCCCTCTTCTGGTTCTCCTCCTCCTGGCAGAGGATACTGTGAGGGATCACATAGTTGCTGTTGTTGCCCTCCTTGGGAATGTGGCCCTTAGGCTGATACTGAGAAGTAGACGGAGGGCCACCGTTGTTGTTGATACTAACAATCTCTATAGCGTTGCTGCCTGGGCAGAGTCGATGGCAGCCTAGAAGAATGGAGAACGCCTTTCGGAAGTCAGCATTGAAGGCATAGATGATGGGGTTGAGTGAAGAGTTGGCCCAACCGAACCAGACGAAGACGTCGAAGGTGGTGGAACTGATGCACAAGAAGTCAGAGCTCTCGTTCGGGTTACAGAAAGGAACCATGCAGTTCAAAACGAAGAAGGGCAGCCAGCAGCACACGAAAACACCCATGATGACCGAGAGGGTTTTGAGAACTTTGGTTTCACGCTTGAAGGACATTTTGAAGGAACTTTCGGACTCCATACTGGCGTTGTTACCCATGCTACTGTGGCGGTTCTTGGCGCTTTCGGCCGCTCTTTCGAGCGCCGAGATCCGGCGTATCTGCTTCTGGGCGATGCGGTAGATGCGGGTATAAGTGACCAGCATGATGGCCACGGGTATGTAAAAACTGATCAGGGAAGAGGAGATGGCATACGTCCGATTAAGGCTGGAGTCGCAGTTGTCTGGAGGAAGCTCACTGTAGGTGCCGTTCAGCTCTGTGTAACTGGTGGCCTGGGCTTTGTGCCAGTTTAGCTGCACGGGGATGAAGGAGATAAGGATGGACAGCGTCCACGCCACACTTATCATGATGAACGCCACCTTGGGTGTCATCTTGCGCTCATAGCGGAATGGGCTAGAAATGGCCCAGTAGCGGTCCACGCTGATGACGCACAGATTCAAGATGGAGGCAGTGGAGCACATGATGTCAAAGGCCACCCAGACGTCGCAGAAGGCGCCAAATGGCCAAAACCCTACAATCTCGGTGGCCGCTTTCCATGGCATCACCAAAATGGCCACCAGCAAGTCGGAAATAGCCAGCGATATAACAAAGAAGTTGGTGACTTTTGAGCGCAGGTGGCGAAACTTTGTGACGGCAGCGCAGACCAACGTGTTGCCCAGGAGGGTGGTCAGGATGAGGAGCGAGAGGAAGCAACCAGTCAGAACTCGCTTCGACGAATCGCGCTGCGACACACTGCTGTCCAGGACCGTGGAGTAGTTCACATCCATGGCTTTTTCATCGAGTCGAATGAGCAGTCACCCCATAATTCCAGACCAAACCGAGAGTGCTTACACAGGAATCGGAGCAACTAGTTGATCTGGTTTGTCTGACGCTATGCTGACTGTAGCAGTCATCTTGCAAAACACATATCATCATTTCAATGTAAAAATCTCTCGAGGAGCTCAAAAATAGATCCATTAACTCCCACAGATCTTTCCAGTGAACATAATATGACTAAAAGTGAAGAAAATACATACATTTAGTCTAATCACTTCACCTTGCTCATAAACAGATTAGCGTTTAATTAAGACTGTCTCTGCTTTCAGTACCTTGTCAGCAGTTTGTTCATCGTCCCACAGCATACTCTCCCAAAGAGGTTAAGCAAACATAGGCAGGCGTGATGATTAGCCTTATATATGAGTTTATCGATAGTCTATTGATCGGATTGCCGCTGCGTTGGTCTGATTTGTCCCCGTTAATGACAGCTGAAGCGCGTCCGTGTCATGTTGTTCCCAAAGCAGACTCTGTTCCAGAGAGAGAACGGGTGACAGTTCGTTTGAGAAACAGCTGGAGGTGCGCATTTCACATCCTTTCTGTCGAACAAGATTTCTCCGCTCGCTTTCTCTTGCGCTTTGCCAAAACGCTTCACTTAACCAACAACAAAACAAAGTAGTTCATTCCTCTTTGCGTTGCGTTCCTGAATACATCCTATAATGTGTTGCGTTCAGCGCATCTCGATTCTTCTGATCATAAGCTGCAAACGCACCAGACTCAACAGTAAAGTCATAGTCGCAATTTGGCGCACTTCTCACGTTTCAGGTGTCCGATTTGTCCCCGTTCCATCTTGCGCGTTAAGAAAAACATCTTCCTGTCTTTAGTTTTCCTTAAAGGTGATTTTAAAGCGTTTGCATCGGTCCTGTAAGGAAAGGCTGTTGTCGTCCCATGCACATTATGTGGAATTACAGCTCTCTCGTCCTGTCGCGCAGCATCTCATGTGCATTACCAGTGGAGCGTGCATATTCGAGCAATGTCAACTTTACAATGCATTACTAAAAATGAAAAAAATAAAAGTTGGAAAAAAAAACTCAAAAAAGAAAAGAAAAAAAGACATTAGTTATGAAAGCATCTATTGATTTTAATTTCTGCACCGTTGAAATTGCATGTCTGTCTCTGGGGACTGATGCAAATAGTCTTGAGCATCCTCAGGTTTGTTTTTGTCAGTGCAATAGTTTCCTCGAGTTTTTCAGTAGGCTTGCGGTCTTCTGTGCTGGGCTTGCTCTGAGAAGCTCTTAATAGGTCTGAAATTATGGCAAGCTGTTTTAACATGTATTCCTTCAAACAAATGTTATGTTATTAGAAATTATTTTTTAAACACTAGTAAGAAATCAGATAGTGTCTAGTATCTTTGGTAACACTTTATTTTAATGTATCCTTGTTACATCTGTTCCATGTGCTTAGTATTATAATAGCAAGTAGTTACGCATAAATACATGCAAGTAACCCTAGACCAAACCCTAATCCTAAACCTAACCATATAGTAAGTACTTGTAGTTAATTAATATTGCTCAGTACTTAAATGTATAATTACACTGTAACAAAGACACCTTATAAAGTGTAACCGTATCTTTTTCCAATTTAATTTCACCAGAGGCACTTCATTAAATAAAAGCACTTATTCAATAGTGATTAGTATCTGATAATTTAGTTATTTTTCCTGACACAATTAATGACAAGAAACTGACAAGAAACAAGTGTCACTTTTTTGTCATTTAATTCTTTGGTGATCTGTGGTTCAGATATCAAATAATCAAGTCATATTCCAGTACTCATTCTTATTCCTGTTTTATATATATATCTAGTGATAACAGCTTTGATAATTCAAGTTATTTAATGAATACTTGCTATTGAGATATGAAAAATGAAAATAATAATAATAATAATGAAAATTTTAATAAATAAAGTAAAAAGATGCTGGTCAATAATATATTCATAACAAGTAATAAAAAAATAAGAGCCGGCAAAGAAATAGTAGTTATTCTGAAGAAGAAAACATTAAGTTGGCTTGCCATACTTAAGTACCTTTGAAGGAGGGGGTAAAAAAAAAACAGATATACATGATTCAAATATTCATTTAATCGGACATTTAATTTCTCCTAGTTGCAAAATAATTACACCCACATCATGCATCATTTTTTTTAAAATGCTTAAACATCAATACAGCTTAATGAGAAATACATTATATGCTTTCAAAACACGGAATGCAATTCCAATGAAATAACCTTAAAACTAGATCAGAACAGGTTATTTTAAGAAAAATACAGGGCTTAGCAGGCTTTTGCATATGAAATGGCCCAACGAGGCCATCTGCTGGGTCAAATTATTTAGGGATGTGATTGTGAATGAGTGTCATTATGACAGCATAGAAACCAGGTTGTCTGCAGTCACCTTGTCACTATATTTCAATGTGAAAATCTTTTACAATATATACAATATTTGTATTTTTTATTTATTTTTGCATTTTCTTAAAAAAAACATGAAGAGGTACAGTAGAGTGATATTATCAGATAGGAGTGCCACAGTACTTTGACATACTGTGGTCTTGAATGATTAGCACATTTATTATATAGTGTCATATGTGGTACATGTTTAGGTATATTTTGGCAATTTTGTCAAAAGTTTTCTAGGCACACTCTATGCACATTCAAAGCACAGAGTTATACATATTTTAATTGCTTATGTGTTTCAGTATAGGCCAGCTTCAATATTCAATTGTAAGGCAAGTCAGATGTTGTGCTCTATCCAGCAGAACATTAGGTTAATGACAGTACCTTGGACAGCGCCCGCAAATGCATCGCCCGGGTTAATAAAGCAAATCCTACGGCTTACCACAAGCCTTCTCATTGGACTTGCCTGACTCTTAGTACATGGGGGTCAAGCTTTCTATTGGTTTCAAACGAAATATTTGATAGCCATTCAGTTAGAAGGATTTTCAAGTTCATTTAGCCCTAGCACAAAAGTCAGCAAGAATCAAGTGACAGTTTCAGGCCACAGCACAAATGAGCCTTTTGTGCCTTTGTCAGTGTTATCGGACCCTTGATAGAGCTGTAATATACCTTCCAAAGGTAAAGTTCCTTGATTCGTTTTGGCTCGGCAAGGACAGCCAAGTCTAATCTTTAACTTTTTTTAAAGTGTTTTCGAGTATTAGTCCATAATCTTCTGAAAGTCTTTAAGGCTAACATAAGCTGAGAGCTAATGATATGAATTTCAGCTGATAAGCAACTAAGGTTGTGTAAAAGATCTGCCTTTCTGCTTGATATCTTCACATGTTGTTTACAGCTGAGTGTTTTCCAAGAAACTCAATGATCTAACAAAGAGGTCCAGGGAGAGGACAGCCAAACACAAAGCTATTGATGCGTTCAGTCGATTTCTCGAGTATATCAGAGGCACAATTATATTCGATGAGCAATCTTCACACTAGAATGAGATAGCTAGACGGATGGGATTTCTCCTAGACTTGACCGTGTAAAACAGAGACTGATATCGTTTACTTGGTTGTACCCACTGTAAATTCAAAAGCAAAATTTTTATATTCAACAACCCAAATATTTTAGGATTATAGCATTGAGTGTTTCATATGCACTCAAAATAGAGCTTAAGATTTGTCTTTCCTCCACAAAAAAAGAAGGCTAGATATACAGTGGTGTGAAAAAGTGTTAGCCCCCTTCCTGATTTTTTTTTTTTTTTTTTTTTTGCATGTTTGT
>NC_133379.1:9168013-9293314 GCF_049309525.1 Garra rufa
CCGATTGAGAGTTATCATATTACAGCGGCCATTCGGTATGCATCCCTGACTCTACACTACTATGGGGAGTTTCATGTCTATTATTAGTTATGATTGGCGAGTGTGTTTTTATGGGGCACTTGGTTTGTGTGAAAGCTGAAAACCTTTGTATATGGTCTTTTGAAGATTTTCCCCCGAGGCTCACAATAGAGCTCTAATCGAAAGGCAAGAAAATAGAAAACCCCATGAGGCACCTGATGCACTTTTCTCTTGCGGTAATAATTCTCTTGAGCGTATCGTTTTAAAGAGGATAGATTCCCTGGAGAGGGCTATTCATTCTCCTCTCAGTGCCTGCTAACGGATGTTTGCTTTAACCTTGGGAAGGCACTGTGTTCTCCTGCCAACATTTTTACAGATAATTTTGATCTCACGCAGCACTTTCCTTAGAAAAAACAATAACATGTTTTTATCTGTATTAAAAAAAAGGCTGATTTCTGCAGTGTAAGTGATGTTTATTTATGAAAAATGGCTTTGTTGGCAAGACAAACTTGCCAGTGTATTCAGGAACATATTTAAACTCTTTAGTTTGTATTACTTTGAACTCTAAAACATAATAAAGCATAATATTTCCATTTAAATTTGCTACAAATTTAAGTAGATTGGTATCCCACTGCCAGGTGGGTTGTAGCAGAAATACAAAATGTGATCTTTTAAATTTTGACGATAAATTTATTTATATTTTACACACTAAAATATGTCCTTTATGGTTAAACTTTAGTTTAGGGAGCAATTCACACTGTTAACTACCTATTAACTATGACTTTTCCCTTAGGAAACTCTTAATCTGCTGCTTATCACTAGTTAGTAAGGTAGTTGTTAAGTTTAGGTATTAAAGCGAGACACTGCAGGTTTATAGGGTCCAAAAAAAAAAAAAAAACTAATCGTTATCACCTTACTTACTCAGATTGATTATCATAATTTTTTTGTATTACAAGTTTTCTAAAATGTTAGGTTTAATTATGCAAATGAGACAATATTTAATGAAATATGTACTTATTTGCATACATTTCCAGTACAAAAATCTAAACACTGGATGAAGTCAGTTTTGAAAATTCTTGTTTAATTGTTTAATAAAAAGTTTTTACAGAGGGAATCTGTATATGCATCTCATTTTATCACAACATAATTCAGAAAAAAAATTTGAACAGACAGGAAACATTATATTTTTTTACCATTATTTGAGGAATAAAATGTTGTATAAAACCAAGCATATTATGTATGAACAAATCGCTCTGTTAAAACCTTCAGGATATAAGATATGAATAAAAATGTAAAGTCTGGTGTGTGTAAGTGTTACTGAAGTGGAGATTTATGGTTCAGTGTAGGAGAAAAAAAACTAATTTTGAGAAAACGGCCTTTAAAAATATGCATTGTAATTTAAATCTATTGACACAAACAGAATAAAAGAAACACTTAACAGTGTATTTGGATTTCTTTCTTCTAGTCTGAAAAAAGCCTAAAAAGCCCAAAATCTCAAACTTGATAGTTGCATGAAAAAACAGCGTTTTTGCCTGCAGTGTATCCCCTTAAGTGATCTAAAATATGAATATGCATTAATATGTGCTTTACAAGTAATAAACACAGACAGTATGCTAGTAATATGCATGCTAATAAACAAAGTTAATAGTGAGAATTTGTCCCTACACTAAAGTGTTATTACATTTATTATAAAATATAAATTTACAAAATTGTGAGATATTATTACAATTTAAAATAACTAGTGATGTTCAACTAATATGCTTAACTTAGTATGCTGATTTGGTGCACAGGAAACTTTGCTTATCATTATCATTGTAGAAAACAGTTGAGCTGCTTTAATATTTTTGTGGAAACTGTGGCATTTTTTGATGAATAGAAAATTCAATAGAACAACATTAGCTTAAAATAGAATTGGCAACTTTATTTAAGAATAATTATATTTATAATTAAGGTAGGCTACTTAATTGACAAACAAGGTTAGCACTAGTGTAGCATTGTGTAATACCTGTTTGTTGTTACTTTCATTAATCAAAAACAGTTCAAATTAGTTTGGTCTCAGTGTTTAGATATTTATTATAAAATATCTAACTTTTTAATTGTCAGGGTTTTGGACTTGTTTTCTGTGTCTTTTTCCTTGTTTCTGTTCCTGTTTCCTTTTATGGTCATGCTTCCTGTTCTTGTTTAGTTAATTTGATCCCAGGTGTGTCTTGTTAATTATCTCATTTGTTATGCATTTATGCTGCCTTCATGTGCTAACGTAATTATGGTAAATACCAAAATCCGACATCTAAATTGCACATGATCACCCACTCATGTTGTAATTCCCACTGGAAAGCTCGAAATTTTTTATGATACCCGAGTTGCCGAGATGGGATAAACTTTGACCTTTCAACATGGCGGACAGCAACGAAACTATACTGAATGATAAGCATTGCATGATGTTAAAAGTTATCTGCTGTTTAGTTGGTTAGTTTGTAGCCCCCATAATGCTGGGGCATAAAGGATTTTAATAACGTCACTATTTAAACGTAGTGTTGTCTTTAAAAATACCGTTAAGAGAAGATGCTAGCTTGTCGTGGCTCGCCTCCAGTAGGGTGCTGTGCGGTACAGTGTTCTGAAGGAGGCAATTTTCTCATGTTATTTTATTCGGTCTGTTTTACCAAAGTAGCATGTGAGGACAAATTGCGAGTCCGCCATGTTTCTCTTCACTACGACAACAAAAGCACCTGAACACGACACACTGGTAATTTCCACTTCACAAGTGGAAAGCATCATCTTTCCCATATCACATGAAGGCAGCATTAAGCCCAGTGTTTGGTGTTTGATGTCTTCCTGTGCTCCTTTGTGTTTCTGCCTGCCCTGTATTCCCTTTTGGTTTTGTTTTATTAGAAGTCTATTATTTTGTCAAGTTTACTCCTACATCATCTCATCCTTCTCTCTTTTGCCTTGACAGAATGTGACATTAATATTGTAACTATGAATAGAAAGTTCAAAAGAACTTATTTTATTTGGCATAGTAATATTTCATAACAACGCATATCTTTACTGTTAATTATATGCTGTTAATAATGCATCCTTGCTAAATGAAAGTATTATAAACAGATCATGGATACTGGAGTATCTGGTATTGTCAGATACAGTGCCTTGCAAAAGTATTCATATATTTTCATTACATAAAAGTATTTCATATGTATTCATTCAGTCATTTTATTCACATTTTTTATGTTGCAGCCTTATGTTAAACTGCTTTACTTTTTTATCCAGATCAATCTACACTCCATACACCATAATGGAATGTATGCAATGAAATGTACTTTGTCATAATGGTGTATGGAGTGTAGATCGACGTGGTAAAAAGCAATGTCAAGCAGTTTAACATAAGGCTGCAACAAAACGTGAAAAAAACGAAGGGGTATGAATACTTTCGCAAGGCACTGTAAATACTAAACATAATATTAAAAATATATTTATCGTCAATACCTAAAATCTTGTTTCAGTATACTTTATCTAGCCTAGCCAACATCTAAATCTACTTTCTCAGGTTGCCACAAATACCAGAAAATAGATGAGAGTGGTGTATGCAAGAACATTCCTATTCATGTCAAATATAGCTGAGAAACTATACAAAACCATATGTACGTTTAAAAGAACAGATAGGTTCTTCAAGAGAGCTACTCAGTGTCACCTCAATACCTGGAAAGTGATGCTTTATTTAACCTTGAGGAGGTCTTGTTGAGCACTTCTAGCGATTATATTTTTGACATCATTTCGATCCTGGGTCTTGGATGGATTTCAAGAGCATAATGTCAGGAATTGTCTGCATCCTGTCTGTTCAGGTTCCCTCATACACTGGTAAATGGATAGGACAGGTGTGTTGATTGCCTATTCACACACACAAAATGAAGTCACACAAAGTCATTCTACATTTGACTCTCTTGGCTGTTGGTCGAATCAGGTAATAGATGAGTAATGAGAGCAATGAGCAATGAATAGTGGGTTATTCAGTCTCAACACCTGCCAAATGTTGTTTTGCTATTTTACATTTTTATAGCTATAGCACAACTCAGTCACATCTCTATATATAGGCCAAGTCTGTAGTATGTTGTTGCTTCTTTGAAAGGCAACCAGGCAAAATTTGGACACAAACACACATACATACATACATACATACATACATACAGTGGTGTGAAAAAGTGTTGGCCCCCTTAATGATTTTTTTATTTTTTTGCATATTTGTCACACTTTAATGTTTCAGATCATCAAACAAATTTAAATATTAATCAAAGATAACATAAGTAAACACAACACGCAGTTTTTAAATGAAGGGGGTTTTTTATGAAGGGAAAAAAAATATCCAAACCCACATGGCCCTGTGTGAAAAAGTGTTCTCCCCTCCACCTTGTTAAAACATAACTGTGGTTTATCACACCTGAGTTCAGTTTGTCTAGCCACACCTAGGCCTGATTACTGCCACACCTGTTCACAATCAAGAAATCACTTAAATAGGACCTGCCTGACAAAGTGAAGAAGACCAAAAGATTCTCAAAAGCTACACATCATGTTGAGATCCAAAGAAATTCAAGAACAAATGAGAAAGAAAGTAATTAAGATCTATCAGTCTGGAAAAGGTTATAAAGTCATTTCTAAGCTTTGGGTTTCCAGCGAACCACAGTGAGAGCCATTATCCACAAATCAGAAAAAGAACATCATACCAGCAGTAAAATATGGTGGTGGTAGTGTAATGGCCTGGGGCTGTTTTGCTGCTTCTGGACCTGGAAGACTTGCTGTGATAAATGGAACCATGAATTCTGCTGTCTACCAAAAAATCCTGAAGGACAATGTCCGGCCATCTGTTTGTGACCTCAAGCTGAAGCGAACTTGGGTTCTGCAGCAGGACAATGATCCAAAACACACCAGCAAATCCACCTCTGAATGGTTGAAGAAAAACAAAATGAAGACTTTGGAGTGGCTCAGTCAAAGTCCTGACCTGAATCCTATTGAGATGCTGTGGCATGACCTTAAAAAAGCGGTTCATGCTTGAAAACCCTCCAATGTGGCTGAATTACAACAATTCTGCCAAGATGAGTGGGCCAAAATTCCTGCACAGCGCTGTAACAGACTCATTGCAAGTTATCGCAAATGCTTGATTGCAGTTGTTGCTGCTAAGGGTGACCCAACCAGTTATTAAAGGGGCCATCTGATGCCCATTTTCCACAAGTTAATATGATGCTTTAGGGTCCTAATGAGAAGTTTGTGATATACTTTGATTAAAAATTCTCAATGGTAGTGTAAAAAAAAAAAAAAACACTCATTTTACCTGGTAAAAATGGCTCTGTTCTCAGCAAGCGATATCAGTACCTGGCCCTTTAAATTATATGAACCTCTGCTCACCCCGCCCCACAGAACTGAGGGGAGTTGTGTCATTACAACGCACATGGGGTGTTTCCTAGACAACAGTTGAGGGTTTATTTGGGGAAATAATGGTTTCGCAAGGCTTTGAAAACACATGTGTGCAACTATATCAGTTTGAACCGGAGTTAGAGCCGGAACAAAATGACACCCGCAAAGAAGTTCGGCAATTACGGCTTAAACAAGGCGTTTCTGAATGGTTAGTAAACTTAATGTCACTTTGATATATCTTTGTATGTACTGGCAGGATAGTGTACTGAGAGAGATACGAACGCGATGTGTTTATTGAGGTATAGCTGACTGAACAAGAGCAAATAAGTGATCGATTAACATAATACATAAATGTGAGTGTTATGGTCTTTACTCATATGCAGTTGCTGGCTGTAAACACTGTTTTGCATGTATTGCGTTAAAGTTACTATTCTTAATGCAGTTATAACTGATCCAAAATGATTTAAAATAACTGTACATGACTTCATAATCATTAACAGACACCGTTGTAAACCATCTAGCGTTACAAAGCTAAGCTTAATGTAGTTTTACGAAAACTTACACAGTTTGTAAATAGACAATCACCTTAACGCATTGTTCATTATAAACGTGCAATTAGGAATTATATTGAGACGGATTTACATAGGGAAAACAACATAACCATGTTCTCTGAGAGTGTAGTTACACTTTCATTCATCGTGAAACGCGCTAACTTTAGCACATTATTAGAAAAGGCGATTATCAAAGATTCAAAAGAAATTACACTCACTTCTTCTGGTGAAGATGAGACAGGAATACGAATAGTTCATACAGATCTATTTTTCAGCAGCAGCTTCTCATATACTGGTGAGAAATGATTCGCGTAAACATAAACCTATTTAGGTAGATCGGCGGCACATTCCCTTCAAAAATAAAATTCAGCCACTGTGTCCTCAGCGGCTCAGATGTCGGTAGTGAATGACGACTGCTGTGTTCGCTGTTACACCCATCAACTGTACTCCACACTCGCTTAGGCGACATTCTGCTCCAGCGTCGAAACAATGGCTGACAGTTTACTTCTCACTCGAGGCGGGTCTATGCTAAAACACTACTGTCTATCATCTGTCGTGGGAGCGGCCTCTGTCGGTGTTACGCCACAACGACAGGCATCTGAGAATGGCTCGATATGAAAAGGGGCAAATTATTTTACTAAATTAAAAGAAAACTACTTGGCGGATCTTTGTCATTCTAGGGTGGTTGTGTACGCACACTCCTAACACACATTTCAGTTCAAACAGCTTGTAAAAGTGCATGTGGCACCGGATGACCCCTTTAAGTTTAGGGGGCAAACACTTTTTCACACAGGGTCATGTGGGTTTGGATTTTGTTTTCCCTTTATAATAAAAAAACTTCATTCAAAAAATGTATGTTGTGTTTACTTGTGTTATCTTTGATTAATATTTAAATTTGTTTGATGATCTGAAATATTTAAGTGTGACAAACATGCAAAAATTTAAAAAAAAAAATCAGGAAGGGGGCCAACACTTGTTCACACCACTGTATATTTACACACACACACACACACACACACACACACACACACACACACACACACACACACACACACATATACATATGCATGAAAATTATAATGGCATTAATGGGAAGACTCATTTTAAACACTTAGATATGACCACTTTATGTCAAAATAAGACTTAAAATGGCATGAAAACATGATCTGTGGGAGTTTTTAGTGAGTAATCAGATTAGTGAAATTTATTCATCTCTGTGTCTGTGACCAATATTTACAGAGCTTTGATGACTGATGATCTGAAAAATTCAAAAATAGTTAAAAGTTAACTATTAAAAAGAATAGCTGAACATAAGTTCACAAATAAAATATATTGTTTAAATTGTTACTGCCTTGAGTTTTTTTTTTTTTTTTTAAATAAATGCATTCAGTAAAATGCTTAAAAACACTAACTTGATGAGATTCATACATGGCTTTAATAAATTGAATATTTAATACATTGTTAATGTAAAAATATAATATAGAATTTTTCTTTTTTTTAAATCTTTTTCTGATAGTGTTAAAGGGGTCAGCAGATGCAAAACTCACTTTTACATGTTGTTTGAACATAAATGTGTTGGCAGTGTATGTACACATCCACCCTAAAATGATAAACATTTGATAAACAAGCTTGGAAAAAGAAACATGCGGAGCTGTAATCATAACTGTGAAAACAGTTACAAGTGCTTGCTGTTTTACCACCTCTAGTGTTAATTTCTGTTGGAAATTGTGGTGAAATGTACTTATTGGTATAGTTTCCACGGGTATCTTTTCATCATGAGATCAGGTAGACTGATGAATAGAACATCAATTTTATTAATTGAACCACCCCTGTAACCCACTAGACATATAAGCACCACTCACATTGTCTTGTACAAATCTAGTTATAATTGTCTTTTTTATTTATCACTGGCTTTAGTGACCTCAATTCAAAATGATGGACAGTGGAGATATTCATGGTTATAGTCCAGTTTACCATAGGGCTGACACATGTGTGGCACACAGATGAGTATGTTCTAATAGAAAGAAGATTAGACATGGTATTTGCATTGAAGAGCAACTTCAAATGACTTTTCCTGTCTCGACACACAGCCCTTGCTATCTAATTGAACATAAATGTGTTGGCAGTGTGTACACATCCACCCTAAAATGATAAACATCCACCTAGTGCCTTTTTTTTAAATCTCCAAAAATAATTATCACTTTTTCAGATCAGGCTGTTCAGAGATTCGTAGCAGAATAACGTAGTTCTGCACAGGCCCCTCCCAAAAATATTGATTGACACAGCCGTTTTAGCACAAATCTGCCCTGCAAACAGCTTGCCATTGTTTTAGACACTTGAGCAAGGGTAGACGAGAACGTCTCCTAAGCGATTGAGGTTTATTGTTGTTGGATGTAATAATGAACATAGCAGTCGTCAATTACTTTCGACATCTGAGCTGTTGAAGACGCAGAAGATTACTTTTACTTTTGAAGGGAATGCGCCCCCCGATCTGCCTAAATGTGTCTATGGTTGTGCAAATTATTTGTGATCCAACTTCACCTACAGAAGTGAGTATAAGGGGTTTTCATGGATCTTTGCCTATCACCTTTCTTAATAATGTGCTAGTTAGTAAGTTTTGGGACTGAATGCGGATAAAGTTTACAGTCTCTCAAAGAAAGACTTGTCACCCCACGGAAGAAAGGGGCGTAGTGAGCAAGGCTTATTAGCATTTAAAGGGCCATGCAACGAAACAGGTCGCTGTGAACAGAGCTGTTTTTGACAAGTTAAAAAGGGTGTTGTTGAACACTATCATTCAGAAATTTTAACCAAAGTATGTTATAGACTTTTCATTTAGAGAGTCATATCAACATATCAAAAACCTTTGGGGACTTTACCTCCTCGTTTCAAAACACCACTGATATCAGCCTCATCATGACGAAAACGTACCTGTGTGAAATTTTTTCTTAAGCCATGTACGTTTTGTGACATATTCGATGTGAAATGTCCACTGAGTGGCGCTAAAGGGTGTTGATTTTTTTTCCCCCAAAACAGATGAATGTTCATATGGTTCGCTTTATGTGACGTTGGTTTTGTACGTGTCACCACAGTTCTGACTTGAAAAGTCCATTAAGTAGTGCTATAACTGTAATGCTCCATGATGTACCATCTGCACTACACCTAAAACCTACCCGATAGTATGAACAAAAGCGAATGTGTTGAAAAACGCAAATCGCAAGCATGCCATTTAGCTTGTTTTTCGATCTCTCATCTTTCAACCCTCATGTTTTTGACAGGATTCATACCCAAGGATTCCGCATCCTTAAGGCCATTCCACACTGAGCATGCTAGGTGGTGTCAACTAACAATGAATTTTTCCTCAGATACAGTGAGGTCAATAAGTATTTGATCACCCTGTGATTTTGCAAGTTCACTTACTTAGAAATCATGGAGGGGTCTACAATTTTCAGCATAGGTGCATTTCCACTGTGAGAGACAGAATCAAAAAATTAAAATCCGGAAATCACATTGTATGATTTTTTTAACAATTTATTTGTGAATTACTGTGTCAAATAAGTATTTGATCACTTGCTTATCAGCCAGATTTCTGACCCTCAAAGACCTGTTATTTTGCTTTAAAATAGTCCAGCTACACTCATGATTCTAAATTAGTAGCACCAGTTTGAGGTCGTTAGCTGTCATAAAGACACCTGTGCACCCCACAATCAGCCAAAGTCTAAGTAGCAACATGGTAGCAAAACCAAAGAGCTGTCGAAAGACACGAGAGACAAAACTGTAGACCTTCACAAAGCTGGAAAGGGCTACGGGGCAATTGCCAAGCAGCTTGGTGAAAAAAGAACAACTGTTGGAGCAATTGTCAGAAAATGGAAGAGGCTAATGATGACTGTCAATGTCCCTCGGACTGGGGCCCCACGGAGGATCTCTCCTCGTGGGGTATCAATGATGCTAAGAATGGTGAAGAATCAGCTCAGAACTACACGGGAGGAGCTGGTCAATGCCGTGAAGAGAGCTGGGACCATCATTTTCAAGGCTACTATCAGTAATACACTAAGACGTCATGGTTTAAAATCTTGCATTGCACAGAAGGTTACCCTGCTTAAGTCAGCCCATGTCCAGGCCCGTCTGAAGTTTGCCAGGGACCATCTGGATGATCCAGAGGAGTCATGGGAGAAAGTCCTGTGGTCAGATGAGACCAAAATAGAACTTTTTGGTCTTAACTCCATTCGCCGTGTTTGGAGGAAGAAGAATGATGAGTATCATCCCAATAATACCATACCTACAGTGAAGCATGGGGCTGGAAGCATCATGCTCTGGGGGTGTTTTTCTGCACAGGGGACAGGACGACTGCACTGTATTAAGGAGAGGATGAACGGGGCCATGTATTGTGACATTTTGGGCAAAAACCTCCTTCCCTCAGTCAGAGCATTAAAGATGGGTCATGGCTGGGTCTTCCAACATGACAATAACCCAAAGCACACAGCCAGGAAAACCAAGGAGTGGCTCTGTAAGAAGTATATCAAGGTTCTGGAGTGGCCTAGCCAGTCTCCAGACCTAAATCCAATAGAAAATCTTTGGAGGGAGCTGAAACTCTGTGTTGGTTGCTCAGCGACAGCCCCGAAACCTGACAGATCTAGAGAAGATCTTTATGGAGGAGGGGGCCAAAATCCCTCCTGCAGTGTGTGCAAACCTGATGAAGAACTACAGGAACTGTTTGACCTTTGTAATTGGTAACAAAGGCTTCTGTACCAAATATATAAAAAAAATTGACTCAAGTGATCAAATACTTATTTGACACAGTAATTCACAAATAAATTGTTAAAAAAAAAAATCATACAATGTGATTTCCGGATTTTTATTTTTAGATTCTGTCTCTCACAGTGGAAATGCACCTATGCTGAAAATTGTAGACCCCTCCATGATTTCTAAGTAAGAGAACTTGCAAAATCACAGGGTGATCAAATACTTATTGACCTCATTGTATGTATCTTGTATATGGTGGCGTCAACCAACAATGCATTTTTCCTCAGATATGTATGTTGTATATGGTTTTAACATTGTGCGCTGCTCAATATAAAGCATTGACTTAAATAAATAAAGTTTGGTTCCACGCAAGAAACACAAACTATCTATAATGCTTACAAGAAAACATCTTAAAATATAAATAGAAGTAAAATTAGCACCATGCCACATTTGAAAATGTATATAATTATTACTGTATTTGCTTAAAACCCACTTTAAACCATTGAGTGTTCGTGATCTGCAGTTGATTTAAATTCTATAATAGGCAGACATGTACTCTTTGTGTGTTTAATAATGCCACGCTGCTTATTATCATAAACATCCTTTATTGTTATAAAAATACCATGAGCTGCATACAAAACAGATACAGAAAATATATCATATAATCATAATATAACAATCATATGTCTGATTGCTTTCATATTTAATGCGTAGTACAGTAGAAAAATGTTTAAATATATATATATTTTTTTAATACGGAAGATCTACAGAGTGAATGCGCTCGGACTCATATAGCACTTGCACACATGGAAGAAAACAGACAGTGTTTTTCTCCAGATCACATAATTCAGTGGAGAATTAATAAAACATTGTATTAAGAACATGTGAGAATAACCATCTGTTCTCAGATGCAATGATAACAAGAGTGCATCCTCTTCTCTCTCGTAATACTCTTCTTCTGTTTTTGTTTACACTGTTTTTCGAAACAGCGCCACCACTCTTGTGCAACAGCAGCTGCACCTGGCACATGATGTAATGCTCAGATCTTTCATTTTACCAAGCAAGCTTGTTACATCTGGAAAGAGAAACATATGGAGCTGTAATCAGAACTGTGAAAACAATTACAAGTGCTTGCTGTTTTACCACCTCTAGTGTTAATTTCTGTTGGAAGCTGCAGTGAAATGTACTTATTGGTACAGTATAGTTTCAGTATAGTTTTACACAGACAAGCACCACTCACATTGTCTTGTACAAATCTAGTTATAATTGTCTTTTTTATTTTATCAGTGGCTTTAGCGACCTCAATTCAAAATGATGGACAGTGGAGATATTCATATTCATGGTCATAGTCCAGTTTACCATATGGCTGACACATGCGTGGCACACAGATGAGTATGTTCTAATAGAAAGAAGATTAGACATGGTATTTGCATTGAAGAGCAACTTCAAACAACTTTTCCTGTCTCGACACACAGCCCTTGCTATCTAATCAGTCTGGGAACCACAAGGAGGCAAAAGCAGACATTTGCAGAAGTAATGAGTGTCCCTAATGACACTAAGTTCATTTAATTTGTCCTCAGGATGGTAATAATTGGACTCCATTATGACCTCGGTGCCGTAATTAAACCGCTGCCTGGTGATATTCTACACGCTGGCATGTAGTTGTCACTAGTGATTATCAGCAACGAGAGAAGGAGAGTGACAAGCTACAACTTTTCTGGCAACTCACAATAAGAAGTCTTTTCAAAGGAAGCTACTTTTTCTGAGTATGATATGTCATTAGAATAGCAAAGCGATGCAGACAGGTCCATTAGCAGGCCAAAGGCACATGGGGTAGGAGAGCAAATTAATCAAACTCCTCTCTACCATTTCAATGTTCGCTAAATTGGATCGAGGAAAGGGCCCGCATTTCAAACAGCAACCGGTCTGCCGTTTGACTTAAGGCTGTGCGGCGAACAAGTGACCTTGCCGTTTTAATCATCAGCCCTTTTAACTTTGATGTTTTGACTGACATTTCCGCCAATCCAATTTATACCAGTTCACACTTTTAGCAGCTGGTCAATTGGTCCAACACGGTCCAGACGCATTTTATTTTGAAAACCTGGAAATATATTGATTTTTTTTTTCTTCACTTGGCCACCTAATACGTCTCTGCCACCAGGCAAATCAATCTGATCCTGAGATTGAGCATTATGTTTAATCTCTCGCTTCACCAAACATTTCCAGATGATAATTGGCAAGTTTTTGCTTGAGAAGATTTCAAGGAAAGCAAAAAATTGGGAATGAAGAATATTGAAAGCAAGCATTCTGATAATTTACACAAATCATCATGATAATAGAGTACATCAATTGCTCTTTAAAGGACACAATGGATCTATTGCAAATGCAACACATATGTTCGTCCCTTAGGCTGGAGGTTGTTTCGGTTGCTCTATGTTCTCTATGCATTTGAACATGGTTAAAAATAGCCCCGAATCATGTGACATCAAATATCATGTGACGGCAAAGAGCATTTGGCAGCAATTCAAGCATAGAGTGCGCATTGAATATAGGGTCATATAGCCAATATAACTGTTATGAGGCTTTTACTTTCACTACTGACCTCTTTCATTTGTCCTTTCCTTCTTTCAGATTACAATTCATCCCGAATGATACTTTGTCTCTCTGCCTGTAGAATTTTGTTCAGTTTGCTGTGATATATATATCTTTAACCTGAATGAAAAAAAAAAAAAAAAGATGACAATCATTTTGATAAGTGAAACAGTCACCTTGCTATCTGCAGCTGGGTCTTGCATCAAAAAGTTTCAAGATTCATTTCTCTTTCGGTCAGCATGAGAGCCTGCCTCTTTCAAGGAATCTTTCATTTAAGCTATAAAAGTGCAATATTGATTTAAACAAAAGGCCTTTTTATTTATTTATTTTTTTAAATAGCCATAAACAGGTAAACATGGAACTTTATATCTTACGTCTACATTCTGATATGGTATCTAAGATTATATTGGAGATATTAAGGAATCTGGGTTATTGTCAACTTAATATTTATAGCATGCTGTTATTTATTACAGACAACAGTCACGATTTGTCCCAAAGGTAATATACAACCAGTGTCGTGATTAAACATTTAAAATGTGCAGTCATCATTGTTTGGATGTAAGACCTTCAAATTCAACTTTTCAGACAAGGCCTTGTCAAGGCAACATCAAAGTTTGACTTGTCTGCTTAACATTATGTTTTACACTTACAGCTCAAGTAACACATCTTTACATCTTATTAATGTATTACATCTCAAAATGTATTAAACGCCTAATACAACATATTAGTTGTTTTCACTGAGCAGTGAATAGGAATCATTTTGACAATATTGTTGTCTTTATAAGAAACATTTTAAAAACAGTAAATTTTTGTCGTGTAAATGTACTGTTGTAGAAACAAACTAAAATGGCATGGTTTGCTTTTGTTAACACTACTGATTAAGCTTAGGGAAGGGCCTTTTAACACCCCTCACTGGACATTTAAGGTCCGAACTGCATATGTGTAATAGCATGCTAATAAAACATTGACAGATTAACTATTATGCAACAAGCACTGAAGAATTGTTGCATCAGGATGAGCCTGGGAGTCTGGGTTGTGTATGGTTGCTAGTCCATTGTTAGATGGTTGCTAAAAGTCAAAGAGCCCTGTTTGTTCCTTTAATATAATCTTTTATTTTAATTTTATTTATTTATATAATTTTTGGCCATATTTTCTCATCTTATATTCTAAAATTAGACAGCCTGCATAATTTGTGTACTGCACAAACAGTGCAGGATAAGATGTGATTATGTTCAATTTGCAATATTAAAGCTATATTTCACAAGGCTCACATCATTAACACATTCCTTCACACAGATGTTTTTCCCTCTACATTTAAGATTGTAAAATGCCTCTACTAAAGACTCACCTTTAACCCCTCTCTATTATAGAACTACAGACTGTCTGTATGATCTCTCTGATACTGAAGTGTGCATGCATTATACAATGTGCACAATGTATGCATATACATACAGCATATTTCAGAAACTGTATGACAGACATGACTGTATATCATTCTGAACATAACTTCAAGTGATACTTGAAATAAAAGATGGGAGCTGAATTATACTGAGATAATTATTAAAGGAATAGTTCACCCAAAATTGAAAATACTGTCATTAATTACTCACCCTCATGTCATTCCAAACCCGTAGACCTTCGTTCATCTTCTGAACACAAATTAAGATATTTCTGATGAAATTCGAGAACTTTCTGTTATGTCTAGGGTTATATAGCTGATGAGACACAACTCTATCTCTCATTCCATCCTGATGATCCGACGATAGCTGCTCGGATGTCAGCTTGTCTAACAGACATTTCTTGCTGGATGAAGGACCATCATCTTCAACTCAACCTTGCCAAGACAAAACTTGTGGTTCCATCAAACCCA
Source organism: Garra rufa (assembly GCF_049309525.1). Lineage (NCBI taxonomy): Eukaryota > Metazoa > Chordata > Actinopteri > Cypriniformes > Cyprinidae > Garra > Garra rufa. The sequence continues at coordinate 9,183,185 of NC_133379.1, forward strand.
TCATCTTATCACAATTTCACCATCCAGTTAGGCACATCAACCATAACTCCTTCAAAAACAGCCAGAAACCTTGGAGTTGTAATTGATGATCAGCTGATTTTCTCAGACCTCATACTAAAACTGCCCGGTCCTGCAGATTTGCTTTATTCAACATCAGGAAGATCAGGCCCTTTCTTTTGGAATATGCTTCACAACTCATTGTTCAAGCTCTTGTTCTGTCCAGGCTGGACTATTGCAATTATCTTTTGGCCTTTACAATTAATCCAGAATGAGACTACAAGATTAATTTTTAATGAGCCAAAAATAATGCACGTCACACCTCTCTTCATCAATTTGCACTGGCTACCAATAGCTGCTCGCATAAAATAAGGCATTAATCTTTGCATACAAAACCACCACTGGCTCTGCTTCCCTTTACCTAAATTCATTACTTTAGACTTATATATCTAGAAGCTTGCGTTCTACAAGTGAATAGTGCATTATTGTGGCATCCCAAAGAGGCACATAATCACTTTCATAGACTTTCACATTAAATGTACCTTTCTGGTGGAATGATCTGCCCAACTATATCCGAACAGCTGAGTCCTCTAGCACCCTCTATTTATATATATATTTATTACTTACTGCTTGTTTTCTTAAAAAAATCAAACTTCTCTGTTCTTGTTGTATTCTATGTTGTTGTTGTATTTATTTTAGGCCTCTAACACTAGCTTGCTCTTTTCTTTCTTCCATTGTCCACTTTTTGAATGCCCTTTTTGGCTAAAAGCGTCTGCTAAATGTTTAAACGTAAATATTCATAAATTATGTTTTATCTACTTTGAAACAATTTCTCAAATACTGAAGAGCAAAATCCAACCATTGCTTAAGAGTTGCAAACAGTAAGGAATAAAGGGCCAACATTCAGTCAACACCTTGAAGGATTTTTTCTCTGTTAAGTACCATCAACAATTTATCTGAGAGTCTAGGATGATGAAAAACTAATTATTCTGGTGGACTTGGAAGTTTCACCGGGGTCACTGACATCTCTTCTCATCTCTTGAACTCACTGAAGTTCTTCTCTTTGATCCCTAGCTAGTATGTAGTATGTCATGCAGAACACTCCCGGCTACCGATGTGAGACATGAACAAGATTTTCTGCTTAATCCAAATGGTCTATGGGAATGGAATACTACTGTACTGTCAAAACCCTTTAGGGCAAGTCAGTCTGCTTGGTGGCCATATTCATAACACCCCCAGGCAACTATTTCCAGCCTTGGAAAGGCTGGAAATAGAGAAAGACCAAATGCTACAAAACTGATGGTCAAGTTTACATTCTAATAAAGTGTTTGAGATTAAGAATAAATTGTATAAATTGTGCTTCTTTGGTTCAAATCATGTAAAATAATGGTGAAAGAGACAACTGGTTTATTAACTGTACAACTTCATAAAGGACTTTCATTCTTTTAACATATTAAATGCAGTTTTTTCAAGTTTGAGAGTTTTGGCTTTTTGGTTTTTCCTAAAGTGTTTTTTACAGACTAGTGTTTCTTTTTTTTTTTAGCACTTTATCTATTTTTGTCAATAGATTTCAATTACAATGCATATTTTTAAAGGCTGTTTTCTCAAAATGAGTTTTTTTTTCTTCTGAGCCATTAATCTCAACTTCAGAAACACATGCACACACCAAATTTAAAAATTGTATTCCTGTCTATATCCTGAAGGTTTTTACAGATGGATTTGTTGATATATAATTTGCTTGATTTTATACAACATTTTATTCCCCAAAAAGATGTTAAAAAAATATTGTGTTTGCTGTCCGTTCTAAGTTTTTTTCGGAATTATATCATGACGAAATGATGGTTTCGATGGTTCTTTCAAAACACTGGCTTTAAACTACAGACGCCATATTTACTATTATAATATTCACCAATTCATCCATGTAAATGTGGACTCCCTGTATGATCTCTCCGATACTGCACCATACATGCATTATTCATACACTGTGCACAATATATGCACATACATATAGCACATTTCAGAAATTGCATGACTGTGCATGACATTCTGAAAATAACTTGAGTGATACTTGAAATAAAAGATGGGATCTGAATTATTCTGAGATCATTATTAAAGGGACAGTTCACCAAAAAAAATGAAAATACTGTCATTATTTACTGTTGTTCCAAACTCGTAAGACTTCATCTTCTGAACACAAATTAAGATATTTTGATGAAATCCAAGAACTTTCTGACCCTTCACTTATTATTTTTCAGCCTGTTGGGTCATTTTATTGGGTTATTTTTACCCAGTTGCTGGGTAGTTTTTTTGCACTTTAAAAATGCTGGGTTATTTTTTATTTTTTATTTTTTTAACCCAAACGCTGAATTCATCGTGTTGGGTCATTTTTAATATTTTTTACCCAGGAGCTGTAACTAAAGTTCTAGATCGTTTTTTTTTCTACCCAACTGCTGGGTTGAGCTCAAATTTTGGCAACACACTGATACGAGAATTTGCAATATTTCAGTAAAAAGTGAATACAGATAATGATTAAATGCTACTTTGAAATTATACATTCTTTCTAAAATTGTTGTTAAGTGAGTTTAATGGTATGTAATATTGTAAACTTTGCTGCATTCACACAAAATAAAATCAATTTGACTTGCATTTTTGTCCATGGGTGTTTTTGCTTAATAATAAATGTTCATCTTTTGATTATTGCTGTTGCCTTTACAATTCTATGTGATTTTTAATTTCCAGCTCATTTTAAGACAGCAATATAATAACTTTTAAACAATAATGCATAAATAAAACAACCCAGCATGTGTTCTGTCCAATATTTACCCAGTGCTGGGTTGCCAAGTTGGGTTGTTTTTAAACCAGCATTTTTTTTTTTGTGTGCATAGATGCAGCAGACTACCATGTTCAAAGCCCAGAAAGGTATTAAGGACATTGATAAAGTAGTCAATGTGACAGTGGTTCAATCTTAGTGTTGTGAAGCAGCACCACATGTATGCATCTTGATACTCTTTTGAACATCGAAGACTATTAGAAAGAGAAGAAATTGTTGAACAAAGTCATTATTTTTGTTTCTTGTAGCTTTGTAAAATTAAGGTTGAACCACTGCTCTTGGATTTTATCAGAAAGATCTTAAATTGATGAACGAAGCTCTTACGGGTTTGGAACGACACCAAAGGTGAGTAATTAAAGACAAAACTTTATTTCTTTGTGAACTATCTCTTTAAGAAATAATCTTGAAAATCTACTTTCAAGGTTGTAAATGAGATAAAAAATGAAAATAAAAACTCTGTGTAATGTACTTTTTTATGAATGTTAATGAGACATTAAATTGATCAAAAGCGACAGCAAGAATATTTATAAATAAGGCATTTATAATGTTTTAGAATTTTGTGTCAAATATGTGAAAAGTTTTCAATATTGATAATAATAAGAAACATTTTTGAGCACCAGAACAGCATATTACAAAGATTTCTGAAGAATCAAGTGACTGAAGACTGAAGTAATGATGCTGATTATTCAGATTTGAATCACAGGAATAAACTGCATAACATTATTCTGTTTTCTATTTTAATATTTCACAATATTTTATTTTATTTTATTTTATTGCTGCATTTTTGTTCAAAAACAATATTCGGTGACCACATATATTTATATATATATATATATATATATATATATATATATATATATATACATATATTTTTTTTTTTTTTTTTTTTTTCCCACACTAATGGCTTAAATGCTTGTTTTTTTTTTTCAGTTTATATAGAATCTTACTGTAAGGTGACTGTAAGATTACACAATCAATTGGATTTTTAATCGCATACCCTAATGCCTAATGTCTCTAGAGTGTTTTTTTTTTTTTTTAGATTTCAGACACAGCCAATGTCTGCACATGTAGACTCAGGGCAAGCAAAGATAACATCTGTCTTAGCTGAAGCTTGTTAAATCAGTGTTAGTGAGCTGCCTCCTCTTTCGCTGTCTCTCTTTTGTGTAACAGAGCTGTGTAGTGTCTGCTAGAAACCATTCGGTTCCCTGCGGGTTCATCTGATTTGCTTCCTATCCCACCTCAAAATAACTTCCTGCCCACGTACCGCACTTCACCTGCCTGCACTTTTGTTTCAGGATCCTGAAAAAGAACTGTGTATGTGTTGTCTACGGGGCTACGGGTACTGTATGCCTTTATATGTTTTGTACATAGCATATACTTGTACTATATGCAATGGCACTAGGGCTGCACGAATAATAGAACGATGTTGTGAGGTGCGTTTAGTCAATGAAGCCGGTACTTTGATTAGTAGTAAATCTCCATCACGTGCGTTCAGCGGCGTAAATCACTGACAAGCTAAGCCAAATCGTGCTTAAAATCGAATGCGACTTTGAACGCGATTTGGCGTAGCTTGTCAATGATTTACGTCTCTGTGTATTAATTGCCGCTCCAGCTGAAAGCACGTGATGGAGATTTACTACTAATCAAAGTACCGGCTTCATTGACTAAACGCGCCTCACAACATCGTTTGATTAAATGTTCGAGAATTGTTGACTCCCTTAAATGTTTCACTCTTTGTTATATTGCAGCCATTTGCTGAAATCCTTTAAGTTATTTTTTTTCCCCCCTCATTATTGTACACAAAACACCCCATATTGACAGAAAAACACAGAATTGTTGACATTTTTGCAGATTTATTAAAAAAGAAAAACTGAAATAACACATGGTCGTAAGTATTCAGACCCTTTACTCAGTATTTAGTAGAAGCACCCTTTTGATCTAATACAGCCATGAGTCTTTTTGGGAAAGATGCAACAAGTTTTTCAAACCTGGATTTGGGGATCCTCTGCCAATCTTCCTTGCAGATCCTCTCCAGTTCTGTGAGGTTGGATGGTAAACGTTGGTGGACAGCCATTTTTAGGTCTCTCCAGAGATGCTCAATTGGGTTTAAGTCAGGGCTCTGGCTGGGCCATTCAAGAACAGTCACGGAGTTGTTGTGAAGCCACTCCTTCGTTCTATTAGCTGTGTGCTTAGGGTCATTGTCTTGTTGGAAGGTAAACCTTCTGCCCAGTCTGAGGTCCTGGGCTCTCTGGAGAAGGTTTTCGTCCAGGATATCCCTGTACTTGGCCGCATTCATCTTTCCCTCGATTACAACCAGTCGTCCTGTCTCTGCAGCTGAAAAACAGCCACCACCATGCTTCACTGTTGGGACTGTATTGGACAGGTGATGATGAAATTCTATCTTGGTCTCATCAGACCAGATAATCTTATTTTTCACCATCTTGGAGTCCTTCAGGTGTTTTTTAGCAAACTCCATGCGGGCTTTCATGTGTCTTGCACTGAGGAGAGGCTTCCGTCGGACCACTCTCCCATAAAGCCCCGACTGGTGGAGGGCTGCAGTGATGGTTGACTTTCTACAACTTTCTTCCATCTCCCGACTGCATCTCTGGAGCTCAGCCACAGTGATCTTTGGGTTCTTCTTTACCTCTCTCACCAAGGCTCTTCTCACCCGATAGCTCAGTTTGGCCGGACGGCCAGCTCTAGGAAGGGTTCTGGTCATCCCAAACGTCTTCCATTTAAGGTTTATGGAGGCCACTGTGCTCTTAGAACCTTAAGTGCAGTAGAATTTATTTTGTAACCTTGGCCAGATCTGTGCCTTGCCACAATTCTGTCTCTGAGCTCTTCAGGCAGCTCCTTTGACCTCTTGATTCTCATCTGCTCTGACATGCACTGTGAGCTGTAAGGTCTTATATAGACAGGTGTGTGGCTTTCCTAATCAAGTCCAATCAGTATAATCAAACACAGCGAGACTCAAATGAAGGTGTAGAACCATCTCAAGGATGATCAGAAGAAATGGACAGCACCCGAGTTAAATATATGAGTGTCACAGCAAAAGGTCTGAATACTTAGGACCATGTGATATTTCAGTTTTTCTTTTTTAATAAATCTGCAAAAATGTCAACAATTCTATGTTTTTCTGTCAATATGGGGTGCTTTCTGTACATTAATGATGAAAAAAAATTACTTAAATGATTTCAGCAAATGGCTGCAATATAACAAAGAGTGAAACTAAGGGGGTCTGAATACTTTCCGTATCTAGACAGACAGACAGACAGACAGACAGATGACTGTATATGAAATGTATATAAAATATAATATAAAAATATTGTCTGACATTACCACACACAAGCGAAATGGACAAAGAGGATTTTTCTCACCAGCTTACAGAACAATCTGAGCCAGAGTGTAAACATAAAAAAAATAAATGTTAATTTGTCCTGCTTTTATGATACAATAATATAACTGCTTCATAATCTAATAATGTCCAACCTTAGTTCATTCATTACTATTTGTTCTCCCACAGTGTTTTAAAATGAAGAGGCAGACCTTGGAAGTTTGACACTGCCCTCTACTGCCAACTTTACTGCCAGTAAGTGATCTAAATAAATAAAGTGCATCGAAAGCAGGACAAAAAGAAAGCTTTCCAAGTCATGGTCACGTTATTATTTATTGCAAAATTATGAATCACATAGTAATGTGGCTGAAAGCTTTTAGCAGTATTAGCTTTCAACTTTTAGTTTGTCCTCTTAAGCCATTTATAAAACTAATAGAAATTTAAACAGTTATTTAATATAATCAATGCGACAGAAGTCAAAGTGAATGACTTCAAAAGTCACTGCTGGTTATGCATTTGGACATCCAGTCTTGGAAAAAAGTGAAACATCGACGAATGAACATCAACTCTTGATTAATCCTCAAATTAATCTTGCGAACCATGACTTTGTCTTTTAGACAGTGTTCTCCGATCTTGCAAAAGAAGAACAAGAGAAGCAAAAATCCATAATAAATTCTCACACTTAAGTACATCATTAGGCTAACTTCTAAGACACATAAAGGTAAGAGAAATCACTTACCGAATTCTGAAGGAGGAATCTGATATTGTGCTGTAACAGTCTGAGGGCAGTGCGTGGTTCAACAGCAGCATCCTGATCAGTAATTTCAGCTGAAACAAATGTCTTGAGAAGCTCTTGAGCAATGAATTCTTTACAGCTACACATCTGAAAGACAACAGGCCCAAATCTCAAAAACACAAATTTCATTTTTTTTACCTGCAGGCCTGTGAAGGTACCCAAAACTCACCTCCCCACTTTCAATACGCATATTCGGTATGTATATCATGTTCGTGTCCTTTAAAAGATAAAACATAAATAATAAATGATTATTTATAGTGTAAATGTATAGGTGCATCTAAACAAACTAGAATGTCATGGGGAAAAAACAACAACATTTTTTTCAGTAATTCAACTCAAATTGTGAAACTTGTGTATTAAATAAATTCAGTGCACACAGACTGAAGTACTCTGGTTCTATTAATTGTGATGATTTGGCTTACATTTTTAACAAAAACCCACCAACTCACTCATCAAATTAGAATACGGTGACAATCAGCTAATAAACTGAAAAGACCTGCAAAGGTTGCCTGAGCCTTCAAAATGGTCTCTTGGTTTGGTTTTCTAGGCTACAAAATCATCAAGACTGCTGATCTGACATTTGTCCAAAATACAATCATTGACAGCCTTCACAATGAGGGTAAGCCACAAATATTCATTGCCAAAGAAGCTGGCTGTTTACAAAGTGCTGAATCCAAGCATGTTAACAGGAAGTTGAGTGAAAAGGAAAAAGTGTGGAAGATGAGAGGCTTGTCAAGCAAAATCGATTCAGGAATTTGGGTGAACTTCACAAGGTATGGACTGAGGCTGGGGTCAAGGCATCAAGAACCACCACACACAGACGACTCAAAGAATTTGGCTACAGTTGTCGTATTCCTCTTGTTAATCCACTCCTGAGTCCTGAACCACAGAAAACATCAGAGGTGTCTTACCTGGGCTAAGAAGAAGAAAAAATGGACTGATGCCAAGTGTTCCAAAGTCCTTTTTTCAAATGAGAGCGAGTTTTGTTTTTCATTTGAAAACCAAGGTCCTAGAGTCTGAAGTAAGGGTGAAAAAGCTCTTAGCCTAACTTGCTTGAAGTCCAGTGTTAAGTTTCCACAGTCTGTGATGATTTGCGTGCAATGTCATCTGCTGATGGTGGTCCACTGTGTTTTTTTAAAACCAAAGTCACTGCACCCGTTTACCAATAAATTTTAGAGCACTTTATGCTTCACTCTGCTGATCAGCTATTTAAAGATGCTGATGACATTTTCCAGCAGTATTTGGCACGTACCCACACTTGTGGTTGACTGGCCAGCAAACTCACCAGACCTGAATCATATGGAGAATCTATGGGGTACTGTCAAGAGGAAAATGAGAAACAAGAGACCAAAAAATGCAGATGAGCTGAAGGCCACTGTCAAAGAAACCTGGGCTTCCATACCACCTCAGCAGTGCCACAGACTGATCACTTCCATGCCATGCCGAACTGAGGCAGTAATTAAAGCAAAAGGAGCCCCTACGAAGTATTGAGTACATATACAGTAAATTAACATACTTTCCAGAAGGCCAAATATTCACTAAAAATGTTTTTTTTTTTCGTCTCATGAAGTATTGTAATTTTTTGAGATAGTGAATTGGTGGGATTTTGTTAAATGTGAGCCAAATCATCACAATTAAAAGAACCAAAGACTTAAACTACTTCAGTCTGTCTGTCTAGAATTTATTTAATTCACGAGTTTCCCAATTTGAGTTGAATTACTGAAATTAAATGAACTTTTCCACAACATTCTAATTCATTTAGATGCACCTGTAGATAGGATGTCGTGTTTATGTACATGAAGCGTGGTACTTACAAATGTGAAGAGATGTGCATAATCCATGAGGTCTCGAAGATGATTAAGTGCCTCACGTATAGCGTCATCCCCCTTACCCATGTGCTGCAATGCTATAAAGAAAAACAGCTCATTTAGAAGTCACTATTTCTTGGGAGCTGGGAATATTTATATTGAACGTTTTCACAACGCATCATCAATTGGCCATATTGGCGGCACTAAGTGTAAACAATGGCACTGAACCAAACCAAATTTGCATATTTTGCTGATTATTGCTGCTGAAAATGGTCATGTTATTGCTATGTTTTGGGCTATACTAATCGGTCAGACCAGGAAAAACATTTTAAGTACTACAGACCGCCACAGAATTGTAACAAATAAAGGAGAAGAGTGCAAAAACTGTCTGAGGAACAATAGGCGTTTGTGGTTTTGCCAAACTGAACCAGGATTTCCAGGGCAAGAATCTTGACAACATTCATTTGTTCTTATCATTTCCAGTCAGGTAGGTGAAATATTAGGCTAATATCTTAATTAATACTGCTCGTATGTATCTTTACCACCTATTAACTTTATTTTGTCAGACTACTGTGCCCTTTTCAGCTTACTGTCTTACTCTATATGATTTAGGAGCTTCCACACATTTTTGTCTGTGGTTTAGACAGCATAAATTAGCAGAACAACATATTCTGTAGTGCATTAACTGTGCAATCTATGTTGTTGTTTACATCCGAGTATCGTCAATATGGCCTTGCATCAAATTGATCAAAACTGATAAAATTATCAAATTGTCAAAATGTCGTAATTATGCTTTTAGAAATATGTTTGTCTCGTTTACAGTAAAAAAAAAAAAAAAAAAAAACAGCCCAGGTTGCATTTTGGCAATAGTTATCCTATAATATATTGCGAATCGAAAAGTATATCTGTTAACTTTGTTGAATCTGATTATTTTATTTGGAAAATTTCATATTCACAAAAGTAGAGGAAATAATTCTAAACCTTTTTAAAGGTTTTTATGATTTTCATTCATATGGATTCTCTCTTCAATGCATCGATAGTAAAAAAAAGTAAAGATACAATTGTCTCTGCTAAAGAGTTAAAGTTGATTGAAAAGTGAATTTATATACGCTGTCATTTGGAATATTGACATTTGGTTGTATTTGTGTGTATTTATATCTAAAATGTAAATTGTAAACTCAATTTTTTTGTTTGTTTTATTTTATTTGGATGTATTGTTATATTTGTATTTGTTTGTTGTAGTTTGTAATATTAATTAAACACTAATAAAGTTACTACATTTTTTTGGAAACGTTTAAGGAAATTTCTTATGCTCACTTGATTAAAAATACAGTAAAAACAGTAATAATGTGAAATATTATTACAATAAAAAAAAGAGTTTTCTAACGGCTGCTGAAAATTCAGCCTTGTAATAAACAAATGCAACAAATAAATGTAAAATACATACTAAATAGTAAATCTATATTAGGCATTTCTTAATCTCTTAATTCACAGTTTTAAATTTCCTATAAACCTACTCACAAAACTTCAACCTACCTAGTTGGTCCTCACAGCTATCAAACAGCAGCAAAACAGCATCACCAAGTGGACAAGTATGATATATCAACGACAAAAGACTTTAAATCTGGATAAATGTGAATTTAAACAACAGAATGTGTCGAAATCGGAGTGATTTTTAAAATATATATTTGAATAAAATATAACCGAGAATAAATTGTTGTAAATAAACGGTGTGTTGTCGTTTTGACAAGCCACCGTGATATCAAACGTGACTCGTCTAACAAAGTGAGCGTCAAACTTTTTTCCTGCTCCACGCTGTCAGGATTTAAGTTAGATAAGATAATGTTAATTGATTTGGAGTACTTACAGACAAGAAACAGCATGAGGAGGAAGGTTGTGCAGATCTGAGCGATTGTGGGTGGAGGTTTGCAGTTCCACCTTAAGCCTTTGAAAGCCTTAAAGAGTGACACAGTCCAACCATTTCACACATGCTTAATGTTTATCAGGGCCATGATTACAAATCAAAACCTTGGTAGTATTAATCTCATGATGTGCATTTGTTCATAATTGTTCTGAAAGCAACCACTAAGCTGATACTGGCTATGTTCAAAATAGCTACTACTTTAACAAATCAAAGTACGTTACTTTGATTCGTTACCCTTTTTGATTATTCAGCTGTGGTAACGTTACTTCAGGAAAGTCAAGACGAGTAAATAATTAAACCGCACTTTATATCTGGCTTCGAGTGAAATAAATGAGTGGATATAGTTTCTTTAGCATTATCATGTAGTTATAAATATAACTCGTTGTATTTAAATGTTTCGTTATTAAATGAAAATAATCATGCATTTTGGGATTTGTAGTTTCTTGATGTTTCATGTGACGGTGCTTTGAATGCGGAAGCACGTCACGTCACTCACTGCGCCGACGCGGGAAACACACGAGTGCATGCAGTCAAAACAATCCAGAACTTCTGTTTACGTGGAATTTGCTGCTTTATCCTGTGTGAGTTATTCTAATTAAAAGCTATGCTGTTTTACATTTGGGTTAACGTTTTTACATCTTCGCTAGCCTAACTGCATTGCTATTACGTGAACTTGTTATGAAACTGCATATGTCACTTGCCCAAGTTAGCTATAATTGACTTGGATTTCATTAGCATGATAAGAGATAGACAATATCATTTTCTAGTTCATGTTATTAAAAATGTACTTTTCACTACATTTAAGGCTACGTGTCAAAGCACTGGTCCAAAATGTCTAAGATTGAAAAGATGAGTATCCTGGGGGTGAGGAGTTTTGGAGTTGAGGATAAAGACAAACAAGTGATCACCTTCTTCAGCCCTTTGACTGTCCTTGTAGGACCTAATGGAGCTGGAAAAACGGTTTGTATATAGCTGTCAGCCATGACACTGATGAAATGCAGAAAAAATGCTTTTATGTTTCAGTTTCACATAGCCAATATGAAACATAGATTTTATATGAGATATATTTATAAATATTATATTTATATTTAAGTTCTACCTACCAATAACTTTATATTTGTTTGAACTATTTATCTTAATGATTTCGCAGACCATCATTGAGTGTCTCAAGTACATCACTTCAGGAGACTTTCCACCAGGAAGTAAAGGAAACACATTTGTCCATGATCCCAAAGTAGGTCTTTGACAGGAGTAATGCAAGTAAACAAACTGGAAGGTTGCATGTCTATATGTGACCCTGAACCACAAAACCAGTCTTAAGTAGCATGGGTATATTTGAAGTAAAGATCATGTTCCATGATGATATTTTTTTTAAATTTCCTACTGTAAATATATCAAAACTTATTTTTTGATTAGTAATATGCATTGCTAGGAACTTCATTTGGACCATCTTTAGATGATTTTCTCAATATTTTGTCGTTTTTGCACCGTCAGATTCCAGATTTTCAAATACGTGTATCTCAGCCAAATATTGTCCTATCCTAACAAAACATACACCAATGGAAAGCTTATTTATTCAGCCTCCATGTTTAAAAAAAATACCCTTATGACTGGTTTTGTGTTCCAGGGTCACATATTAGCCTTCACACCAATGCACAATAAAGTTGTTTATTATAAACAGCCAATTTTAAATGCTCAAGCTCTTTAAAGCAGGATGGATTCTGATTGGCTCTTAATGCTAATGTTGATCTGTTGTAGGATGCTCATGAGACAGATGTACGGGCACAGATTAGACTCCAGTTTAGAGACGTGAATGGTGATCCTTTGGCAGTCCAGAGGTCTATGCAAAGCACACAGAAGGGCAAGAAAACCGAGTTCAAAACCCTTGAGGGTGTCATTACAAGAATCAAGTAAGTTGTACTTGTGTCATACACTACCGTTTAAAAGTTTGGGGTCTGTAAGAATTTGTAAAAATATTTGAAGGCTTTATTTATTTGGCTAAAAATACAGTAAAACTGTACTGTTGTGAGAGATTATTACAACCGTTTTGTGTTTTAGTATATTTTAAAGGGATAGTTCACCCAACAATGAAAATTCAGTCATTAATTGACCATATGCACAGATTACTTCCTTGTTTTAGACAAGCCAGCTAAGTCATTTTACGGCCAACTGTACTTTGCAGTAATAGGAGTGTACTTTGCTCGTTTTCTCTACATAATCCATTCACAATCAAAGAAAAGTTTTGTTTGTCTCAGAGGACCAAACGTCCATGTATACTGTTTTAAGAGTGACAAACGTCAGTTTAAAAAAAATATGTGAGTAAAGCTATCATTGACGGTAATAACCAGACGAAGCATCTGACAAGCTGATGTCAAAAAGGAGCTGTGCATTAAATGATTCAGACTAAATATAGAGTAACAAACTAGAGCAGAACCAGTTTGTTAAATATAATTAGAGGAACCGTATGTAAGAAATGTATTTCAGTTAATCATAAAATGGCTCTGACATGTCACTAGACATTAAGAAATCATGTTCATTTCAAATACTTATATCACTGACAACAGTGGTCCGGCCAGGATATTGTCATTTAAAAGCGAAAGTTGCAGCCCACAACTGATGTTATTGTTGTCATTTTGTGTTTTGGTCTGAGGCTCCACCCTCCAGCTATCTACTAGTCACGAAGTCAGTAGAGTTTCGTCCTCCGGGTTGCCAGCTCAGCTGCAGTTATGAACGTGTCGGATAAAACATGTATAACGTTACGAAACCTAAAAGCCTCGTTATGAATCCGAAATATGTCGTGACAAAGTCCAAAATAAAACAAGGATTTGTATAGGAGATGCCCTTGAAAGATGGAGACGGCTGAAAACGGAGAAGAATTTGAAGACAGACGCCAAAGTTGCTAATTTTCTCCTGGACAGGTAAGATTCATCTATGTTTGGTCGGCCGTGCTAAATGCGTTCACAAAAAGCTTTATGTCGCACCACTAGCAGGGTATGAATACAATCTATGTTACGACTGAAATGTGGTATTACACCGTCTCTACACCGGACGTGACAGTTGTCGCGCCGCAACAGCTAAAGTCTGTCTACACTGGACGCGACAAAGCGACCGTTGCAAATCATTTAAACTTTGTGTGAGCACGTCATAAATAGAACGCGGCAGTACAGGGCTCGCAAAATTTCAAAATCTCTGGTAGCCCTTCGGGCAGGTACTCTTCAGATTTTGGTAGCCCGGAAATTAATTTAACTAGCCCAAATAAAAAAAAGACCCTTTTTTTTTAAATATAGAAAATCAGCTAGGAGTCTAATCAAAAATGTTTTTAATACACAAATATAAACAAATATCAAGGAAGTCATTTTATTTCATTATATTTATTTCATTTAGCGTATCTGTAGAATTTTTAAATATTAATTTAAAGCAATTCATGACCCTTTTTAAGATCTGCACAAGTAAAATAAACAGTATTGGGACTGGACAATGTAAAGTAGAATATTAAGCCATAAAATGGCATGATTTAAAATTCAGATACAGTTTCACAAAAAAAAAGAAAAAAAAAATCTTACACTATGGCATTTCATCCTTTATACCATTAAAAGGGATAAATTGAGTATATAACCGTTCTACAGTGTTTTGAAAGTGATTGCAGTACCAGTTTTGGCCACAATCCTACATACGGTTCCTTTAAACATAGGCTATTTAATAGCTTTTACAGTTCAAGATAAAGCTTAAAAGATGTAGTTATTAAATTATATAAAATATTTAAAATTCATATTGAGTGTATTATTTAATCCTGTTACCAATAAAATTTAACTTATTTAATTTACTTACTGTAATTTGAATTTAAATAATTCACCCTTATAGGCTGTTTGTGTCTGAGCTTATTTATTTATTTATTTTAATGACTTTCTGCACTTGCTACACTATATACTTTAGTGCGGTAAAAGTACTACAATTTTTTATACTAGTAATTTTATAATAAATCGAAAAGCGAGACGTCTTGAAAGAACTAGGGAGTTGAAATGGCAGCTGCAGCTAATGAGTGATCCTCTGCTGCCATCTTCTGGTTATATAGGTAATCTTGTGTCATTTTCATCTTTAAAAGACGTTGTTTTCCATGAAAAGACTTTTTTCACATCTTCATGAATGAAAAGTGAATCTTTGAAGTGAATTTTATTGTAAAAATAATAAAGGCTTTAAAATAACACAAGATTTTAAAAATCTGTTTATTACTATGAAGGCAAGTTACTGATTATCAAGAATATGATTAAGATGTCCTTGAAGAGGAGTATCGCTAGCTAGCTAACGTTAGCCTAAACATCTTATGATAGTGTTTAGCATTTAAATGCACAACTATGCAGGTTCTCTCCTGGGATTACCAGGCTCGTATCAAATTATATGTTGTTAAATAATATGAAACTACATGTTCATGTCGCTATCATTATTTATGATGTTGCAATTATTTTTTTTTTCTGTTTCTGATAAGACTGAATTAGTAGAGGAGTCTCAAGAGTGTCCACCTATATATAGCACATATAAGATGAGCTTCAGCAGAAGTTTATGAGCTGGCTTATCATTATGCGTAAGTACTAAAGAACGCTCTGTGCAAATGGTCAATAACTCACCCTCATGACGTTCCAAACCAAAAGACCTTTGTTCGTCTTCGGAACACAAATTAAGGGTCAGAGAGCTCTCGGATTTCATCAAAAATATCCTAATTTGTGTTTACAAGATGAATGAAGGTCTTTCGGGTTTGGGACGACATGAGGGTGAGTAATTAATGACAGAATTTTCATTTTGGATAAACTATCCCTTTAAAATATAATTTATTCCTGTGATGGAAAAGCTAAATTTGCAGCAGCCATCAATTTAGTCCGCAGTGTAAAAAGAAACATTTGTTATTTTTTATCAATAATGAAAACAGTTGCACTGCTTAATAGTGTAGTGGAAACCATGAAACACTCTTTCAGGATTCTTTAGTGAATGCAAAGAAAAAACAGCATTATTTAAAAAGACTTGACCCTTGAAATGTGTATGTTATTGTCTCTGTTTGACATCAATTTGTCTTGACCTCTCTTTGCTTTCAGGCATGGAGAGAAAGTGAGCCTGAGCTCTAAATGTGCTGAAATAGACCGCGAGATGATCTCAGCACTGGGCGTCTCCAAGGCTGTTATCAATCATGTCATCTTCTGCCATCAAGAGGAGTCCAACTGGCCTCTCAGTGAAGGAAAGGCCCTCAAGCAGAAGTTTGATGAGATTTTCTCAGCCACAAGGTATTTTTATCTGGACAACAAATTTTTCACTAAAGGCTTCTGTCATTCAGTCACGTATCATATATTTTTCCTAAGGTCTACAATTTGCATCATAAATTAGTTTTTCATTTTATATCATCTCTGACTGCTAACATCCTCTGCTTTCTTTCTTTTTTTTGTTTGTTTGTTTGTTTGTTTTTGTTATTTCTGTAGCTTAGTTTACTTTCAATAATGTTTTTTTGTACTGTTTTAGTTACTGTATGTGATTATCAAGCCATTTTATCTCAAAATATCTAGGGAAATTTGTTCTTGCTGTAATACCTACACAATACACAGTGTATTTTGTAAATGCTCCTACACCTGGGGCCTGTTTTAGAAAGGAGGTTAAGTGAAAACTCTGAGTATGTTAACCCTGAAATGAGGGAAACTCTGGGTTTTCGGTTTCAGAATGGGAGGTATGTTAAACCTGAGAAAGCAGAGTAAGTCAAGCCCGTTTCTGAAAGAGAGGTAACTTATACTCAGAGTCAGTTACCATGGCAACTTACTCTGTGAACCTAACCTGGTCGGGAGCAGGTTTTCTTCGGTAAACCCAGAGTTTCTTTCGGTCTCCTCCCCCTTTTTAAAGCGCAAGTGATGTTTAAATACATCATTCATTCATTTATGCTTCAAAAATGCTTTTCTTAATGAGTGTTTTGGAATGTAAATTTAGTGCATTTTACTTAAAACATGAAAAATAATCTTAATGCAACTGGAAACAAGATTATTTTTCTTACCCAATTGACAGATAATATGCAAAATAAGAAAAATACACTTAAAAGATTAAATAAACACCTTACACTGTACACTGTAAAAAAAATATAAAAAATGAAATAAAGTGCAAAAACAATAATTTTACAGAGAGAAGTTTTTACAGAAAAAAGTTATTTTACAGATTTTTCGTTGTTTCAATTATGATATTTAACTTTAATTTTAAATTTTTTGTTTGGCAGACAGCTTCCAGTCATTTGACCGTTTTTTTACGGGACCTTTTTTACAGTATAAAACCTTTATTTTACAAAATTTCCCTTGTTTCAGTTACAATATTTTACTTAACTTTGTGGTTTTTGTTTGGCAGCTGTATCTGCCAGTGGTTTGACTGTTTTTTTACAGTGTAAAACCCTTATTTGACAGATTTTACCTAGATTACTACAATAAAAGCACTAAATGTTCTACAGAGAAACACTGTTATTTTACAAATCATTAAAATAAAAAAAACCTTCAATAAAGTTTCAAAGCATGCTCAAGGTGGAAAATGGACAGTTTTATTTAAAAGACAAAATACAAAGTCTTTACAAATGCCATATAAAATGTACATTTTAAATTTTTAGCTTTTTTTTTAAAGAAATACAGCACAATTACATTTAAAATACTGTGCTGATGAAGAACATGGAACAGTTTCATCAAAATGTTTAATTAAATATATATTCAACTTAAGACAACTTCACTTGCAGAGAAAATATGTCCTGATAATTTACTCACCCCCATGTAATCCAAGATGTTCATGTCTTTCTTTCTTCAAATAAAAAAAAAAAAGTAAAGTTTTTAAGGGAAAATATTCCAGGATTTTTGCATATAGTGGACTACAATGGGTTGAAGTTGAAGTTTCCAGTGACCCTTATTCCTTGGCTGGGATCATGTAGAGCCCTCTGAAGGTGCATTGAAACTGAAATTTGGACCTTCAACCTGTTGGCTCCCATCGAAAATTGGAGAAAAATCCTGGAATGTTTTTTTCAAAAACCTTTTTGACAGAAAAAAGAAAGACATTTTGATTTAAGAATCTTTAGATTTTTTTTTTTTTAATTGGAAACAACAAGACAATACTAAGTAAGAAAAGCATTTTTAGGTGCATTAATTTATTGCACATATTTTCATCATGCAGACACTGTCAAAGTGACAAAAATGGCATGTCCTTTCATAAATAAGATTATTATTTATCATATAGTATAGGATTATTTTGATTAGACATGTGTATTTATTTGACCTGTGTCATTTTTAAATAGTCAGAGCACATTAGTACAGACACTGTATGCAGAGCGGTAAAGAAAGTGTGCCTTGCTCTAATGCTCTTTCTGAGAATTTTAGTGTCATTGCCTACTGAGCACAAAGCCATCAAATATGAAGCTGATTGCTGTATGGAATGGAAGAATGGCAGATGAAAATGTATAATATATATATATATATATATATATATATATATATATATATATATATAAAACCACCACCACAGCTGTTAAATTTACTAGGTCATCTTTTTTTCCTATAAATGCACAAATGCAACTTTTATTCTTTTTTTTCATGTTGGATTTTAATATTCTTCCAATACTTCCATCTCCTCTTCATCTGTTCTTCATCATTTTGCGAGCCTTCATGCTGTTGGCTTCATTTCATTACTCTAATTAAGAAATGCAACCGTTTGGATTAGAGAACATTTCATTTTGTGAAAGAGCATTAGACTATGTGGAAAAAGCTGCTGCAAAGTGAAATTAGACACATAATTGTTTTTTTATATGACATATTTTAATGTCAAATATTTGTAAAATCATGTAGCCTACACTCATGAACCCTTTATGCTTAAAGCTTTACCTGGTTGAATTATGTTTACTTCCATGTTTATCTGTTTTCTTCTTCTAATTATTATTTTTTATTTTATTTTATTTTATTTTTTTGCCTGTTTGATACCATGAAAATTAATAGTTCAGTAACTTACCGTTCTGCCAGTTTTTACCTTTGATATTCTAATTATTAATAATTAAATAATTATATTCTTAATAATTATTAAGAATTAAAGTTAAGCATTGGCTCGAAATATGCAGAGGTCTTTTTGGCGGGAGCGGTTGCCATGGTGAATCATAATTTCGGAGCTCCATTGATCAGGGCTTTTCATAGTCAAGCTGCAAGCACTAAACTCAGAGTCAACCTACTCAGAGTGGATTGAACTAACTCATTTCAGCTGTTCTGTAACCGAAAACTCAGAGTTTCCCATCTCAGGGTAAGTCAACTCAGAGTTCAAGTTTTAACTCAGAGTTGGTTGAACCTCCTTATTGAAACAGGCCCCAGTAGGTGGCGATAAGTGTTTATTTATGTGTCTTTGGAGAGCGACTAAATGTTTACAACTGACACAGTGGATGTGCATGATGCAATTCATTCTTTGATTAATTTGTGAAACCCCACTAATTATATCTTTTAATTATTTTATATTAATTTGTAGTCACTTTTCTTTAACATTGGCTTGTCCTATAGTGTCTTCTATGCATATTAAGCTGGGATCACAGATGAATAGCTGGAAATAACCAAAACCTTTGCTTGAAGGTACATTAAGGTATTGGAGACCCTGAGGGCGCTGAGGATGAAGCAGACCAACATTGTTAAATCCTGCCAGATGGAGCTCAAGTATCTGAAACAGAACAAAGATAAAGCCCAAGAGATTAGAGAGCTCCTGTCCACTAAAGAAACTCAGCTGTCTTCCTCTAAAGAAAGTGTCCAACGCATCGAGAGTCAGATTGACCCACTGGAGGTGAGACACCAATTTTTTTTAAGGGGAGACACTGCAGACAAAAACACTGTTTTTTCTTGCACCTGTCAAGTTTGAGATTTTGGGCTTTTTGGTGTTTCATAAAGTATTTTTTCAGACTAGTGGAAAGAAAACACCTAAAATACACTGTTAAGTGTTTCTTTTATAGCACTTTATCTATTTGTGTCAATAGATTTCAATTAAAATCCATATTTTTAAAGGCCGTTTTCTCAAAATGAGTTTGTTCTCCTAGACTGAGCCATAAATCTCCACTTCAGTAACACTTACACACACACCAAACTTTACATTTTTATTCCAGTCTTTATTCAGGTTTATGCAGAGGGATTTGTTCATATAATTTGCTTCATTTTATACATTTTATTCCCCCAAAAATAGTAAAAAATACTTTTTCTGTCTGAGTGACAAAATAAGATATGAATATGAATATGTCAAAAAAATTAAACAAGAATTTTGAAGCTGACTTCATCCAGTGTTTAGATTTTTGTACTATATATGCAAATTAGCGCATATTTATTTAAATAAGGCCTATTTTGCATATTTAAACCTAACATTTATAATACAAAAAAAAATTGCAATTATCAATGTAATCAATTAACTGGGTAAGTAAGGTGATAACTATTAGTTAATTTTTTTACTATTTACTATTTTTTCTATTTATCTGCAGTGTCTCGCCTTAAACATATTTTATTGTTTTAACTTTATTTTTTAATTATTTATGTTTTTTTTAGGTCTGTGGTAGTTTATTGTATTGGATAATGAATATTGTTAAAAAATAGGTGATTGTAACGCAGATTAGAGTACCACTTAAAGCATGTCACAGTATCTTTAGCTGCACATTCATCCAAGAAATTTTTATTTTTTAATTAATGTATAAATGTATTTACAAAACCACATAATAATGTCTATTTTTTTATTCATCTGGTCAATTAATTCTTTATAAATAGAGTTGCAGAGATGCAGAAAATTTCTAGAAAAATTTCAGAATGTTTGGAAACTTTAAACGAAGAAAAAATCGGAAAATGTTTGTAAAGTTTCCAGATATGTAACCCTTTGCAACCTAATTTACAAATGAAAGGCTGGCTCATTCATTTTTGTACTTATTATTATTATTTATTTTAAACTTTGGAACCAAACTTTTTTTTTTGACAGTTCTGTGGTAGTTTATTGTTTTGGATAATTGATATTTAAAAATGTATTTAAAATAGCTGATTGTAACGGAGATTAGGGTACCTAAGTCACAGTATCTTTGGCTGCACACTCATCCAATAAATGTGTATTTTTTTATTTAATGTATTTACAAAACCACATAAGATGTGGAACAAAATTCTAGAATTTTTGGAAACTTAAAAAAAAAAAGTTTAAGTTTTTCAAACGTTTCCAGAAATTTGTCACTTTGCAACCCTATTTATTAATGAAAGGCCAAATTTAATTTTTATATTTATTTTAATTACTATTATTATTTGAAATATTTGACACTTTGGAAGCACACTTATAAATAAGATTAATCCTAAATTATTGATAAATCTGGCATCAGGGCAAAAAAAAGCAGTTTCACATTAACTATTGAGTTTAAAGCAATAGAAATGTGAGTTCAGATGGTCCCTGTTCAGAAAGTTCAGAGCTCTTGTGAAATGGTCAAAATGCACATCTTTGACTGCACATCAATTGCATTTTAGCCCATAGACTTATGCATTCATGTATATTCACCTTCCCCATATTTTCAGAATCGAATGTATGACATAGACAACAGCCTCAGCAAAGTGATGAAGTTGGATAATGACATCAAAGCTCTGGACAGCAGGAAGAAACAGATGGAGGATGATAACCAGGAGCTAGAGGAAAAAATGGAGCAGGTAACCAAGGTTTATTAAAAAAAAGAAGGCAACAACATCATCAATTATGAAAGTTTCACTACTATCAGCATTAGTCATAAATACCAGATAATGATCATCTGAAAGCAGAGGAAGTCTTTGCACACAAAACACGTACAGGATGTTCACTAATGGATGTTTTTGGTATTCTTCGGGCCTTTTTTATTTGATGGTGGAACAAGGGGGTTGTATTCGCAAGCAAATCTTTATTTATTTATTCAAGTTCAATTCAAGTCTGTAAATTGTATTAAAACAGACGCTTATCTTTTATTAGTAAATATTAATAGCATTTATTAGAACATATGTGTTTGTGTTCACTCACTGCTGTGCGTGTGCACTTGAATGGGTTAAATGCAGAAATAAGGGGTGTGCGATATATATCGTCTGCGATAATATCGTAATTGTTGTTTTAACGACGTGCAATTTGACATTATCGAGTACGCAACATAACATACTGAGTGTGTGCATATATTACATAATGAAGTCTATAAGTGAGTTTAAACTAGTGCATGTACACATTAGAGTATGTTCTTTCACTGCATGATTCAGTCTATTAAAATGAATTTACAATGATCACATAATTCAAGATATAGTTAATCAAGAGACGTTTTTTTTTTTTTAAATCTGAGTGGTTACAAATTTGATGCTGCTTTTATACAACAGTTCAATAAAATAGAGGTTAATTAAGAGACTTACATTTTAGACACCATATTATCTGGGTTATTTTTCTCCATTTCCCCAACAAAAATCTTTCCAAACGCAGCCACTGCACTGTTTTGCGTCTCTCAGCAACATGACGATGTTTCCTTCCTGAGTGAATCAACCATTTAAATGATTCAGTTAAATCGCTCACGTGCTGCCACATACTGGCGGTTTTAATTTCACATTTAAAGTATCTTGTCCATGTCCTTACGTCTAATTATCGTTGTCGATAAAATCCCAGAAAAAAATATTGATATTATTTTTTTGTCAATATCACACACCCCTAGTGAAACCATACTATAACCACACGTCGCATCACTTTAAACTGTATTTTAACCAGAGATGTTCACAAGTCTTTAACCTGGAGTCTGAGTCAAGTCTGAAGTCTTTGTTGCTGGAGTCTGAGTCAAGTTTTGAGTCACGAGTCCGAGTCGAGTTCGAGTCGAGTCTCAAGTCATTTAATGGCTCACAAAAAAAAAATCCCATTCATCATCCTCATGTATTGAAATCTTCCTATTTACGAAGCTGTTTTATAGGCTATTGGCAAAATACACTATACTGCCAAAAGTATTGGGACACCCCCTTCTAATCAACAGGTTGAACTATTTTAGTAATTTCCGTGGGTACAAATCTTAATGTTTAAGCATATAACGATATTCTAGGGAATTGTGTGCTTCTAATTTTATAGAAACAGTTTGGACTGGACCCATTTCTATTCTATCATGACAATGCTTCTGTGTATTAGGCAAGGTTAAAAAAGAAATGATTGATTCATTCTGTTCTAAAGAAGGGGGTGTCCCAATACTTTTGTCCATGTAGTGAATGTACAAGTCATTGCTGTTTGGTGTTGAGTTTTTGGCTCAAGGTCTGCATTTAAAGTCACACCAGAGGTGTTCAGTTGGGATTAGGACTTTGCTTTCTGCAGACCAGTCAAGTTCTTCCACACTGACTGACTGAATCAATCATTTCTTTTTTTAACCTTGTTTTATACACAGAGGCATTGTCTTGTTAGAACAAAAACAGTCCTGTCCAAACTGTTGCTATAAAATTAGAAGCACACAATTCCCTAGAATATCATTATATGCTTAAACATTAAGATTTGTACTCATGGAAATCACTAAAGTAGTCAAACCTGTTCAGTAGAAGGGGGTGACCCAATACTTTTGGCAATATAGTGTGTATGTTCTATGATCTGCTTTATTTATTTTCTAATAAAAGAGGTGTGAAGATGTAAGGTTAATGTACATCCATGTACATACATAATTTACTAAAAATATCACAAAAGGGAGCGTGCATATCTAGAAAAAACAAGATTCCTAAGACAAAGCCTTGCAGCGCACCATTTTTTAAATTTATTAAGAACCCTGATTCTGTGTTGTGCTGTTTCAGGTGTTTCAGGGCTCAGACGATCAGCTGCAGGACATGTATCAAAACCATCAGAAGACTGTGAAGGAGAAGGAACGTAGACTCACAGATTGCCAGCGAGAGCTTGAACGCGCCGGCCGAGAGTGCCAGAGGATGAACCGCATCAAATCTGACCTGCTAGTTGAGCAAGGTAGTCAAACTTACCTTTATGTGTTAGTGATTGTGGACATCTATTTTCTAAATACCCTCAAATGGTTGTTTAGTGGATTCTAATATTTAAAATAGAGTCACTAGAAGAAAAATTATGTTAGTCATTTTAGTTAATATCACAGCTACTTTGCTACTTGCTATTGCACTATTGTTGCAACTAACAAATATCTGTCAATTACTACTTTGATTTAGTGGCAACAAACTTCTTTTTAGCCGCATTAAACACAAGTACTTGAATTTAGAAAAGTACTTTTGCTCATATTGCCTTTTAACAGCACATATGAAATTTATTCTTTATAAGAGCTGTTCATTAACATTATTTGCTTGTTTCAAGGCCGTCTGCAGTTGGAGGCAGATAGGCACACACAAAATATTAAAAAGAGGGACACCCATGTCAAGAATTTAGCATCTTTCCTGGAGTTGGAGGGTTATGACCGGACCCCTCTGAATGAGCGACAGCTTCAGAGCTTCCACAGACAAGTCAAAGAGAGACTGGACCAGGACACAGAGGCCCTCAACCAAACTATGGTAAGGTTTGAGTAACACTTTGTAATAACTTTAATATTATAATCAGGGGTACACATAAGTTTTTTTTAGCTTGGTACCTGGAGATTTGGTTTGGTCCTCACACTACATATAGTGTGACCTATTAAATATACCTCCAAAAATGTATTAATAAAAGTGATGATAATATCGTTGGACTTTATTTTTTAGTTTTATATATATATATATATATATATATATATATATATATATATATATATATAATATTTATTTTTTAATTAGAATTTTTATCATTTTCAAACCTAAGCTTTTGTTTTGGCGGGTTGCTGGCAAGTAAGTATACGCGTTCCCACCGGGTTTCGCGCTTCCGATTGAAGAGCGTTCAGTGAAGAGTGTCAGTAAATGAAATGTCGTGTTGTTGCATTGTGCTTTGAAAGCATCATCGAATAGCTTGGATTTATTCTTTCAGTTCGAATAGAAATCTTATAAAGTGTTACAGCTTGTCAATGGTAATTTTGCATTAACAACTGCAACCATATCAGTATGCAAATGCACGCTCTGAACTTATTTACACAACACATGTTCTTATTTTGGTCACGTATGCAGACCTGCAGACCACTTATGTGCACCCCTGATTATAACATTGTATTATGATCCAATAATTTTTGTATTAAATGCTTAACAGAATAGCATTGAATCAATTCAGATATGAATGGAACTTTTGACTTATCAGTTATGAACTCACCTGATATCCGTACTTGAGTAAAAGTACAGATACCTTGCAGTGAAAATTACTCCACTACACGCCACAAGTCACCAATTTCAAAACAACTTGAGTAAAAGTCTTAGAGTATGTGATTTTCACAGTACTTTACCTATACTAAACAGGGTTCCAGTGGGATTTGAAAAAGT
Source organism: Garra rufa (assembly GCF_049309525.1). NCBI lineage: Eukaryota > Metazoa > Chordata > Actinopteri > Cypriniformes > Cyprinidae > Garra > Garra rufa. The sequence goes on from NC_133379.1 coordinate 9,208,258, forward strand.
TTTGAAAAGTATGGAGTTTAATTTAATGGTCTGGAAAAGTGTAGAAAAAAAGAAAGCAGAGTATGGAAAAAAAATTGTGTTTCCAGACTTTTTCCCCCATTTAGTTTTTTTTATAATGGAAAATTAAGAATTTAATGAAAATAAATTTATTGAACAAGAAGTGAGGTTTCATGGCAGCTGTTTAGTGATTCTTTAGTGATTGTCAAATATGACTGAATAAAACCAAGGTGCAGTTTTTCATTATGCAAAAAGCAGGTTATAAGCATTTTGGGTTTCTTCTAACTATATTCTTAGCATCGTATTACATCGCCTCAAGGACCTTTGCAAAAATAAAAAATATGCATACTTTTTTGTGTGCACAAGAAACCATTAAATTTAGCTTATTATAGGACAATGCACACTGATCACTGATTATAGGGTGACCATATTGTAGTTTCAAAAAAAAAAAAAAAAAAGATGGTGGTGGGGTCAAAATATGTCATTTCCATACCAAAACTACATATTTTACAGTGACTGTTATGCAGATTGATCATTAACAGAGCTAAAAAGCTTCCTACCACAGTGGCCATCCTTCACAAAACTAATATCTACCACAGTTTATCACAGGTAGAAAGCAAAATGTTTCAATACAAGCATTTCAGTCAAATGGAATTTATGCAATATTTCAAACCTTTAACTCACAAGACAAAATCAACCAGCCGCAACAGTTTAAAATCAGCCCATTTCCATAAAAAAATGTGGATTTGGCAACCCTAAATCCAACACGAGCTGCATCCAAAGCGATTTAAATACTCTGCGACTGATGCACAAAAATTATATTCAATACTAAAATGTTTGCTATTACATTTAACAACTCACAAGGAACTAAAGAAACATAGGGCTATATATACACAGGGGGCTAACAAACTTAAGATAACAAGACACACCTGGGGAGACTAATCAGGGGGACTACAAACTGACTACAAATACCACCGGAGACAGGAAGTGACATAAAAGTCCAAGACAAGGCGCAGAGAGCATGTAACATAAACAAGAATGAGTTAATTTGTAAGGAGAGCAATTACATTTATTTTCTAAAAGCAAAATAAAACTGGACACCACAGGATGACAAAAAAACAAACTAACAAACAAATAAAAAAACAATATCCTTCAAAAAGGTATTTTCAGTATAATGGATAGATAAAATAATGCTAAGTAAAATTAAAAAGTCAAAGCCGTCTTGCACTGGATGTGCGGGTTTTAGCCTCATTGCTAGCTGCAGTCATGTCCTCATCTCATATGTGACCCTGGAGCACAAAACCAGTCTTAAGTCGCTGGGGTATGTTTGTAGCAATAGCCAAAAATACATGGTATGGGTCAAAATTATTGATTTTTCTTTTATGCCAAAAATCATTAGGAAATTAAGTAGAGATCATGTTCCATTAAGATTTTTTGTAAAATTCCTACTGTAAACATATCAAAATGTAATTTTTGATTAGTAATATGCATTGTTAAGAACTTAATTTGGACAACTTTAAAGGTGATTTTCTCTGTATTTTGATTTTTTTTGCACTCTCAGATTCCAGATTTTCAAATAGATGTATCTCGGCCAAATATTTTCCTATCTTAACAAACCATATATCAATAGAAAGCTTATTTATTGAGCTTTCATATGAGGTATATATCTCAGTTTTGTAAATTTTATCTTATGACTGGTTTTGTGGTCCAAGGTCACATATGTGACCCTGGACCACAAAACCAGTCTTAAGTCGCTGGGGTATATTTGTAGCAATAGCCAAAAATACATTGTATGGGTCAAAATTACTGATTTTTCTTTTATGCCAAAAATCATTAGGAAATTAAGTAAAGATCATGTTCCATTAAGATTTTTTGTAAAATTCCTACTGTAAACATATCAAAATGTAATTTTTGATTAGTAATATGCATTGTTAAGAACTTAATTTGGACAACTTTAAAGGTGATTTTCTCAGTATTTAGATTTTTGTGCACCCTCGGATTCCAGATTTTCAAATAGATGTATCTCGGCCAAATATTGTGCTATCCTAACAAACCATACATCAATAGAAAGCTTATTTATTGAGCTTTCATATGATGTATACATCTCAGTTTTGTAAAATTTAACCTTATGACTGGTTTTGTGGTCCAGGGTCACATATATAAAACACATGTGATTCACAACTAATAGCTAAGGAACTCGCATTCACGTAAAGTAGCCTTGTTGACAGATTTGGGTGAGTAAGGGCAGTATCATGTCTTCTGCAGCAAAAAAAGCTAGGTGTCATGCAAAATTTAATGTGTAATTGCAACACTCGTTTCAAATGTAGTGGAGTAAAGAGTACTAATACTCATTCAAAAATGTAGTAGAATTAAAATTGTTGATATCTTTGATACTCAGTAAAACTATAAAGTATCCAAAAAGGTACTCAAGCACAGTAACTAATTCCATTTAGTCAAATACTTTATACCTCTGAACTCAGTATTGTAACATGTTGCCATTTTGAATAATCATTTCTTAACTTGTTTTCAGCATGATATGCAGGACAAAGAGGCGCAGAAGCAGCAAAGCATCGATGATCTCCGTGATAAGAAGACGGGTCTAGAGAGAACCATTGAGCTGAAGAGAGACATACAGGCCAAGAAACAGCAAGAATTGAAAAACATCAAGTCTGACCTCCAAAGACTTGAGGGCTCCTCAAGCAGACTACAGGAGCTAGACACTGAGCTTCAAAAAGCGGTTAGGCCTGGACTACTGCAGATGTATTTGTATCAATGTTTTGTTGGTTTCCTCAACTGATTCCTTAAGTAAAATTAGTAAAAAGGGGGAAAATAATACTAATGCCATCACTGGCACCTGTATTGCTTTTGAACACGCCTTAACATGTGTGTTCATAGGAGCGTGAGCTTGATGATGCCATGCAGGCCTGTCAGGTGGACAGTCTGAAGGCAGAGGTAATTGATCTACAGAAGGAGAAAACTGAACTGGATCAGGCTCAGCGCAAGCTAGACCAGGAGATGGAATTGCTCAACACAAACACTGCGGCGCGCACACAGATGGACATGCTCAAGAAGACCAAGGTAAGCTCAAACTCAATCACATGCATTTTTTTGTCCATTAGTGGCCAACAAAAACAAATAACAAACATAAACAACGTATGTCCAAAAATGCACATCTATGCAGTTTAAATAGCGCAACAAAATCTCCACAACACGAACGAAATTGGTGCAACACAATGGACACAAGCCTATTTATAACTACTTTATTACACTTATTGCAAATAAAATACTGCTACTTTTACATAGTGTAAATTAGGGATGTAACAATATCCTTAATATGATAATACGATAATACTGAAGAAAAATGAAGACTTGGAAAAAAAATAAACATTTTGTATATTTTAAAGTTCAATTATTCTGTCTAATGCACTTTGAGAGTTCACAATTAAAAGCTCCAACCCATGATCCTAAGAAAATTTAAGTCAGAAAAGAAAGTCAGTGAATTGACTCAATTCTCTTTTTAGTTGTGATATGCTGTCTCAGTCTAAATTACACTCACATGGTGTTATAGAAGCCAAACTAATTGAAATATAATAATAATAAAAATAATAACAATTTTATATTAGTGTTATTCCTATGACAGTAATAGCCATATAGTGTAAACAACTGCACTGTAAAATAAATGAAAATTAATATTTCAAAGGTATATTATTTTTTTATTTACACTACAGGAGCGAAATCGCAATATTTATTTCCTCATTTCTACACTTGAAGGAGATATTTTGAATTTGGGCTGCAGTAACGTTACCCATTTAAACCACTAGCTGTCAGCAATTCATACTGCACTTTTAAGCTTTTATTTTGATGGAAACAACAGTAGAGTTTTTATTTTGAAGGAAAACTCCAGCTTCAGTGAAAACATGCTTGCTGCAAATCTAGTGAAATGCTGGAATCATCTGCCATGAAAATAAAGCATAACTGGTAGCTGTTGCATTCCCAAACGTGAGCTAAACCCACAGCACATGCAATAAATGTGTTCACTGCATTCACACATTAATTGTCTGAATGAAGTGCGCGCTTTGCTTTGAAACGTGCAGTGAAAACAGACTTGTTAAAGGGATTAAACCATATTGTGCTTTCAGTTTTAATTTGTTTGACAGATACTGTGCCAAAACATAACTTTAAAGACCTTAGAATTCGAGTTAGAGTGATAATATCGAGACAGTTTTGCTATCACAATACCACAATATTGATAATATAGTTACATCCCTAGTTTAAATAGAATCTATCTCTATTTTTACTTAGTGTAAACAACATATCGATAAGAAAATACTTCCGTTGTCAGTTAGTGTAAATGGCATCTATCGCTAAGAAAGTATAATACTTTCACTTATTTAAAACCAACATGCAAGCTTTATACTAGTGGTATTTTTTGAATAGTTTTCCATACTATACCATTGTTTTTTTATGGACTCTTAAACATGCACATAGTATTACTGCTGCTGCTGTTTCATGTGGTCACATAAAACAGTGCTTTAAAGTTAAAATTGCATACTAGAGTTAATTGTGTAACAAAATTATTAATTTTAAACAGCTTTTACTGCACCAAACGTTTTAAATGACACTTTAAATTTGCATAGCTATATATATATATATATATATGACATGCCAGTGGTTTCAAAAAATTGTTACAGTAAAATGTTAAAAATGAGCTTTTTGTTAGACTATTACCTCTGGTATAAAGTACTTAGCTTTAACACATCCTCTAAAAAGGGAGCAGAAGTATTTCCATTGTCTTGTGGTGATTTCATTTTGCTGCGACTAGTTTCCATTGTGTTGAGGCAATTCTGTTTTGTTATGGCTTGTTTTCATTGTGCTGTGGTTTGGTTCTGCGTTGTTGTTAACTTATATTTATTTTTGCTTTTATTATTTGTTGTGTTGTACATTACTGGGCCACCGTATGAGATACTATAATAGATGACACAAAATAATTAATAGTAATAGATGTGTATTAGTACGTCAGCACATTGCTTGCAGTATATAACTGTAACACCTAGATGTCAGTACATGTCTTTATATCAGTGGTGGCCAATGTTGATCCTGGAGAGCTGCAGTCTTGCAGAGTTTTGCTGCTACCTAGATAAAAACGTACCCGCTTGTCGCTTTCTACTAACACTTTGGCCTTTATAAGGCTTGTTTAGATTTGTTTGATTAGGGCAGTGACTCTCTAGGACCCACCTGGCCACCCCTACTTTATATGATTAGCTTGAGGCATCAAAATTATTTATTTTGATATAATTAATTTTTATGTTTTATAAATTGAAATAAATGTATTTTTATAGGTTATGTGCAATATATGAAATTCAATATCAGAAAATGTTTATGTCTTTATACTACTTTAAAGCAAAAGTGTTTACATTTTTCAGTCATATACAGATATTTTGTATATAAGGAATATCCAAATTATGTACTACTATTGTCAGAATTTAGTCAGGGCACACTGTAAGAACAGTCTAGCATGCCACTATTTAAATTGTTTATTGAAATATGCTAGGCATATGCTTACATATATTGTACTTTTATCATATATCATCAGTGCTTATGCCAGACAGGGGCTGGTGAGGTGAAAGTTTTATTCAACATAAAAATAAGTACTTTATATCTGCTTTTGATTCCAGTTGGAAAAAGACGAGCAAGTGAGGAAGATCAAGTCGAGACATAATGAAGAGCTGGTGTCCCTGCTAGGACACTTCCCAAGCAAGAAAGAGCTAGAGGACTGGATCTACTCCAAATCCAAAGAGATCAACTCCACCAGAGAACGGCTCAGCAAAATGAAGTCTGTCACACTTCTTAGCAATTAGTTTTTCTATAAACGTGTATAATAGTAGGTGTTTTAAAGACTAAGCTAGAGAAGGTTAAAAAACTAAATTTTTAGTCAGAGGATAAAATTTGTTTTGTTCAGGTAACACAATCTAAACGTCTACGTGATAAACGACACATGCACTGATCTTGATATAACAGAAAATATCACATTTGCACAACCACCCACATACTTAATATCTTTTCAAGATATGTGCGGTTTCGATTCCGGGCTTCTGAGGAATATATCATATTTCAGGGCAACGGATGTACACAATGAAGTATTCAAATGATAATATTAAGCGTACACAGACAGGCATAATAGGGCTGTCTAAACAAACATTGCTGAATATTCATATTAAAGCCTTGCACTTATAGTAGTGTACACAAACTAAAAAAAAAAAATTAAAATCACTAAAATACATGCTTGCATGTAAAATATTGTCCTAGAATATACAGTTTGCAAAATAAAAATGTAAAAAAAATATATATTTCATTTTTCTCCAGCTCCAGTGGTGAATAAATTCACAGTAATAGTAAAACAGCATTTTAGCATTTAATTATGTTGCCCTGTGATTGTAATGCATTGTAAACTAGCATTGCTAGACAACAATCTTGTGCAAAAATTTTCATTTTTGTTTCATAGTAAGGAGCTTGCATCTGGAGAACAGAAGAAGACTCACTTCACTGCAGAAATCAAACGTAAGGAAGAGCAGCTGGCCAGTTATGAAGAACGACTGTTTAACGTGTGCGGCAGTCAGGATTTTGAGTCGGACTTGACCAAACTGGAGGATGAGTTGGAGAAGTGTTCCAAACAAAGAGGTACAGAAGTGTGTTAACATTTTAGAGCTACACAAATTATACATGAACATTTTCTGTGCTTATTTTGAAGGAAAATCATTTGAATGACACAAAATTGACACAAAATTCGTACCAAACCATACATAAAGCCACAAGAGTCAGGGGACGCATTACGTGAATGATGACCTTTGAATTCTGCTTAAGTTTGCGGATTTTGCAGATAAAGATTCTGCGTGGGCCTGGTTCAGGGTAAATTACTGTTTATTGCCAAACAGGATATACTGACCTTTTTTTTGCCAAGTATAGCAATAACTGGATATGAAGGAGCAAGCTGGTGACTCTAATGTGGTAGGTGCTAATGTTACCTACACAGATGAGGTCAAGTAGCTTGTAGCGGTTGCATTACCCTTTATGTGTGCTTAGACCTCCATGTTCTTAATGTTATTCTTCTAAACTTATTCTCTTCTCTCGCCTGGATCTTTTTATGAGCAGCCATGTTGGCGGGTGCCACAGCCGTGTACAGTCAGTTCATCAGTCAGCTGACGGAGGAAGGCGAGCCCTGCTGTCCCGTATGTCAGCGTGTGTTCCCGTCAGAGGCAGAGCTCCAGGACGTCATTAATGACATGCAGTCCAAGCTCCGGCTCGTCCCAGACAAACTAAAGAACACTGAGCATGACCTGAAGAGGAAGGAGCGTAGGAAGAATGAAATGATAGCACTAAAGCCCATCAGGCAATATATTTTTGTTTTTCTGTCTGTCCATTCTTTTATTTCTATATTTATCTATCCTCCATTAATCCATGCTTCCATCTTTTACTTTTCCTACAGTGCCTATAGAAAATCATCATACCCCTTTGAAATAGTTACTTTATTTTTCATATAGCCTGAAGTCAAACTTTTCCAGTTTTATTTACATTTTTTGTCTTGCAACAACAAACCAATGAAAGAAAAGTTTTGCAAATTAATAATAAAAAAAAAAAAAAAAATCTAAAATAACAGGGTTGGAAAACTCGTCAAAGTCCCTTGATTTAATACTTCGTAGAGCCACCTTTTGCTTTAATTACAGCCATCAGTCATTTTGGATACGTCTGTAATAGCTTTGCACATCTTGATTGGGGAATATTTGCCCATTCTTCCTTGCAGAATTGCTCAAGTTTAGTCAAATTCTGTGGTGAGCGGCAATTGACAGCTCTCCAAATCCATCCACAGATTTTCGATTGGATTTAAGTCAGGGCTCTAGCAGGGGGACGCAGATTTTTCTCAAGAACTTGGATGTACTTGGCAGCATCCATTTTCACTTCAATCCTGACCAATTGTCCAGTCCCAGCTGAAGAGAAACACCCCACAACATAATTCTGCCACCACCATGCTTTACAGTAGGTGTGGTATGTTTTGGGTGGTGTGCTGTGTTTACCTTTTGCCAAACAGCACTTGGAGTTCGATCCAAAAAGGTGATTTTGGTCTCATCAGACCATAGCATCTTTTGCCAGAAGGTGTCAGACTCTTTCAAATGTATTTTTTGCATAGCACAAATGAAAAAAAGGCTTCTTTCGTGCCACCCTGCCATTCAAGCCAGCTTTGTGTGATAGTTGTCACATACACGGACTGACCAGACCCTGCCATTAAGCTTTGTAAGTCCTTCAAAGTTGCCTCTTGGTAGCATCTCTTATCAATGTCCTCCTGGCTCTGTCATCCACTTTGGACAAACTGCCTGATTTAGGAAATGTGCTGGTGGTGCCATATGCTTTCCACTTCTTAATGATGCTCTGAACAGTACTCCAAGGGATAGCTAAAGCCTTCTCCTAACTTGTGCCTTTCTACAACTTTATCTCAGAGGTCTTTCGAAAGCACTTTCCCAACCGTGGTAAATTATTTGCCGTACAATGCACTACAAACAGTGGAATCTTCAAGAAACAGCTCGTTTTATTCTGAAGTAATCAACACCACTACTATTGATGTGAAGTGGGGCAATTAGCCTGGTGTCTTTAATCTAGAAGTTGATTGCTTGCACCTGGGCAAGTTTACAATGGTATACTCTAAGGGGCTGATACATTACCAAACCAGGCATTTCATTATTATTTTTTTTAATTCTCCAAAATTTGTTCAAATGATAGGGTTATAATGTGTACATGCAGCTAAAAAAGTTAGACTGAATTTATTTTATTTTCCAGGATGTAATGTGACAAAAGGTAAATGTTTTCACAGGGTATGTTGATTTTCTATAAGCACTGTAAATATTCATCCATCCTTCACCTATTTATCACTATATCCATGCATTCATCCTACTGTTTTTTTTTTTTCATCCACCCATTTGCCTGGCCACCTATTATGCCCTTAATCCAGCCATCTGGCTCTTCTCCTATTTACCCCTTCACCTATTAATGCATCCATCCACCTGTCCCCCAGTTTACCCCTTCATCTATCCATTCATCCATCCATCTGTCCACCTATTAACCCCTTCCTACAGCTCTGTCCACCTATTTTCTCTTTTAACTATCCATCTATCTATCCATTCATCCACCTATTTACCTCCTTATCTATTCATCTATCCATCCGTTTTCCTATTTACCCCCTTCATCCATCCAACCATTCAGTAATTTTCCTCTCTTCCATCCATCCGCCTATCCATTCACCCTACATCCTTCGGGCCACCTATTTGATCTATCCATCCATTCATCCACCTATTTACCACTTCATCCATTCATCCATCCACCAATTTACCACTTCATCCATCCATCCATCTATCCATCCAACTATTTACCACTTTATCCATTCCATCCATCCATCCATTCACATATTTACCACTTTATCTATCCATCCATCCATCCATCCACCTATTTACCACTTCATCCATCCATCATCTATCCACCTATTTACCACTTCATCCATCCACCTATTTACCACTTCATCCATCCATCCATCATCCACCTATTTACCACTTTATCTTTCCATCCATCATCCATCCATTTACCTATTTACCACTTTATCTTTCCATCCATCCATCCATCCATCCATTCATTCACCTATTTGCCACTTTATCTTTCCATCCATCCATCCATCCATCCATCCATCCATTTACCTATTTACCACTTTATCTTTCCATCCATCCATCCATTCACCTATTTACCACTTTATCTTTCCATCCATTCATCCATCCATTCACCTATTTACCACTTTATCTTTCCATCCATTCATCCATCCATTTACCTATTTACCACTTTATCTTTCCATCCATCATCCATCCATTCATTCACCTATTTACCACTTTATCTTTCCATCCACCCATCCATCCACCTATTTACCACTTCATCCATCCATCATCTATCCACCTATTTACCACTTCATCCATCCACCTATTTACCACTTCATCCATCCATCCATCCATCATCCACCTATTTACCACTTTATCTTTCCATCCATCATCCATCCATTTACCTATTTACCACTTTATCTTTCCATCCATCCATCCATCCATCCATTCATTCACCTATTTGCCACTTTATCTTTCCATCCATCCATCCATCCATCCATCCATCCATTTACCTATTTACCACTTTATCTTTCCATCCATCCATCCATCCATCCATCCATCCATTCACCTATTTACCACTTTATCTTTCCATCCATTCATCCATCCATTCACCTATTTACCACTTTATCTTTCCATCCATCCATCCATTTACCTATTTACCACTTTATCTTTCCATCCATCATCCATCCATTCATTCACCTATTTACCACTTTATCTTTCCATCCATCCACCCATCCATCCACCTATTTACCACTTTATCTTTCCATCCATCCATCCATCCATTTACCTATTTACCACTTTATCTTTCCATCCATCCATCATTCACCTATTTACCACTTTATCTTTCCATCCATCTATTTACCTATTTACCACTTTATCTTTCCATCCATCCATTCATTCATTCACCTATTTACCACTTTATCTTTCATCCATCCATCATTCACCTAATTACCACTTTATTTTTCCATCCATCCACCCATCCATTCACCTATTTACCACTTTATCTTTCCATCCATCCATCCATCCATTCACCTATTTACCACTTTCTTTCCATCCATCCATCCATCCACCCATCATTCACCTATTTACCACTTTATCTTTCCACCCATCCATTCACCTATTTACCACTTTATCTTTCCATTCATCCATCCATCCATCCATTCACCTATTTACCACTTTCTTTCCATCCATCCATTCACCTATTTACCACTTTATCTTTCCATCCATCCATCCGTTCACCTATTTACCACTTTATCTTTCCATCCATCCATCCATTCACCTATTTACCACTTTATCTTTCCATCCATCATCCATCCATTCACCTATTTACCACTTTATCTTTCCATCAATCATCCATCCTTTCACCTATTTAACACTTTATCTTTCCATCCATCATCCATCCATTCACCTATTTACCACTTTATCTTTCCATCAATCATCCATCCTTTCACCTATTTAACACTTTATCTTTCCATCCATCATCCATCCATTCACCTATTTACCACTTTATCCATCTATCCATTCATCCATTCATTCACCTATTTACCACTTTATCTTTCCATCAATCATCCATCCTTTCACCTATTTAACACTTTATCTTTCCATCCATCATCCATCCATTCACCTATTTACCACTTTATCCATCATCCATCTATCCATTCATCCATTCATTCACCTATTTACCACTTTATCCATCCATTCATCCATCCACCCATTCATCTGTCCACCTGTCTAAGATAGCTTAAGATGTTAATTAATAATTTTCTAACATGTCCATCTCCTGTACTTGCAGACAGTCCATAGCGGAGCTCCAGGAGAAAGAGCTGCCAGAGCTCAGAAATAAACTCCAGCGTGCAAATCGAGACATTGAGAAGCTGAAAGGAGACACTGAGGAGCAGGAGACACTGCAGTGCACACTGATGTCTGAGGAAGACACAGCGAAGGCCTGTCTGCAGGACATATCACTCATGGATCGCTATCAGGTCTGCACTAATTTCCAGTCAGTAAAAAAACTGAAAATACAATCCAGTCATCAGTACCACAAAACATATATTTTAAAGATTTATGTATCACCTAGGACATGCAGAATAATGCATATACAAAATACTGCAAATTTATAATTAACTTCATCTCAAAATCTAAATCTGGAAGCAATATTTAACTGTCACGATGTCCACCTGTGCATAATCAGAATGTTTCTTGTTATCTGTAGCTTGAGTTGAAGGATGTAGAGAGGAAGATCGCACAACATGCAGCCAGACTGCAGGGAGTTGACCTCAGCCGCACCATGCAGCAGGTCAACCAGGAGAAACAAGAGAACCAACACCGCCTGGACACCAGTACGTTCCACATTTTAAGTAGAATAAAAACTTTTTTGAATCTCATGTTAATGTACTGTATACTACCGTTCAAACATTTAAGGTTTGTAAGTTTTTAAATCTTTAATGTTCACCAAGGTTGCATTTTTTTAATTAAAAATGCAGCAAAACAGCAATATTATGCAGGGATGTGATTTTTCCGGATTAATCCGGAATTCCGGATTTTTCGACCTGAAAATGTGACCTATGTCACGTATTTGCGACCATCCACGCAAATGGCGGATGGCGAAGTATGATTCCGGACCGCAAGATGCGTCCATGCGGACCGTGAAAGCTTTTGACATAATAATAATAATAAAAAAAAATGCTGAACGCTATTTCTAATAAATACATTTATATCAAGCACACTAGGGTCAGCGTTTGGGTGCAATCTTCTGTGCAGTGAGGAGAGAAAAGATCGGCAGACAGATAGCTTTCAGTGAGTGAAAAACGTTGATGGAAAATGCATTATTTTGGGGTTACGTCGCAAAATATTGTAAATATATATTTTTATACTGTATTTTTATACATATTTATATTTTAAACCACGACGGTGAGCCAATGGATATCACACAAGCAACGTGAAAACTGCATATATTAAAGTGAAAGTAAAAACAGCGCTTTCAGCATCTAATGTGCACATTCTCTAAGAGACAATGATAGACGATTATACTTCATATGCTGATATTAATTTACTTCCCTAATATTTCTCTTCTGCAAAATAAAAAGAAACGTATTTTGTTTAGGCTAAGGGTTTTTGAAAGTCGGTTCTTGAAATAAAGCTCTTCATATTTATTGATGACTGTAGTGTTATTAGGGGTTAAGAAAGACTAATTATTTCAGGTGGTCTTAAATGTGGGGACTAAAAGGCAAGAATTGCGATGGAACTTTATAAGGTTATCCATTGAATAAATATGAGCGCTGCGCGTTTCAAAGTCAGCTGCGGCGCTGTTTTGTGTATCATTCTGATAGCGCCTCCTGCTGGAAGAGAATCATCTGACATTTTTAATCAGCTCGTACGTCTGCTGTTGTCAAAAAGACCAATGTAAACAAACCAGTCCATGGTTTTAAGCACCAAACACGTAGAGTTGTAAATGTTATCTGATGGATCGACAAGATCATGTGTTATACAAATTTAAACAATTAAGGCAATAAAATATATGTTAATTAATATAATACTTGATTGACAATAATTGTTTAAATTAATATAAGAATTTATACTTTTGACTCTTGAAGGCTGGAATGTGAATTTTATAATTTAAGAAATCTTTTTTGTTTTGGGAAATCTGTATCTCAATTGTAAATCATGCTTTTTACAGTCATTTTAATAATTTATTTATTTATTAATTAAATTTTGTTTAGGTCTTTAAAAAAAGTATTTAAATGTGTAGAATTTAAGATTAAATATGCTGCAGATACCCTGGTCTCGCGAAAAAACAAAAACAAAAAAAAACATAAGTAGTTTTTTTATATATAATTGTCTGGACCTCGAGCCGTTTTAGTTGAAGACCCCTGGATTAGATTATCGATTTTGAGTGATTTTCCACTATGGCAGGATGTTTAAGCTGCATTAACATTAACTTACTTGTATTAGCTAGCTATTAGGGATGCTCATTTTGGTTAATTTTCCCAAACGACAACCGCAAATCATTATCCGGGGGGGGTCTTAGTATATTTTCCTGCTTTTTTGTCCTTAGCCAATCACATGCCTGATTATGAAATATCATTACAGTTAACAAAAATGTTTTTCATTTTATTATAAAGTGTAATTTATTCCTGTGATAGCTGAGCTGAATTTTCAGCAGACATTAATAATATAATAATAATAATAATAAAATATTTTGTAACATTATAGAGTAAATGTCTTTACTGTCACTTTTTATCAATTTAGTGCACAATTGCAGAACAAAAATATTAATTATTTAAAAACTATTTAATTGACCCTGAATATTTGAATGGTAATCTACATTGTTTTAAACATTTGTCATATTGTTATTTCCTGTTTATATTCTCTTTATATTAATGTATAAGGTACTATAAATGGTGACCTTTTAAAAATATTGTTAATTACCTTTTCCTTCATTTCTTATTTTTTAAGTAGTTCTTTGATGTAAATGTCATTATAAATGATCAAATGATAATCCCTCAGTTCATAAAAGTTATAAAAACTGAATGTGTTATCAGTATAAATGCGTATTAGTAAAATGGTGTTGAAAATAATTTTAGATGTAGCCAATCGATATAGATATCAAACCACAGGACTAGTCAATTTCCCAAAGTATTTCATACTAGTAGTAAAATAACATTTGTATGACCCTGTTTAAAGCTGTGTGTCTATGTGATGCTATATTTGTGTAGCCTGCAGTAAGATCGAGCTGAAGAGGAAACTGATCCAGGACCAGCAGGATCAGATCCAGGGCTTGAGGAGCAGCGTAAATGAGATTCGTGGAGAGAAGCTGCAGATCTCCAGCAATATGCAGAAACGTCAACAGTTAGAGGAGCAATGTGTGGAGTTCACCACTGAGATCCAAACACTCCACAGAGACATTCGAGTAAGGAGCGCCCACTCCACTTTACTGTGCTTTTTATTCTTAAAGACAAGAGTTTCATTTCATAGGTTCACTGAACAGTGCATCAGTAGCTGAATTACGAGCAGGTAGTCAGTCTTTCATGTTTGTCAGGTTGAGAAGTCTGTGTTTCACAGGTTGATAAACCTGCAGTTACCTGGTTGTATTGCATTTCAGTATTCTGTTCCCACAGTGTCAGCTACTGATGCAGCGTTGAGTAACCTATTACGTTTGTAGCCTTGGTTGCCTGAGTGTCAAGGATTGATGCATGGCTTGCCACACTCCTCAGATCTGCTGATGGCTTTCTTTGAATGTTGTGCACATGTCCTTTTTAGGCACAAGCCCCATTCACACATTAGTGCTGGTAACTTTGTATGGTAAATACACACGTGCTGTTCACAAAAGCAGCAACACTTTGACTTTTTACCTGTAAAACACCATTCACATCAGTACCACCCTGCAGGTACTGTATATATAACCGAGACAGTTTCTTTCTTTCTTTGTTAAACAGCATGAGCATTGATCAGTAGTTTCTTAGAAACAAGTTGGTTCTGTAAAATATAAATGCACTGTAAATACACTGTTTAATTTGTACCGAGTAAAACCTAAATTTACATAAAAATTATCATACACACTACTATTCAGTAGTTTTTGGTCAGAATGATTCTTTTTTTTTTTTAAAGAAATGTATACTTTATTCAGCTAGAATGCATTAAACTGCTCAAAAAGGCAAATTAAATACAAAAAAAAAAACATTTTATTTAAAATAAATTCCATTATTCTGAACTTTCTATTTATCACAGAAAAAAAAATGATTACAGTTTGCACAAAAATATTAAGCAGTGCAGCTGTTTTCCTCAATGTTTAGAAATGTTTCATGTAACTAGAGTAATGATGCTGTAATTTCAGATTTGTCTATCACAGGAATAAATTACATTTTTAAATGTTCTAAAATATTTAAACATTTGTAACCAACATTTTTAAAAATCATTAATTGTAATAATATTCCACAACAGCTGTAAATGCAGCCTTGGTGAGCATAAAATAAGTTTTTCAAAAACAAAAAATATTAGAGACTTTTGAACGGTAGTGTAATCATATTGTTTCTATTGTTTGATCATGATTTGTCTGTTTATTAGGATGCAAAGGAGCAGGTGTCTCCTCTAGCTGCCACTCTGGAGAAGCTCCAGCAGGAGAAGCAGGACCTTGCTGAGCGCCGGAGGCAGAAACAGGAGGAAGGACAGCAAAAGGTCTAAATTATGTTTTTTGTTTACTGTGAAATTATTTACTGCAATGTACTACATTAAAGGTTGTGGTCATTTACTTTAATACGAGATGATGTCATTGCTTATTATCAGAGTTGACTAAAGCTTGATACTTTCTTTTAGATACATGACATCAAGGAAAAACTAAAAAATGTGACCCTCCTTGAAAGAGAGATCACCAAGTACATAGAAGAAGGCAAAGACAGCTACAAAGAGGTACTACAAAATTGTGTTTTTTAGCTCCTATTTCCTATATGCCAGGATGTTTTTTCCATGCATTTAATTTTAAATTTTGACTTCGTTAGCAAAAAGAAACTGAGCTACAAGAGGTGGACAAACAACTACACGAGGCTGAAAAACAGCGAGAGAAGATCAATAAGGACATGGGCAAAATTCGACAAGATATTGACACTCAGAAGGTGCTAAGCAAAGCTTCCTGTGCTTTTACCTTTGTTTGCGTTTTTGAGCATATTCAACACATTGTATCAGAATTCTAATTCTTAATAACTGGATCCAGTTTTTGCTGCTAATTTGAAATTATACAATTACAGCTCGTTAATCATCTGAGACCATCATCTGAATGCGTATTTTATCGCAATTTGCTTATTTTTCCCCTAAAATGGTTTTCTATTCTGTGGTTATATGATTGGTTTATAACAGGTTCAAGAGCGCTGGCTACAGGACAACTTGACCTTACGGAAGCGTGTTGAGGAGCTAAAAGAGGTGTCCCGGAAACGTGAAGACTTGCTTAAGGAAATGGGCAACATGCAAGTTCTGCAGCTGCGCAAGTATGAGATTACATATTGTAGCTACCAAGTACCGGCTTTTAGGAAGTCCTGACAATGTTTGACACACTTTCAGAAGCTCCCACAAAGTGCAGAGCATGCTCTTTAGTTACCATAACTCTAAATGAATCCATCTCGCTAACTTCTAATTACTTTAATCTTAACTAGTTTGCATAGATCTTTAGTAAGAGTGCGAGCTGACATCAAATTAAAGTGTCTATCTTCTGTTGTCAAGTGAGCGTCGAGAAGTGGAGCGAAAGTTGGAGGACCTGAAAAAGAACCGCAGTGTGGCTCTCGGTCGACAGAAAGGCTATGAGGACGAGATCCTCCGTTTTCGTAAAGAGCTCAGTGAGGACCAATATTGCCGGGCCGAGGATCTTTACAGAGACAAAATGATTGTGATGAGAACTACAGACTTGGCTAATAAGGACCTGGACATCTACTATAAAGCCCTAGACCAGTAAGTAGCTTTTGTTATCAGGGGTTTTCTCAAGGGTAACTTCAGGTGGCGGTTTGTCAGAGTGTGTAGGTTTGGGTTTGATGTGGTTCAGCAGACAGTAAGAAGCAGTAATAGGCAGCAAGCCATGTGCACTGTTATCTAGGCTAAAGGAAGTCTGACTCAAAAATGTTTAGCCCTAATGATGCAGTTGAATCATCATTAACTAGTGAGCTTCATCACAGGAACTCCCCCAAAACATGATAAAATGCTTACCATAGTAACTGTTGTAATCATAGCAGCAGTTATCTTGCCATTTTTAGGTATTGCCAGTATAAGAAAAAAAATTTATATATACAAATTAGATTCAGAAACTACTGGAAAATCGTTTACCAAAATCTTTTATATAAAGTGATTTACATACTGTATAAGAAACATAGAAGGCATCCTAAGTGTATATGACTTCCTTCTTTCAGACGAATGCAATTGGCACTTTAAAGTTTTAGAACTGCATAGGCGGGTGTTTCTATTCATCAGTCCAAAAAAGTGCATCCATCCATAATATAAAGTGCCTCACACGGTTCCAGGGGGGTGAATAAAGGCCTCCTGTAGTGAATCGATGTGTTTTTGTAAGAAAAATATCCATATTTAAAATGTAATAATCACTTTAATCTAGCTTGCACTGACAGTTGTACATGGAAGCAGCTCCGGGCGGATAATGTAAGACGTTGGCGTAGCGCAAGTGCTGATGAGTCTTGTGAAAACCAACGTTTGTTTACAAGAGCAAAGGAAGCAAAGTTTCCTTACTTTAAAGGTTGTATCAGCGATTCTAGGCTGAAACATAAAGTGTCACTTTCAGCTGACCTTTCTTCACGATCCGCTCGCTGCCTGCCCCACAAATTGGCTGTAAAAAAAACGCGTCTCTGTGGTCAGCCTAGGGTCCGAGATATGCCAAAAAAAAACAATCGGTGCTACCAACGATTCCACAGCAAAACAAACAGTGTTCCAACCAATCACCGTCAGGGGGTTAGTGTTGTGGACTTTCGTACTGGTGCAGGGATGTGAGGGAGGCAGAGCGAAAGTCCACAACACCAACCCCCTGACGGTGATTGGTTGGAACACTGTTTTGCATACAATTCCGTCAATGATGGGAAAAGAGTAAAAGGTCTCAGAGGAACAGAGAGAGGACCAAATGCAGAACTCTGCAGAACCCCAGTTGTTAGCTGATGGACTTGGATATCCTTCCCTCAATGAGACAAAACAATGCTAGTAGTAAAAGCTGTTGAAGATTTGTATGAGTGTGGGTAAAAGCGCCGGAGAAATACGTAGTGAAAGATGTCAAGGACAGGTGGTAGGACAGCTGTGAAGAACTTTTGAGATATCAGTCTTTATTGACATTTTTACTAGGGATGCACCGATCATGATTTTTCATGGCCGATTCCGATACCGATTTTTTACAAGCAAGCTGGCCGATTCCGATACCGATTTCCAATTTTTTCAAAAACAAGAAGTTATGCAAGTAAACAACATAAACAAATGTTTATTTAGTATTTAACAGGCCAAACTGGCTTTGGCTATTGAAACAATAGCATCTGACATCCGAAATTAAATAAATAAAAAAAAAAATTAAATTAAATACAGTTTAATAAGTAAAACATGTGCTTTCAGTAAAGTAAAACAGTAAGCAAACAGGCATTTTAATGTAAAATAATAATAATCATTCTTAACAGAACAGACTTTTATTTTTGGCTTTTCAAAAGTAGATGCTTGTTTTTTTTTTTTTTACAAAAAGAAGCATCTCAGCTTTGTCACAAGTGAGTCTGTTTCTTTTTTCATCTATCACGTGAGAAGCTGAGCTGAACAAACGTTCGCTGTCCACACTTATACAGGGCACGGACAGGTACGCTCGCGCAACTTCAGCGAGCACAGATTGCAATCTTCACGTCCTGCTCACAGATTTCGAGAAACCTCCACACAAGTGACATGTTTCTGAATGAATCGAATGTCGCGGCCTGCGTGCACACTTCCGGAAAAAAAACGGCCGGGATAAAAACGATCGTGCGTTAGATGCAAAAACCGTCTGGTTTCGATTTATGGCCGGTCAACCGGTGCATCCCTAATTTTTACACACACTTGTGAAACTAGTACTGAAACTAAATTCAGTTCCTTGTGGAACTATACTGGTTCTGATCAAATTCAAATGCCGTTTTTTCCACAGAGGACATAGGGAAGCAAGAAATGTATTTAAATGTACAAAAAATTTACATTTATTTAAACTGCTGTATCATTCAGCTGCTATCCAAGTTACGGTTTCCGTTTTGTGAATGGGTTTAAGAAGTAACGTACACCAGACTCAATCACTTTACCCCACATGAACATCCTGGCTTCTGCAAAAATGCACAGTTTCATCAATATTGGTAAAGCATCTGCATATTTAAAAAAGGCAGTCATAATGTTGTTGGTTTCCCATGGGGGAATATACAGAGGAAGTCCTCTGGAAGCAAGTCATCATCATTGGTTTAGATCGATATCGTCCCATGGAAGTTACATCAGCAAGTCTGTGGGTGTCTAAATCACTCTGTCGTCATCTACAGTGCAGAGGCGTTATCCTTAGTTAATCTTCAGTTTCATTAATCTTCAATTTCTTGTTTAAATTGTGAATTTTTCTTTGCTCAATAGTGCATCACAGTTGTCATAGTAAAGATCAGTCATTTCACTCCAGATATTTATTAAAAAGTATTAAAAACACAATAGCTGTACTGGTATAATAATAACTCATTATTGCATCATTCTTAATACATTATTAATAAATCAGCAGCATTTTATTGCATAATGACTGTTTTGGACTTTTTTTTTCAGTTTGCACCAGAAATAGGCCAAATTGCGCAACTCTCTTAAAAACCACAGTGTTTTCTTAGAAGGTTTTAGGGTTTGTCATATGTCTTCTAGCAAACCCTGGTATGTGGTTTCTGTTTTAAGATTCTTTTTAGAAAATTTCAATAAATATTGCATACATAAGTGATTTTATCCTTTTTTTGGTTTACCATCCACTACATTTAATGCGGCTTTTTATGAGCACAACCAAGGAAGATAAATTCATTGTTTTGTACAATTGCTTTGTACTTTCAGCCACTTGATGATCTTAGACAATTGATCAGCCTTTTTGGTTTATTTATTATTAATTTATGAACCCACAAATGGACATATGTATGTCTCTATTGAGCATCATTACTGTGTAGCATAAGCCAGGAGCAGAACTTAAACGCAGAACTATATCACACATTGGCACTTCAGATAATCATTCAGATGCTGAATAGTTACTTTTATCAACAATGCATAGCTAGCAACAAGCCATAGAAGGCAAAATAGAAAAAAGCAGCAGATTTGAGCACGCTGACAGGTTTAACAACAGTAATATTGTGAAGTCACACAGTCACTAATGAATAATGTTGTGTAACATTAGATGAAATGCAATACTAAGACTAATAATAAATACTAATACTAAAATAAGCTTAAAAACATAAAAGCTAGCTAACCGATCACCTGTCGATGACATAACCTAATCGTGAGTTTAAATTTGCAATGCTAAATCAGATAGATTTTTTTTTTCCAGAAATGATGCTATCAGTGCAAATTCTATAGAAAATCTGTTTTACATTAAACAAGGGTTCAGTAGGAAGGGCAAACCAGTCTGGTTCTGGTCCCCACAGGCCCTCTTGACCCTGGCAGATACAGAAAACATTCTTTTCTTTTGAAATATACAGTTGGATTTTATATTTTGAATGTCCAAGCCTTCCAGAATATCTTCTAGGTATTTTCTCTGACCATTTCTCAAACCTTTATTGGTCAACCAAAGCCAAACCTTCAGTTTCTATAACTGATTGCCAGGTATCGGCATTTCAGAGATTGAATACAAATTTGCCGAGGGTGAGAATCAGGATTTATGTATGTGACTTCACTTATCAAATTCTCTGTGTGCTTCAGATGGACATTGTACATTGACAGCTGTCCAAAGTATTCTCTAAAAGTTCTGTCTGCTGGTAAAGCATTTTTCTTCTTATGAAGGATTACGCCTGTCATTAAACCAGCTGACCCGTTCTTCTCACCGTGATACCATCATTGCTGTTTGTACTGCAGAGCATTAGAGGAAGTGTGGCAATCTGATAGGACAGACCATGCTTGGATGCAAGATTTCGTCTAGTATCATTTCTAATAAATTGGTTTTTGAAAAAAGTCTTATGATCAAGTTTTCAGATTTAGTGCTCTAACAGATTTTTTTTTTTTTTTTCATTTGAATTAAACTGAATTATTTTTAAAACCTAAATGTGTATATGCACAAGATCAATTCCTTGCATATGGAAAAACTGCAGTAGATGAGCAGAAATCTTTTGGTTAATATCATATACATGGCAGTGTTTTTTCTTTGCTGACATGTTTGCTATGTTCAGGTTTGCATTTTGCTGTTGTATTGCTTAATAAATAAAGATGAACAAATACTATAAATGTATATTTTAGATAATGATGCTTAATGCTTTAACTAATATTAACAAACTAAAGTCAAAATTCTCACCAAAGTTAAATACTATTTGGTCTAAATAAGAATTTGTAATAATTATTAATAATAATAATATAAAATGAAAAAATAGAAACTAATCAGTCAGATTAAATGGCGGTCAGATAAATCATTTTAAGTGAATTTAGGCATTACAGCATAATAATTTACAGTATGAAAAATAATCAAGTGTTGAGATTTGCTGAAGATCACAGTTTTGAAAATTTAGAAAATGCCAAAGGTAATTTAAATCTGAAAATATACTTATATTGAGAATTGACCAATAACAATTAATTGAGAGAAAATTAAGTTCTGTCTGTGATTAAGATGGTACTAATACATTGTGCATTTTTTTTTTTTTTTTACAGAACAATAATGAAGTTTCACAGCATGAAGATGGAGGAGATTAACAAAATCATCAGAGATTTGTGGCGGAGCACATACAGAGGACAAGGTTTGCCTTTACTGCTGCTACAGAAGATTTGATATATCCCATGCTGAGTCTTTCTTTAAACATAAATATTTGTAATATGACATTGTTTTGTCTCCTGATCTCTCACAGACATTGAGTATGTGGAAATACGCTCTGATGTGGATGAGAATTCCTCAGCTGGCCTAAAAAGAAGGACCTATAACTATAGAGTGGTAATGGTCAAAGGAGATGCTGCTTTGGACATGCGTGGACGTTGCAGTGCTGGACAAAAGGTCAAAAGCCACTGTATCTTCTTGGGTTTCTCTCTATTAAATTCATAGTAAATTTGTGCGCTGTTACCACTCCTTTGACAAGTTATTTTCTGTCACTCATAGAATCGCGTTTGGTTCCCAGTTGAACGTTATTTACATAAAATCTTTCATATTTAATAAAAACATCTGTTGACAAAGCTGTTAATAGGTTTTGGAGCTGAGAAGAGGATGCTGACACTTTATTTAGTCAACAAACACCTTGGTTAATAGATCAGACTGTCAATAGATCAGAATGTGTAACTGTGAAATAAATTCAAAGTGGTCTTGTTTTAGTTAAATACAATGTTTGTAATCTTTGGCTTTACTGCATGTTTGTCTGCAGGTTCTCGCTTCTCTCATAATACGGTTGGCTCTGGCTGAGACGTTCTGTCTGAACTGTGGGATTCTGGCACTGGATGAGCCCACCACCAACTTAGACAGAGAGAATATAGAGTCTTTGGCACATGCACTGGTGGAGTAAGTCTTAAGTCTCTTTAAACAGGAAGTTCAGTCTATTTACAGCTGGAGGAACATGACAAATGGAGAAATTTTATTTGCTGTTTAACTAAAAGATCTGATTTGGTTTCTTTGCAGGATAATCAAGAGTCGTTCTCGTCAGCGTAACTTCCAGCTCCTTGTTATCACCCATGACGAGGATTTTGTGGAGCTCCTGGGACGATCCAACTATGTGGAGCATTTCTACAGGATCAGGAAGAACCAGGACCAGTGTTCAGAGATCACAAAGTGTAGCATCAACACTCTCAACTCCTACCTGCACTGATGCATCAGATCAGATGAGAGAAGAAAGACTGTTAGTCTACAGAGGTGACAGAATCAGAGTTCAGTTTTTGGACAGTTGTTAAGCATGATCCAAACATAAGGCTTATCAGCCTCCCTGTACCTACCTACTAAAAGTGAATGTTCGCCGCCTTGTAAATTTAGTTGACTTCTTTCAGAAATGTGTAAATGTATATATAAAAAAACACTTCTGTTTTCAGTTTCTAAAACATAATTATTTGTGGCTTTATTTCATGTGCTGTTGATCAATTAAAACTAACTCATCATAATAATTTGATCAAACTAATTACTTATTCTGAATTTAAGTAAATTTAAAACAATATTCACTTAAATCCTAAACATATTTAAAATCTGCTCAGCCTGGCACCGAACATGTTGTATGATGTTTATTTAATTCAATAATAGGAAAACGGTTAATATTAAAGTCACAATATGTAAGATTTTTTTAATTAAAAATTATATTCAATTTTTTTTTTTTAGAAAACATGGACCAAAGACCATTTTATTAGACAGGTGGCGAATGCACAGAGTAGTGTTATAACAGAACTTTCGACACACTTAAATGTATCTAGTATGATAAAACAGCACTGCTTTTTCCTACATACACATGACTGGAAGTGTTTGATGGTGGGATTATCATTTCCATCGTAAAGAAAAACCGTTGCTCAACATCCAGCATAGTAAGGAACACTCTCCAGTTGGTAAGTGTGTCACTGTCAAAGTCCACAATCAAGAGAAGACTAAATGAGAACAAATACTACAAGGTGCAAACATGGCTAGATTAGACTTTGCCAAAAAAAATTCTAAAAAAGGTTATTTCTAACATGAATGTGGTTAATTAATTTATTATGAATTCAATGCTTATTAAATAGTGGATCTTATTTCTACTTAAATTTAAAAATCGGTCATTTGCACATTTTTAATTCCAGTGCAATGAAATACAGACAGAGGACAAAGAAATTTTACACTGTATGATACTAATTGGTTTTGTACATGTAAGTTCATGTGCTTTGTTTTATTTTGAATATATTTATGAAAATAACACGATTTGAATTACAAGTTTTCATTTTCAAGTTCTTTAAGCAGTTGCGTTTTTTTAAGTAAAGAATTTGCGACTTAGTGTCTGTTTGGGTTGAATGCCAATAGTACTGTACTTGTGTAGTATAAAAACTATATACTGTAAATCACAAATACAGTAACTTACTAGCATCAGTGTTCAATTAACATTAGTGGCTGTTAGCCAACTTGTATTCCTTTTCACATGAATTATGATTAGTGATTAGAAACACTTATTTTCATGCAGTTTCTTGCACTATGTTATGACCTCCAAATAGTTAACCACAGTACATGATTTGCAACTAATACATCACATAACCAGCCCTATATGTATTATCTCACTATGTAATAACTTGCTCAATAGCTCTATCTCTAACTATTCTCCCACAGTGTGTTAAAATGAAGTGGCAGCCCTTGGAAGTTTGACACTGCCTTCTACTGCCAACTTTACTGCCAGTAAGTGATAAACAAAGTGCATTGAAAGCAGGACAGAAAGAAAGCTTTCCAAGTCATGGTCACATTATTATTTATTGCAATATTATGAAAAAAATGGATGAAATACTAGCAGTATTAGATTTAAACTTTTAGGTTGTCCCGCTAATCCATTTATAAAACGAATAGATACTTAAACATTTATTTAATATAATCAACTCGACAGAAGTTAATGTGAATGACTGGTCACTGCTGGTTATGCATTTGGAAATCCAATCTTGGAAAAATATGAAACATTGACAAACGAATATCAACACTTGAATAATCCTCAAATGAATCTTGCGAAGCATGACTTTGTCTTTTAGACAGTGTTCTTCAATCTTGCAAAATAACATTAAAAATCCATAAAATATCCACACACTTGAGTACATCATTGGGCCAACTTCCAAAACACACAGAAATTAGAGAAATCTGATATTGTGCTGTACCAGTCTGAGGGATGTACGTGGTTCAACAGCAGCTGCTTGATCAGTCATTTTTGCTGAAACTAGTGTTTTCAGAAGCTCTTGAGCTGCACATCTGAAGAAAGCAGGCCTAGTCTTGCTCACATATATGGCATCTCAACAAACAAATGTAATATTTTTCCATATAGGTCTATTAAGGTACCTAATATTCACCTCACTGCTTTCAATATGCATTCTTGGTATGAATATCACGTTCATGTCCTTTAAAAGATGCAGTAATAATGATTATTTACAGTGTAAATGTAGATAAGATGTCATGTTTATGTGCATGAAGCATGGTACTTACAAATGTAAAGACAAAATCCATGAGATTTTGAAGATGATAAAGTGGCTCACGTATAGCGCCATCACCCTTACCCATGTGCTGCAATGCTATAAAGAAAATCAGCACATTGATACATTTATGTATAAAGGTATCAGGCCATTTTGGCAAGAATTATGATGCCTTTGGTGCAAAGACTGACGCTGATGATCAATGGACTTTCCTGCAGAATAAATCAACCCGAAGTTGCTTAAGGGATCAGTCATAAAATGTTCTTGAGTGGCCTTTCCAGTCTCCATGTTTAATTCTCACTGAAAAATTTGGCTGAATTTGAAGAAAGCAGTTGCAAAGTGAAAAATAAAGATTATCAGTGATGTGAAACCTTTTTCAGGTGAGGAATCGGTCAGGATTTGTCATAAACAAATGCAATAAATAAATGTAACCATTTATTTTAATGGATTTTTTGTAAGGGTAAAATAGATAAATATATATTAAGCATAACTGAGAATGCTTTTCCTGCAATATTTTATCTAGCTACTTTGATTATTCTATTTGTTGACATTCACTAAACAATATATATTTATATAGTTTTAGTTCCTCTTTTTTATATTAAGTGCGCTTTGATAATCTGTGTTTTCTATAAACCTACTCACAAAACTGCAAACTAGTCGTCTGTACAGTTATCAAACAGCAGCGAAACAGCACCACCAACCGAACGGATAAGGTATAAAAACTACAAAAAAAAAATAAAAAATACGCGTCAAACTTTTCTCCTGCTCCACATTGTCAGGATTTAGATAAAACAAATATTTATTTAATATTTATTATTATATATATTATTTATTTTGGTGAATTATGCTATTATAATATAATTATTTGTATTTAAAACATTCGTTTAATAAATAAAAATGATCACAGTGCATCTTGGGATTTGTAGTTTTCTGCTGTTTCATGTTCTTTGGTGACGGTGAGTTGAATGCAGAAGCACGTCACTACGCCAACGCGATAAAACGGCTGTCAAAGGGACTTTGGTGCTGTCAAAACAAACCGGAACTTCTGTTTAAGTGGAGTTTACTGTTTTATTTATCCTGTGTGAGTTATTGTAACAAAATGCTATGCTATTTTATATTCGTGTTAATGTTGTTTGCTTTGCTAGCCCAGCTGCATTCTAGAACGACTAACATCGGCATTATTTGTTATGAAACTACATATGTCATTAGTATGGAAAAAGACAGACGATATTATTTTCTAGTTCCTGTTATTTTAAATGTACAGGTGTAATTATGTGCGATGATTTCACTGTATTTAATTTGATATCACTTCAAAGCACTGGTCCAAAATGTCTAAGATTGAACTGATGAGTATCCTGGGGGTGAGGAGTTTTGGAGTTGAGGATAAAGACACACAAGTGATCACCTTCTTCAGCCCTTTGACTGTCCTTGTAGGACCTAATGGAGCTGGGAAAACGGTTTGTATATTTTTGTCAGTCATGATACTGATAAAACGCATACAAAAAGTTTTAAGTTTTGAGTAGCTAATATAAAACATTATGGCCCAGTTTCACAGATAGGGTTTATAAACCAGGATTAGGCCATCATTTAAGTGGACTTTTAAGTAATTGTTATAAACGTGCTTAGAAAAAAAAAAAGAAACAAATGCACTGATATATTTTTAAGCCAGTTTGTGCAAGTTTCTTTCAGATGAAAGAGCTCAGACTTACATTTTAGTCTAGGACTCGGCGTTGTCTGTGAAACCGGGAGTAAGATGATTAAATATATACAATAAATTAAAATATTTTTTAGTATCTATACTTAAGTTCTACCTACCAATAATTACACAATATAATAATAAACTCTAAATAAATAAATAATAATGAATCTTTTTTATGATTTGTAGACTATCATTGAGTGTCTCAAGTACATCACTTCAGGAGACTTTCCACCAGGAAGTAAAGGAAGCCCATTTGTCCATGATCCTAAAGTAGGTCTTTGACAGGAATAATGCAAGTAAACAAACTGTAAATGTGCATGTCTTAAGGCCCCTTCCCAACTATAGCCTATGGGTCATTCTACAGAATTGCTGCAAACTGCAACCAAAGAAGTATTCAAACCGTAGATGTTTACTAAGATCCTTCTATTATCTATTGAAACCCACAATAATATTTAAAATATCAGTAAGCAGTAATATCTTAATATATATAAAAATAATAAACATGTTTCCTGTGCAGCAAATCAGCATATTAGAATGATTTCTGAAAATCATGTGACACTAATGACTGGAGTAATGACACTGAAAATGTTTTAGACAGAAAAATATTTCAAAATACAGTACTGTGCAAAAGTCTTAGGCCACTAGAATTTTAACCAGCTAAAAATGGTTTTAAGTTAGTAATTTCTATCTTTTGCTGTAGTGTGTCAGTAGGAAATATCAGTTTACAAATATTCATTTTGCCATTAATTGTAATAACCCAGTGAGATCTTTGTTTGCACAAGGAGTCTGACAACAGCCAGGCCTTCACACATAGATCTGATCTCATCATCATCATCCAGTCTGTCTGGAATGACATGAAGAAACAGAACAAACTGAGACAGACTAAATCCAGAAGAACTGTGGCAACATCTCCAAGATGCTTCAAGAGACCTACCTGCAAAGCTACCTTAAAAACTATGTGCCTAGGGTGTACCTAGGGTGAAAGCTGCTTTAAACTCAAAGGATGGTCACACCAAATGTTGATTTAATTTAGTTAATAGAAGTTAATTGATATAGAAACTCTATTTTTGACAGTATCTCTACATTTTATAGCATTTTTACAAAAGAGGCTAAAACTTTAGACAGTACTGTAGCTTTGCAGATAGGTCTCTTGATGCGTCTTGGTGACTTTGCCACAGTTCTTCTGGATTTAGTCTGTCAGTTTGTTCTGTTTCTTCATGTCATTCCAGACAGACTGGGTGATGATAAGATCAGATCTCAGTGTGGAGCATTGGATGTTGTCAGACTCCTTGTGCAAACAAAAATCTCTCTGGATTTGTACAATTAATGGCTAAATGAATGTTTGGAAATGCAAACTGATATTTCCTACTAACACACTACAGCAAAAGATAGAAATAACTGATTTAAAACCATTTTTTGTTAGTGAAAATATTAGTGGCCTAAGACTTTTGCACAGTACTGTAGATAGTAAATATATTTTACTATATTACTGATTTTGCTGTATTTTGGATCAAATAAATACAGGCTTGGTGAGCTGAAGAGACCTGTCTGCTCAAAATCCGTTGTAAATGGAGGTAATTTGTGGATTGAAAAGAATTCTAACTGCATTGTTGTCACACAATGCTTCTCCTGTTTTCCACGTTAGGTCCACGTGGGCCATACATTGGACACCCCTGATTTGCACTAAGTGAAAATAGCAGTATTTTTAACCAATATGCTATTTACACTAAGCACAAATAGCTATAGATGCTATTTGCACTATGTTACAATAGCAGAATTTTCTGCTATGCATACTACTTATTGCAAATAGTGGCAATTATCTACACCTCAGTATTGTAGTACATTATAAAACAGTATGCAATAATAACATATTGAGTGTAAATTATGATTTTAACTCAAATTATTAAATGGATGCCTTATTGGGACAATAAAGCAGTGTTTTAGTATGTGATGTGGTCGCTATCAAAACATTACTTTACTAAAAATGTGCAGTCGCAGCTGAAACAAGGGATGTTTTGTCAGAAATAAAGTATAATGAATAGTCAGATGTTATGACGGTGATTGGTCTTTTTTTGTTTTGTTTTTGTCTTTTACAAAGAAAAATACAACAAATCTCATCAGTCAAACTTGGAATATTGTTAAAAATGTATTGATTTGCATCTGACAACAATAAAATATATTTACAAGTTAGATCTTCTTTTCTTAAAATTCTATATTAACGAGTTCCCTCTTACTGATAATGAACTGAGTGAAAGGTTGAGCGTATTTGGCGTGCTGTCCGGGAGAGGGCCTCGAGCTCGGTAGCCATTCCCGAGCCCAGGGCTCTCCCCCGCCCAGGGGGAGGGGTCCGAGCTCAGCATTGGCCCGAACCCTATAAGCGCTCCCCCTTTGGGAAAAGGTGAGGAGACGGGGAGGAGGAGGGCCTTTGATGAAACAAGAGATAGTGAAGGTAGGAATGTTGTGATATTTATAGGGATTTCCTGGGTTGATTGGATAACGGGAATGATTGCTGATGGTGAACCAGCCGTGTTAATTATCTGCGCGAGCTCCTCCCTAAATTTGTTCAGAAAACATCACTTAACGAGTTCCCTCTTACTGATAATGAACTGAGTGAAAGGTTGAGCGTATTTGGCGTGCTGTCCGGGAGAGGGCCTCGAGCTCGGTAGCCATTCCCGAGCCCAGGGCTCTCCCCTGCCCAGGGGGAGGGGTCCGAGCTCAGCATTGGCCCGAACCCTATAAGCGCTCCCCAAAGAGCAAGTAATTAATTGCAGGACAGCAGCCGAATAGCTCCCCAAAAAAGCTTTAAGACTTAAGGGATGCTGGACGCTCGTAGTGAGTGTTGCAGCGTAAATTGATGTACGGGAGGAGCTGCGTCAGCGCTGTTGGGGGAAAATGGAAAAACTCCTATGAAGGAGGGTAGTGGTCTCTGCTGCGGCAGAGAAGTTTGTAAGTGTGTTCTCCGGCGGGAGTGAACGCTGCTGCGGCAGTGGGGAAAAGGGGATGGGTGGGCGGGGGAAGGGGGCTAGTGCTCCTGCGGGAGCTGGCACTGCGGTGCAGGGGAGATGCTTCTGCGGAAGCGGGCTCTGCTGCGGCAGAGAAAGGGATTTAGGAGCTTCTGCGGAAGCTGGTTCTCTTTCAGCAAGGAAGGGTTGTGAATATGGGCTCTAGCTGGAGTGAACACTGCTGCGGCAGTAGAAGGGAGAAAAGGGGGCTAAGGAGCTGGGATGGGGAAGGGAGGGGAGGGGGGCTAAGGGCTGGGACGGGGTGGGGGGGGGGCTAGAGGCTTCTGCGGAAGCGGGCTCTGCTGCGGCAGAGAATGGGGGGGGGTTGGGGGGGGGGCTCCTGCGGGAGCTGGCACTGCGGTGCAGGGGAGATGCTTCTGCGGAAGCGGGCTCTGCTGCGGCAGAGAAAAGGGGTTTAGGAGCTTCTGCGGAAGCTGGTTCTCTTTCGGCAAGGAAGGATTGTGAATATGGGCTCTAGCGGGAGTGAACGCTTCTGTGGCGGTAGAAGGGAGAAAAGGGGGCTGGGGGGGGGGGGCGGCTCCTGCGGGAGCTGGCACTGCGGTGCGGGGAACATGCTTCTGCGGAAGCGGGTTCTGCTGCGGCAGAGAAAGGGGTTTAGGAGCTTCTGCGGAAGCTGGTTCTCTTTTGGCAAGGAAGGAGAAAAAAGGGGGGGCTAGGGGCTGGGATAAGAAAGGGGGGGGGGGCTAGAGGCTTCTGCGGAAGCGGCTTGTGTTGCGGGGTACGAAATAGTGGGGGTGAGTAGGGGATGGACTGGATTGGGATGATTGCTTAGCTTAGCAGTGTTTGGTGGGCTTCTTTGATGTGGGAGCGGTCTGATCGGATGTAGCTCTTAAAAGCTTCTGACGACCAGCGACCGAGTGTTTGGATTTTGCTGCTGGGAGAGGCCTTTTTGGGCTGCTGTTGTTGCTGCGCCGATTCGAAAGGAATGGCTGGAGAAGTTGTCGGCTGGGATGCCGGATAGGAGTAATACAGACTTAAGGTGTTTCTGAAACCAGAAACGGGTGACGGGACGGTTGGAGTCGTCTGTAAAGAGGGGGTCAGATGGGTTTTTTGATTTAGATTTCATGATCTGCAAAAAGGCTAGGAGGGTTTGGAAGGGTTGGATGGGCGATTGGAGGTTGAAAATGTAAATGAAGTGGCCTCTCTTGGATTGGTCTGTTTTGCTTTGTTTGATAAAATAGGAAATAGCTTCACTGCCTAGTACTGCTAGGTCAGAAATGGTTGGGTGGATGGCTGGGTCAAAGCTAGATGTGATGGCGAGCTCAGAGCACCTGAGGAAGCCGAAAAAAGCCAGGATAAACATGGCGTCTAGCGTGCGGGCGGTGTGGATGGATTGATAGCCTTTTCGGAGGGTGGAAATGCACTTTGATAGCACTTTGAGTGTTATCGGTTGGCGGGTGTCTGGGCGGGTGGGGTGGGTTTTTTGTATACCTTTAATGAGTAGGGCTGTCTGGGAATTGGAGATTTGGGTGGAAGGAGAGCCGTATAGGAGTTTGTGGAAGAATTGGATGCCGCTAAGGTATCCTTTGATGGAGCTGACTTGGAGGTTTTTGATGGCGTTAAGATAGGAGATAAAGGAGGTGATGGCTAGCAGGGAGAAGTCGGGAAACGATAGCTTGTAAGCCGCGTGAAATGTTTTGAAACATTTCCAAGCTGTAAGGTAGGACTGGAGGGTTCTGGGGGAAACTGCTTGGAGGATGGAGTTGAGGGAAGCTTCGAGGAGGGGTCTCAAGGGGTGGTTTATGGGAATATCAGCTCTGAATAGGGAGGTACTGGGGTCGGGAGTGGGTCCGCCTCCGGCGCCAAGGATCTGAATTTCTGGAAGGAAAAACGAGAAAGAGAGTCAGCTATTTGGTTTTTTGACCCAGGGATGTGTTTAGCGGTGATAATGAATTGGTCGCAAGCCGAAATCCAAATTAGGCGTCTTAGCAAAGGCATTAGGGTAGGGGAGTGGGAACGGCCTTTGTTGACGCAATGCACGGTAGCTTCGTTGTCACAGTGGACGAGGATGCTAGTGGCAGACCACTCTTTACCCCATAGAGAGGCCGCAACGACTAGTGGATATAGCTCGAATAGTGCTGAGGATGATAGCTGGGGCGGCAAGTTGGCCATCTGGGGGGGCCATGTGGATGCGAACCAACGGCCTTTGAAAAAACCGCCGAAACCGATAGAGGGGGCGGCGTCTGTAAACAGTTGGATGTCGATCGGGGAAGAAATTAGGTTATTATAGAAAAAAGATAATCCGTTCCATTGCTGGAGGAAGGATATCCACAGACTGAGCTCGTTTTGGCATGGGTCTGTTAGGGATATTTGATCTTCTAGGGCGTGGGCGGAAGATGCGAGTGAAAGGAGGTGGGAGATGAAAGGGCGGCCTTGCGGGATGATGCGCATAGCGAAGGTTAAATGACCTAGAATGGACAGAAGCTCGCGCTTCGAGCAGCTTGGATTGGCTAGGAGAGAGGAACAAACCAGTATGGTTCTATCAATTTTTTTTTTTTTTTTTTTTTTTTTTTGGGTAGCGAGGCCTGGAATTTTTGGGAATCCAGGTTGATGCCCAAAAATTCGATGGAAGTGCTTGGGCCTAAGGTTTTGTCTTGGGCGAGGGGAATCCCGAGCTCTGAAAAAACTTTTTGGGTGGTCAGAAGATGAGCTGCTGGGACGGAATCGGGGGGCGAGATTATCAAAAAGTCGTCTAGGAGATGGACTAACGACGGTATGCCGTAATTGTTGGAGAGGATCCAGCAAATTGCCTCTGAAAGCATGTCGAAAATTTTTGGGCTGCTTCTGCAGCCGAAGGTGAGGCGGACGGCAAAATAGTATTTATTCTGCCAGCAAATGCCGAATAGATGCCAAAAATCTGGGTGGATGGGCATGACTTTAAAGGCGGAGGTGATGTCGACTTTGGCCAGCCAAGCACCGCGGCCTGCTTTTTTGATCAGGGTAATGGCTTGGTCAATGTCGTGGTAGTGAAGAGAAAATTCGCCGAGCGGGATGAGGCTGTTAATGCTCGGAAACTGGGAATTATGCGGGGACGACAGATCGATTATAAGACGTTTCTTACCAGAAAATTTTCTAGTAGCTACGCCAATGGGGCTGACCCGAAAGACGGTGAAGGGAGGAGTGGGGAAGGGGCCGATCATGAAGTTCGCTTCTAATTCTTTTTTAATTAGGAGGTCGACTGTTTCGGGTTCGGCAGACGCCGACTGTAGATTGGGACAGATAAAGCTTTCGGAAGGGAGACTTACGACGCCGGGGTGGAAACCACGAGACAGACCTGTTAGAATATATTCTGTAAACTGAGAATCAAGATGATGCAGTAGTTCTTGAGACAGACGAGAAACATTTACAGGAGTCGATAAATATTGTTTAGAATTTTTATTTGCAGCTTTTTGCACGGGACAACCAGGCGAGCATGGGCTCCGCCGCAAAAATTACACACGTGCATGAACCGGCAGCGTTGCCTTGTGCATCTGCCGCTGTTGAAGCTGGCGCATACCTGGTTGTCGGTGGGGGGGGGCGGCGGCGGAATGAGTGAGAGGGTGTAGTGAGATTGTCCATGAGCCGCGGGACGTAGCTGGTGGATTTGGGCTGGGAAGGTTCAGGGCAGGGGGGAATAGATGGATTAATGAAAGGGCAAATGACAGTGGAGTGGTTAAATGAACGGCAGACAGCACAGGAAATGTTGCGACAGCCTAAAAATACCCTGCTGTGCAATTCAGTGTCTAGAGCCCCCCAATAAGGGCACTGATTCCACTGTGAAACCCAGATGGCACATTTTGCGGCGAAAAGCTTATGGTAAGTGTAGAAATGGGATCCCCCGTATGATAAAGCGAGCTCAGCGATTATGGTGAGGTAATCGCCGAGCTCGCGCCTTCTGTGTGGAAAAACGGTGCAGATTACTTCTAAGTAGCGGGTGAATGCGATGGTGAATTCAGCGAAAGATAAGATGCGTGACGGATTGTTAGTGGAATTTTTGAGAGTGACTGAAAAATCGGCGCAATTGACTTGGCGATCGGAAGTTGGCGGAGAGATAGGAGAAAGTAGAAGAAAAAGGTCGATATCCGCACCTGAAAGGATCTGGTTCCTGATGGAGGTTGGCACTAGGGGTGGTTCCAGGGCTAAGGCGTTTGGGGGAATGGGCAAGGGTGTTGCTGAGGCGAGCGTAAAAGAAGGGCGGGCTTGGGCGTGGGAAAAAGTGGCTGTATGCGGAGGCATGCTCACGCTTGGGGCGATTATTGGGACTGATGGCAGAGAAAGAAGGAGGGGGGGGATAGGGGGCGCTGGGGCTTGCGTCATTGACGGCGGCATGCGCGCGTCAGACGCGAATCCTGTGAAGAGTGAGGGAGGGAGGAGGGGCGGAGTGGCGGGCGCTGGGGCTTGCGCCGGCTGTGAAGGGGTACTGGCGCTGGAGTGAGATGGCGGCGCTGCCGGCCATGGGAAGGAAAGGGGAGTGCGGGGAGGCTCAGGCTGGAGCTCTCGACGGCTTGAAGAAGCCGTAGGGTTTAGGTTTGAGCCGCGAGCGCGGTGATGGCGTTCTGATGAACGCGGGAGGGGGCGGGGGCTAGCGGCCTCAGCGACCGGGGCGCGGCCTAGGCTCGCTGACGGTCTGCTGGTGCGCCCTGGCCGGGTGCCTGTCCCTGCGGCGCTGATGGTTTGATCTGGTCGATCGTAGGGAGTAGAGCGGAGCCCGCTCGTTTTGTGCGCCTTGGATGCAGGGGTGAGGCTGGAGGATTCGCCCGGTTGGAGCGAAGCGTGCAGTTTGAGGAGATCTGCTTTTGTAGCTCGGCGCGGGAAGATGACGCCGGCGCTAGTGAGCGCTTGTCTCAACCCCGCCACAGTCCATTTTCCTGTGGCTGGGGCGGAAGATGCAGCTGAGGCGTAGGAAGACGCCGGGGAAGGTGGTGGGCGCCTGGACGGTGCCGGTGATGGCGGGGAAAGGCGTCGATGAGGACGAGCGGCGGTGGTGCGGGAAGGCCTGCGGCCTCTCGGTGCAGCCACGGGCTCAGTTGGAGGGTCCTGCGGGGCGGTGGTGGCCTGAGATGCAGGAGCTGATGCCTCTTCAAAAAGGTTATCCTCTGGATAGAGGTCGATTTCAGATGTCTCCGCGGTGGTTGGGTGATCCATGGCGTTTGATGAAACAAGAGATAGTGAAGGTAGGAATGTTGTGATATTTATAGGGATTTCCTGGGTTGATTGGATAACGGGAATGATTGCTGATGGTGAACCAGCCGTGTTAATTATCTGCGCGAGCTCCTCCCTAAATTTGTTCAGAAAACATCACTTAATGTGTTTCAGTAGTGGCAAATTTGAGGAGAGGACAGATATTCTAAAACTTTCTGAAAATACAATATGAGAATTAACAATGCACAATTACTAAATGTGTACCCTGGATATTATACAATTTGCATACATACAAAATTTGTGTTTCCAACTGTGACTTTGCACCAATACTGTAAAATGGCCCGTTTGCATCCACACCAATGCATGATAAAGATCTTTGTGAACAGGCCGTTATTTAACTTTTACAAACTTGCAAACATTGACTTGCATTGTCTATGCTATAGATGGGCAGGGTGACACTCTGTTTTAATGCCAACACACTGAATATTAATGCTAGTGTTGGTCTATTGTAGGATGTTCATGAGAAAGAAGTACGGGCACAGATCAAACTCAAGTTTAGAGACGTGAATGGCGATCTTGTGGAAGTCCAGTGGTTTGTGCAAAGCACACAGAAGGGCAAGAAAACTGAGTTCAAAACCCTTAATGGTGTCATTAAAAGTTCCAAGTAGGTTGTACACACTACCGTTTAAAAGTTTGGGACCTCTAGGACTACTTGAATATTTTTAAATGAGATATTATTACAACTGTTTTTCAGTGGTGGCTGGATTTTAATTTATTTATTTATTTTTTTCATAAAGTGTGGAATGTGTTTTTTCTGAATTTGTGGAATGTGGTATCTGAAGGCAGCTCAACATTTTCCTCTGTCACACCGTGATACGGGACATGACAAAGCGACCATTGCAAATCATTTTAACTTTGTGTCAGTACGTCAAAAATAGAACAAGGCATCAGTTTACTGTCGGGGATTTGCAGTGTTGGGGAGTAGCTACATTTTTTAGTAGCATTACAATAGCTCAGTATACTTTTAAAACAGTGTCGTTTTTCCAGTAGCTAACTACTTTTTCCAGCAAGTAGCAGTGTAGCGCAACCAAAAGCTAAATTACATTGTTCATTAACATCATCTGTTGAATCGTGCCTTTTGCGTCCAGTGTAGACATGGTGTCAGAGTAAGTGTTGATTCCCATGTATATAAACACTACTGACCATTGAAAATTCTTTTCAATAAGTCTCCATTATAAAACACTTGCCAGATGTGCAACCATACTGAAATGTGCTCATGCAAAAAGTTATCAGAGACTTACACAATTTGTTTATTTGCACACTAATAATAACACGCTCATCTAATGATTCTTGTATGCCGGTGTAATCGATTTTACATTTACATTTAGTCGTTTTGCAGACGGTTTTATCCTAAGCAACTCACAAATGAGGACAAAAGAATCAATCAAAATTAACAAATGAGAAATTAAATGTTAGTGCTATGACATTATGAATTATAAAATGAATAAAAAGAAAACCGAATAGAAAAAGAATAGAGCAAGCTAGTGCTAAGCGTTTTTTATTATTATTTTTTTAAGAAAACATACAATAAAATGCTCTCTAGAATAATAAAGAGCATTACATACAGATAGAATATATAAAAAACTAAGAAACTGGTGAGCTAGTTATTTTTATTTATTCATTTTAAAGAATAGAATTAGAATAGAGAGTGCTAGAGTTATAGGGTCAAATAAAGATAGAAGCTATGTGTTTTTAGCCGATTCTTGAAGATGGCTAAGGACTTGGATTGAGTTGGGCCGGTCATTCTAGGAGGAGGGAACATTTAAGGTGAAAGTCTGTGAAAGTGATTTTGTGCCTCTTTGGGATGGAACAATAATGCGCCATTCACTTGCAGAACGCAAGCTTATAGAGGGCACATAAGTCTGAAGTAATGAATTTAGATAAAGGGGTGCAGAGCCAGTGGTGGTTTTGTAGGCACTAATGCCTTGAATTTTATGTGAGCAGCTATTGGTAGCCAGTGCAAATTGATAAACAGAGATGTGACGTGTGTTCTTTACAGCACATTAAAATTCATCTTGCAGCCTCTCTTAATTTTGTCTTCTCTTGCTGTCAGGCATGGAGAGAAAGTGATCCCTAAATGTGCTGAAATAGATCGTGAGATGATCTCAGCACTGGGTCTGTTATCAACTTTGTCATCTTCTGTCATAAAGAGGATTCCAACTCAGTGAAGGAAAGGCCCTCAAGCAGAAGTTTGATGAGATTTTTTCAGCCACTTGGTATTTTTATCTTGACAACAGGTTTTACACTAAAGCTTCTGTCACTCTGTCATACTGCTTACATCCTCTGCTTTCTTTTTGTTTATTTATTTATTTATTTATTTTGCTGTATGCTGTATGTTTATTAAGCCATTTCCAGATCCAAAAAAATGGTTATTGCTGTAATATCTACTCAGTACACCTAAATGGTGATAAATGACAGTTTATTTATGTGTTATTAGATACACTAAATCTTTGCTTAGCTGATTTATTTAAAAAAGAAATATAAGTATAAAAATACTATAAATATATAAAATATAAAAATATGATTTGAATAATTTGTGAAACCCCACTAATTATATATTTTTTAATTATTCATTCAGATATATTCATAAGCAGCCTATCTGAAATTAATTATATGTTAAAACCCTATTTAACTAAGTTTGTAGTTATTCAGTTATTTTTCATAACATTGGCTTGTCCTCTGTTGTCTTTTATGCATGTTCAGGTAGCATCACAGATATACAGTCATGGACAAAATTGTTGGCACCCTTGGTAAATATGGGCAAAGAAGGCTGTAAAAATAAATCTGTGTTGTTTCTCCTGTTGATCTTTAGTCAAAAAATCTGCAAATTTCAAACATTTCATAAAAAAAATAATAATAATAATAAGTGGGGGGAGAATATAATATAATGAAATAAATGGTTTTTTTTTTCTAATACATCCTGGCCATAATTATTGGCAACCTGTGTATTCAAAACTTTCTGCAACTTCCATTTGCATGAAAACAGCTCTGATGTTTCCCCCTTCATGCCTGATGAGGTTTGAGAATATATGGCAAGTGATTTTAGACTATTCCTCCATACAGAATTTCTCCAGATCCTTCAAATGTTGGTGCTCACTCTTCTTCAGTTTATCCCACCCATTTTCCATAATATTCAGGTCAGGGAATTGGGATGGTTATGGCAGAATCTGGATTTTGTGTTCAGTGACCAGTTTTTGTGTTGATTTCGATGTTTGTTTTCTAACCATGACCTATTATAATATTTCTAACTGAGCAAGTCAGTTTTACTTTTTTTATCTGCTGTGTTTGATATAAAACATGATGCCATGTATCTGAACAAGATGTCTAGAAAAAAGAACATCTGGTGATATATTTAAATGTGGACATGAGGCACTTTTTTTATCCCTGTGTGCACCAAACCTTTAATGTGTTCTAGCTCCAAAAAAAAATTTCTCATTTCATATGGCAATAAAAGCCAGTCCTGGCTGAAGTTCCAGTATGGTAAATTAATATGGTGGAGTTTGATTTTGCATGAGAGCAGATGATTTGTTTCTTGAACAGTGTCTGAAATGACTTCTTGTGATGGAGGTGCAGTTTTCCTTTATTTATTTTTTTATTTTTTTCTGACACTAAAATTTTCCATCTGTGATCTTTGAAGAGTATTTGGCCACTTAAATGTTTTCTTTGCTGCACATTAAGACAATATTGACACACATCATGTTTCAAGCAGATTTTTAACATCTCCAGTCCATTAAAACTTCTTAATTATTTCCCGGATGTTGGAAATGAGAATATTTAATGTTTTAAGTATTTTCTTAAAGCCACTTTGTATTGTATAAAGATCAACAATCTTTTGCTGTACATCAGAAGTATATTCTTTGGTTTTACCCATTGTGATGAATGATTAGGTTGGTTTGGGCTTTGTGTTACTAATATTTATTCATCTGTGCACCAAGACGTCATGACTGGACAACATCATGTTTCCAGTCACCTTGGTGTGCTAAGAAATTGGAAATTTCAATGGAAATATATTTAGGAGATAATAGGAGAAATTTAAGAATTTCTAAGGGTGCCAATAATTGTGGCCAGGGTGTATTTGAGAAAAACATTTTTTCATAAAGTTATATTCCACCTCACTTTAAATTGTTTAACTTTAATGAAAATGTTTGAATTTTGCAGAATTTTTGACTAAAAGAGCTAAAGGAGAAACAATGCAGATTTATTTTTACAGCTTTCTTTGCCCATATTTACCAAGGGTGCCAACAATTTTGTCCATGACTGTATAGCCAAAAATAACCAAAACCTTTGCTTAAAGGTACATCAATGTATTGGACACCCTGCGGGCACTGAAGAAGAAGCAGGTCGATATTGTTAAAAATGCCAGACAGCGCTCCAGTACCTGAAACAAAACAAAGATAAAGCCCAGGAGATTAGAGAGCTCCTGTCAACTACAGAGGCTCAGCTGTCTTCCTGTAAAGAAAGTGTCCAACGCATAGACAGTCAGACTGATCCACTGAAGGTGAGACACAAAGAATTTGTGACACCATTTTTTAGGCTGAGTCCAAAGATAGACAGACTTTCCTTTATGTATCATTGACTGTGGACATCATTGATACTCAAATGGTTGTTTAGTAGATTCTAATATTTAAAAGAATCACTAGAAGAAAAGCTGTATCCTTTAGTTTATATCACAGCCTGGCAAATTTATAATTTGCCACTTCTTGCAAGTCAGAAGAAGATGGTTTTTGGGAGGTTTATTTTTTTATTATTTTGGGGAGGTTGGCAGAGCACATTAGGATTGCAACTAACAAGTTTTGATCTGTTCATTACTTCTTTGATTAGGTGGCAAAAAACTGTTTAACCACATAAAATGCACTTGACTGTGGTGAATCTTTTAAGAACAACCAAAGTAATATTGCTTATACTGCCTTTTAGCAGAAAGGCACATACAAAGTTTATTCTTTCTCAGAACTGTTCTTTCTCATTTATGTTCGTTTGAAGGCCGCCTCCAGATGCAGGCTGATAGACACACAGAAAACATTAAAAAGAGGGACTCCCAGGTCAAGAGTTTAGCATCTTCCCTGAGTTGGAGGGTTATGACCAAACCCTCTTATGTGAGCGACAGCTCCAGAACTTCCACAGGCAAGTCAAAGAGAGACTTAGAGGCCCTTAACCAAACTATGGTAAGGTTTAAGTAATGTAATATGTATTTGTTAATTATTCCGTATAATTAAATGCAGAAAGTTAATGTAGAAATTCTAAATTAAATCTCTAACTCAAGGGTCACCAAACTTGATCCTGGAGGGCCGGTGTCCTGCAGAGTTTAGCTCCAACTTGCCTCAACACAGCTGCCTGGAAGTTTCAAGTATACCTATTAAGACCTTGATTAGCTGGTACAGGTGTGTTTGATTAGGGTTGGAGCTAAACTCTGTAGGGACACCGGCCCTCCAGGAGCGGGTGTGGTGACCCCTGCTCTAACTTAAATATTAGTAACATGTACATTAATTTGTTATCAGCATGATATGCAGGAGAAAGTGGAGAAGAAGCAACAAAGCATTGATGACCTCCGGGATAAGAAGACAGGTCTAGAGAGTACCATTGAGATCAAGAAAGACATACAGACCAAGAAACAAGAGGAACTAAAAAATATCAAGTCTGACCTCCTAAGACTGAAGTGCTCCTCAAACAGACTACAGGAGCTGGACAATGATCTTCAGAAAGCAGTTAGGCCATCTCTACTGCACTACACAATGCTTGCTTTGAACATTAGATGTATTTCATATGTCCAAGTTTTCCTAACTGATTCCTTAATAAAAATGACTACATTTGAAAATAAATTAGTAAAAAATTAAATGTCTGACTAATCTGCAACTAACAAAACTAACATCAATGGCAGCTGTATTTCTTTTAAATATGTCTCTTAATGTTTGTGTTCATAGGAGCACGAGCTTGACAATGCTGTGCAAGCCTGTGCAGTGGACAGTCTAAAGGCAGAAGAAATTGAACAACAGAAGGAGAAAACTGGACTTGATCAGGCCCAGTGCAGGCTAGACCAGGAGATGGAATTGCTCAACACACACACTGCGGCACACACACAGATAGACATGCTTAAGAACACTAAGGTGAGCTCACAATAGCCAATCCTCACTTTT
The DNA here is from genome assembly GCF_049309525.1 of Garra rufa. Lineage (NCBI taxonomy): Eukaryota > Metazoa > Chordata > Actinopteri > Cypriniformes > Cyprinidae > Garra > Garra rufa. The sequence continues at coordinate 9,249,743 of NC_133379.1, forward strand.
ACTTCAAAAACAAATACAACAAACACAAACAAAATAAATCTCTTTTGGCAATAGCACATCTGAATAGCAGGACTTTAACAGAAAAAGTCAGGATAAAGCTTACAATATCTAGATACCATAAAATATCCTAGGGGTGGGCGATATACTGGTAGACACAATTAACTGGTAGAAATTTGGTAACCGAATGTATATACATGTTCACATGACATTGCTGTGCAGCGTAAGAAAACTCATTTCACGGTATGCGTTAACTGTCTGAGAGACTGTTCTCTTTCATCATTTTGTGTTCGAGATCCACCTATGGGAATGTCATCTGTGCCTGACTTCTGCAGAAGCATCCAGTTGCACAAAGTATGACAAACAATAGCATGTTGCTAGTGGCAGGTAAGGAACCCAATTGGAATCCATCTATCCCCATGGACAACCAGTCCCGAGCCTACCTGTTCGTGTGCAGTGCCCTCTACACCGATAGGTATCCCCATCCCTTTTGCATTGTTTGCATGGGTTATAAACATCCTCAAGAAGACATAGATGGTCCAGCCTGGTCAGGCTCTTTTCAGTCCTGCTGTCACGTTAATGCAGCAGTGATAAGAAAAAGGACAAGGGTTTCAAACTTTGTCTTCTTAGGAACCCCGCACCATGCCAGATGCCCTCTGCGTGGCCTCCTAACCCCCCTGCTGTGGGACGTCATACCACTTTTTGCCATAGCTCACAAGCTGTTAGTATGGACCTTTTGTCATGGGTGAAACTACTCTATGGAGAGTGGTGCCTTCACCCTTAGTAGGTCTTCTATGGAAAAGGTTTGGTCAAGAGGCCATTGATCTCTTTGCCTTCCTCAAAAACGGCCATTGTGCTATGTATGTCTTGTTACAGGATGAGGATGCACCCTTGGTGTGGATGTACTGGTCCACCCATGGCCGAATGTGCTTCTCTGCGCATTGCCTCCACTCTGCCTGATAATTCCTACTCTGGTCCGGGTGAAAGAACAGAGCCTGATTTTGATAGCTCCAAAATGGCCCAAATCTCCAGGGCTGACAGAGATAATACCTCTTCTGTATGCCCAGCTGTGGTCCCTCCCCTTACACACAGATCTTCTGTCCCAAGCGAACGAGGAAATCTACTATCCTTACCCAGACAGGGTGGTCCTCTGGGCCTGGCCACTAAACGAACAAACTTCCATCCCCACCATCAAACATGGAGGTGGAAACATTATGATTTGGGAGTGTTTTCCTGCTAAGGGGACAGGACAACTGCACCGCATCAAAGGGATGATGGACAGGGCGAGAGCCTTGGGTGAGAACCTCCTTCTTTCAGCCAGGGCATTGAAAATGGGTCGTGGATGGGTATTCCAGCATGACAATGACCCAAAACACATGGCCAAGGCAACAAAGAAATGGCTCAAGAAGAAGCACATTAAGGTCCTGGAGTAGTCTAGCCAGACCTTAATCCCATAGAAAATCTGTGGAAGGAACTGGAGGTTCAAGCTGCGAAACGTCAGCCTCGAAACCTTAATGACTTGGAGAGGATCTGCAAAGAGGAGTGGGACAAAATCCTCCCTGAGATGTGTGCAAACCTGGTGGCCAAGTAAATTAATAATAATAAAGTAAAGGATGTGACGTGTGGCCAAGTATGGTTACCCATACTCTGAATTTGTGCTCTGCATTTAACCCATCCCATGCTATTGCTGCAGCACCCAGGGTGCAGTTGGGGGTTTGGTGCTTTGCTCAATTGACTCACCTCAGTTGTGGTATTGAGGGTGGAGAGAGTGCTGTACATTGACTCACCCCACCTACAATCCCTGCTGGACCTGAGACTCGAACCCACAGCCTTCAGGTTACAAGTCCAACTTCCAATGCCCATAAAATTATTATTATTATGCTGTTAAGGTGAAATAAAATTACTTCTATTGTGATATATGATTTTGAATGTATTGCCCTACTCTATGCTACATAATCATTAATAGTACTAGATGTGTGTTGGTATCTCAGTACGTCGTTTGCAGTTTATAACTGTTTTGTTTGAGACATCAAAATGACTTATTTTAAAAAAAGATAAATTGCATCATTTACTTGAGTGTTTTAAAATAATAACTTAATGCTTTTCTGTAGGTTCTACAGAAATTCAGGTCCTATAAAGTAATTTTGTTCAAGATTTTTAAAATGAAACATTCTAAAAAATAAAATAAATATATACTTAATCTGAATCTGTGAAAAAAAAAAGAGATTATAATTATGTTCAGAATGGAATGCCTACTAATTTTACAATATGTATATTTTACTCAGTATGCAGATTTTCTGGATTACTATTTCTGTCAAATGTTCAGAATTCAATCAGAACACTATGTAACAAGCATACCATTATTTAAAATGTTTATTAAAAATACTATGCATATGCTTAAATTTACAGTGTTATTATCAATGCTTATGCCAGACAGGGGATGGTGAAGTGATGGTTTTATCCAACAAGAAAATAAGTAGTTTATCTCTGCTTCGGATTCCAGATAGAAAAAGAAGAGCAAGTAAGAAACTTCAAGTCGAGACGTACTGAAGAGCTGGTGTCTCTGCTGGGATATTTCCCAAGCAAGAAAGAGCTAGAAGACTGGATCTACTCCAAATCCAAAGAGATAGACTCCACCAGAGAACGGCACAGCGAAATGAAGTCTGTCACACTTTTTAGCATTTTGTTTTTCTACAAACATTTGTATAATAGTAGGTTTTTCTTAGAATAAGCTAGAGAATATCATAAACAATATTTTTTAGTGTGAGAATGAAATATGTTATGTGCAGGTAACAGGAAATGTCTACGTGAAAAGTTACATATACACATACACTGACCCTGATATAACAGAAAATACTGACATTTACACAACCACCCACATGCTTAAGTAACATCTTCTCAAGACATACGCAGTTTCAATTCCGGGTTCCTGTGGAAAAGGGTCATCTTCAGGGCAGTGGAACATGCAATTTAGTATTCAAAGGGTGCGCTTAGCTTACACAAACATGGGGCCAGTTGCATAGACTTAGCCTTTATATTTAGACAGTGTCTTAAGAACCATTCTGAAAACTAGCATGTAACTGAATTTTAAAATTTATGACCAGTCTTAAAGAAAAAAATTTAGCTGACTAACTTTTAAGACTAGTCTTAACTTTTATGCAACCGGCCCCAGGTATAATAGGGCTGTCTAGACAAATATCACTTAAAAATGTAGTTGTGTACATGAACTGTTAATAAAAAATATATACAATTCTATGACACAATGTCATAGAATGTACAAATTTCCAAATGCTTTATTTCCAAAATAAAAACAATATATTTTATTTTTCTCCAGCTTATAGTAACTTTAACAGTGGTCAATTAATTTGCAATAATATTAATACATCTTTTTTTAAGATTTAAACTTTGCCTTATGATTGTAATGCACTATGTTCAGACCTGAAATTTATGAAAAATGAGATTGCTAGACAACAAGACTTGTGAATTTTTTTAATTTATTTTTTTCATAGTAAGGAGCTTGCATCTGAAGAACAGAAGAAGACTCACTTAACTGCAGAAATCAAACGTAAGGAAGAGCAGCTGGCCAGTTATGAAGAGAAACATTTTAACATGTGCGGCAGTCAGGACTTTGAGTTGGACTTGTACAAACTGGAGGATGAGTTGGAGAAGTGTTCCAAACAAAGAGGTACAGAAGTGTGTTTGGCGCTTACATTTTTGAGCTACACAAAATATACTGTACCTGCACATGTACGTTTTCTGTGCTAAATTTGGAGGAAAATCTTCAGAATTACATAAAATTAATTTTGTACTTATGTTAGTTTTGTACCAAACCATATGAACCCACAAGGGCTAGGGGATGCATTATGTGAATGATGGCCTTTGAATTCTGCTTAAGTTTGTGGATTTTGCAGATAAAGATTCTGCGTGGGCCTGGTTCAGGGTAAATTACTGTTTATTGCCAAACAGGATATAGACAGTTTTTTGCCAAGTATAGCAATGACTGGATATGAAGGAGCAGGCTGGTGACTCTAATGTGGTAGGTGAAAATGTTACCTACATAAGTCAGGTTAGGTAGTTAGTAGCAGTTCTTAAAGCGACTCTCAGTGTCTTTTCTCTTCTCTTGCCTGGATTTTTTTCTGAGCAGCCATGCTGGCGGATGCCACAGCCATGTACAGTCAGTTCATCAGTCAGCTGACAGAGGAGGGCGAGCCCTGCTGTCCTGTTTGTCAGTGTGTGTTCCTGTCAGAGGCAGAGCTCCAGAATGTCATTAATGACATGCAGTCCAAGCTGCGGCTCGTCCCAGACAAACTAAAGAATACTGAGCATGACCTGAAGAGGAAGGAGCGTAGGCGTGATGAAATGATGGAACTGAAGCCCATGAGGGACTTCATGAATTAATTTATCTTTCTTTCTGTCCATTCCTTCATCTCTCCTTTCATCTTTATTCATCCATCATACTGTCTTTTATTTTTCCTGTTTATCTATTAATTCTTCATCCTACTCCTTTTTGTCCATCCATTCAACTGTCCACCTATTAAGCCTTTCATCCATCAATTAATCCAGCCATCTGTCTGTCCACCTATTCACCCATTTATCTTTTACTTCACGTTTATCCATCTATCCCTCACCTGTTTATTACTTCATCCATCCATCCATTATAATCCTTTGTCTATCCATTCATCTGTTCACCTATTCACCCCTTCAACCAGCCATCTGTCCATCCATCTCCTTACCCTTTCACCTGTCCATCTATCCATCTATCCATCCATCCATCCATCCACCTTTTTACTCCTTCATCCATCCATTTGTTCAACCCTTTACCCCCTTCATCCATCCATCCATCTGTTCACCTATTTCCCTCTTATCTATCATCTATCTATTAATCCAGACCAGTGGCCCTAGCATCGGTCGTAATGAAAATCTTTGAGAGATTGGTAATGAAGAATATAATCTCAACTGATTGTCTGGATTCTTAACAAGACTGAAGCTGTTGCTCTGTGTCTTCACTCAATCCTGCAACACCTTGAGACTCCTTGCACTTATGTCAGGGCTCTTTTGGTGAATTATAAATCTGCACACTCAAAAAAATGATTCTACCACACTGTACAGTTAATTAAAAAAAATCTTTTTCATTTAACACCATTGTGTTAGGTTTCCCATTTAAACAATTGCATTGTGTTAAACTGATTTGAAACAGTTTCGTTTTGGTTCAACTCAATATTTTCATTTTGAAAGAACGTATTTCAATTAAGTAGAGTTGAGAGTACATAAATTATTTTACTTGTGTAACTAGGAAGTGGATTTCCCCTTCCCATCATGCTTTGCACACGGCTGGATAAGGAGAGTAAATGTTGAAATAAAATTTTATTTTATGCATTTTTTTAATAAAATGATAAAATTGGGAGACTTGTTAATGTTTAATGTTCTTTTATGTTTGTATTTAAAACAGTTTCTGGTATGGTAGTGTTTTTGGGGGTTACCATTGTGGTGAATGCATAGAGCATGTGCTTGGGTTGAGGACCTGATAACATAAGTTAAAGTTGTTTTAATAATAAAATAAACAACTACTTTGGGCATGCCATGGATGTAACAAAGCCATCTTATGGCTAATGCCTAATAAGTTGGTTAATGCCTAAAGTTAAGTAAATCCAATGTATCATTTTTTGAGTGTAGAAGAATTTCTGCCTAGTTATTTGTTTTCCAGTTAAATCTTTTAGATTGAGTTCAACAAGCATAAAATAATTACTTCATAAACGTATCAATTTTACTGAAACTATATTTGATCAAATTGAGTTGGCCCAACTCAATTACATTTCATTGCATGAATTTGTTTTTTATGAGTTGGGGTCACACATATTTATTGGATGGAAATCCTGCCCTCAATTAAATTGAGTTCATCCAATGACTTATTTTTTTGAGTGCATTTAATACAATTGTTCCAGCGAAACTGTGGATTTTGGATTTTCTGATGAATATATTACAGGTAGTCAAAGTTAACCACATGATTTCGAGCCCTAGAACAATAAGTGTTGGAGCTTCACAAGGTTGCATATTGTCACCATTGTTATATTCCATGTACACTTTAATGATTGTGTTTCACACAATCACAGTAATTGGTTTGATAACAGGTAATGATAAAACCTATTATAGAAAGGAGGTATCTACATTTACTAAATGGAGTTGTATCCACAAGTTAAAATAGAATGTCTTTAAGACAAAGGAAATTGTGTTTGACTTTCAACGGGTTAAAAATGCTGTTATGATATTAACCAATAATGGCCAGGTTATAGAAAATGTGGAGAGTTTTAAGTTTCTCTGTACCACAATATCTGCTTCATTGAAGTGGCAGGATAACTTAATTATTAAGAAATCTAATCAAAGATTGTATTTCTTAAGACAGCTCAAAAAATTTGGAGAATCTAAAGCTGGTTGTCACGATACACTGTTTAGGAAGCACACAGGAGGTACGAATAAGCGTAAACAGTCTTTAATCCACAGAACACGGGTAAATCCACAATAGATAACATGAACAAACACATGCACATAACTGGTAGACCCGACAGTGACAAAATGCATGGAATGGCACTTAAGTACACAGGGTAATTAAGAAACACAGGTGCATGGGATTCATAATCAAATTAAACAAGGACAGGAACATGACCTAATAAAGAAAACCAGGTACAGAGACAGGGGCAAAACAAGACAAAACAGGTCCATGATCCTGACACATCACTCTCCTTCCGAAAGGCGCATCCAGGAACAACACGGGGAAGGATGGGTGGGAACCTGTGAGGAGGCCCAGGAGGAGGACGGACAACCGGGAGGAGGGTGACAGACAGAGTCCAGGGTGGAGATGATGGAGGGAGGAGCCTTTAGAGGGGGTAGCCAAGGAGGAAATAGGAGGAGCCAGGGCGGACCAGATGGAGGAAGGAGCCAGGAAGATGACATGAGGAACCAGGGTGGACCAGACAGAGGGAGGAGCCAGGGAGACGACAAGAGGGACTTGGAGTAAGCGGCACCAGGTGGGACCAGGCTCACAGCCATAATGACAGCCCATGGTGGACCCTATGTAGGATGGAGCCATGGAGGAGGAAGGGCTGACGACTCAAGCGGGCCGACCAATGGCAGCAGAGGAGCCTGGGGCAGAGAGATAATCAGACAGAGACAGAGAGCCGATGAGCCAGGGTGATGAGGAGGATCTGGAGAGCCAAGACAGAACAGATGGTTCTGGCGACCGACACGGAGGCGTGCATCTGACGGGCCGCGGTGGAGCCAGAGCGACAGAGGACCAAGGTGGAGCCGATAGGAATACAGGTGCCAGAGGGTCGAGGAGCAGGTGCAGGATTGTCGACGCCACACCAAGACAGAGCCGGCTGGAGGCAAAGACAGGGGATCCTCCAGCCATGACGTCGATGGAGACTGGCAAATTTAAAAAAAAAAAAAAAATTGATCCCTCTTTCAATATCAACCTTTGCGAAAACCCAGCATTGAACTGACCCTCATTTGTAAGGCAGTCCGGTGTAAAATGATTGGTACAAACACATAGGATATTACAGACTTTTTTTCTGGGACATTTTCTTCGATGGAGGGAGTCTATGGAGACTATCATGTTCGTGGTTGCATCCTAAAACACGACACTTGTAATGGCTCTTTAGATCTGACATTGTATATCACCAGCAGCTACAGCAAGAAAACGTCTAGGTTACGTATGTAACTCTGGTTCCCTGAGGACAGGGAACGAGACACTGCGTCCTGGTGGACACTATGGGAACTGCCTTCAGCGTGACCGGTTCTGAAGCTCTTATAGAACAACGACAATGAACTTTGACATTTGCCGGCGCCAGCCTATGACATCATAACAAGGCGCCTACCAGTAATAAAGGGGCGCTTGTGAATACATCAACCATCTTTTTGTCCTTCAGAATGACCTTGTTCTAAGCGTGAGTAGAATGATGATTCCTAGAGTAGCACTATTTAGGATCGAGTGTCGCTAGGCTTCCTCTCGTCTAGAGAGTCTTCTTGTTGAAGCCTCCACTCTCCTGAGAACTCCACTTAGGTGGTTCTATTGCTTAGGTTCTTGGAGCCTCATGAATCACCTCCAGTGTTGAGTGTAGTTAGGTCTCTGACCTCCACTCCCAGAGTTCCCCGCAAGCACAGAGTGTTGCAAGGCTTTCTCTCATTTAGAGAGTCTTTCTGGAGCCTCCGCTCTTCAGAACCCCCGCTTAGTATGAAGACTTAGTGGTAAGCTTCACTACTTTCTGTAGCGCTGAGTGTAGTTAGGCCTACTCTTGCTTAGAGAATCAGGCCTCCACTCCTAGGAGTTCCGTGCTTGGGTAGCCGAGCTAGCCGTGATGTCGGCCCAAGCGATTCTCGCTGGTAGTGGGGGGTGATGTTCCTTCTTGACTCCTCATTCAGTCAGTTGTTCACTTATCCCTCAGCATGGCAGCGTTGGTATAGACGTTCCCATAGTGTCCACCAGGACGCAGCGTAGAGTTCCCTCCGGAAGGGAACGTCTAGGTTACGTATGTAACCCTGGTTCCCTGAGGACAGGGAATGAGACGCTGCATCTCGTAGCCATGCTTCGGGCCCCACTTACGTCTCCGTCAGACAAAAAGATGGTTGATGTATTCACAAGCGCCCCTTTAATACTGGTAGGCGCCTTGTTATGATGTCATAGGCTGGCGCCGGCCAATGTCAAAGTTCATTGTCGTTGTTCTATAAGAGCTTCAGAACCGGTCACGCTGAAGGCAGTTCCCATAGTGTCCACCAGGATGCAGCGTAGAGTTCCCTCCGGAAGGGAACAGTAATGGCGTACTGCTGCTTCTAACTCAGGGCTGTGCCTATGCTCATAGGGCAGAGATCGACACAAATGGTTGGGATTTCTCCCTACGATGACATGTGCGTAGGGAAAAATCTGGACTCACATGTTCAGAGAGACTGTTTATGATTTATTGGAATAAAAAATATAATAGGTCCCCTTTAAGATAATTTTGAAGAAATCTGAGATCTTTCTGGCCCTGCATAGACAGCAACACAGCTGCCACAATCAAGGCGAGAAGAGTTAATGCTATAAAGTTACAAGAATACTTTTTGTGTGCAAAGAAAGCAAAAATAATGGCTTTATTAAACTATTTTTTCTCCTCCGTGTCAGTCTCTATGGCGTTTATGAGAGTACCAAAATCTCAGATTTCATCAAAAATATTTTAATTTGTTTTGCAAAGATGAATAAAGGTCATATGGGTTTGGAACAACTTGAGGGTGAGTAATTAATGACAGTAGACTAATTACAATAAATTACAATAAAATATAGAAATATAAAACTATATTTTATACAACATACAGCGCCTATAAAAAAATCATAATACCCTGTGAAAACCTTTACCTTTTATCACATTACGCTCATTAAATAGTTCTTTGCCTTAAATGTTATGGAAAATAATAAAATGATAGGCCCTCAATTCATAAAAGTCATAAAAAACAGCATGCATTATTAATATAAATAAGTATTAGAAAAAAGTTATTGAAAATAATTTTTGATTTTAGCCTGTCAAAAGGACTTTATGCCAAATAGCCAAATACTAGTATAATCAGTTCTAACATTTATATGACCCTCTTTAAAACTGTGTGTCCATTTGATGCTTCTTTTGTGTAGTCTGCAGTAAGATCGAGCTGAAGAGGAAACTGATCCAGGACCAGCAGGAACAGATCCAGGCCTTGAGGAGCAGCGTAAATGAGATTAGTGGAGAAAAGCTCCAGATCTCCAGCAATATGCAGAAACGTCAACAGTTGGAGGAGCAGTGTGTGAAGTTCAACACTGAGATCCAAAAACTCCACAGAGACATTCGAGTAAGGAGTGCCCACTCCACTTTACTGTGATTTTTATTCTTAAAGACAAGAGTTTCATTTCATAGGTTCACTCAACACTGCATCAGTAGCTGAAACAAACACCCTCTATGTGTGACGATTACGAGTCAGTCTTTCATGTTTGTCAGGCTGAGAAGTCTGTGTTACAGGATGATAAACCTGCAGTTACCTGGTTGTATTGCATTGCGGTATACTGTTCCAACAGTGTCAGCTACTGATGCAGCATTGAGTAACCTATTACATTTGTAACCTTGGTTGCCTGAGTGTCAAGGACAAGGTGATGCATGGCTTGCTATACTCCTTAGATCTGCTGATGGCTTTCTTCGAAAAGAAATCTGAGGTGTATATACATTTTTTTTATTTGTACAAAGTAAAACCTCAATTTACAAAAGTAACGAAAGTTGTCATATTCATTGTTACTACTACTAACATAGTAATTGTTAGTTTTTGGTCAGTAGGATTCTTTTTTTTAAGAAATGAATACTTTTTTCTATTTAAAATAAAGTGTTATTTATTACAGTTCACACAAAAATATTAAGCAACACAGCTGATTTTAACACTGAAAATAAGGAATGCTCCTTATTTTCAGCATATTACATGTGACAACGAAGACTGGAGAAATTAAAACTTCTGCTGAAATTTCCTGTTTTTCCATCACAGGAATATATTACATTTTTAAATATTTTAAAATATTAAACATTTGTACCATTAATTGTAATAAAATTCCACAACAGCTATATTTTTGTTGTATTTTGACCAAATAAATGCAGCCTTGGAATAAAAAAAAAAAAAAAAAAAAAACACCCCACACTTTTGAACGGTAGTGTAATTATATTGTTTCTATTGTTTGATCATGATTTGTCTGTTTATTAGGATGCAAAGGAGCAGGTGTCTCCCCTAGCTGCCACTCTGGAGAAGCTCCAGCAAACAGGACCTTGCTGAGCGCCGGAGGCAGAAACAGGAGGAAGGACAGCAAAAGGTCCGAATTCTATTTTCTGTTTACTGTGAAATTATTGACTGCAATGTACTACATGAAAGGTTGTGGGCATTTATTTTAATGCAAGATGATGTCATTGCTTATTATTAAGGGTTAACTAAAGCTGTATAATTTCTTTTAGATAAATGAAATCAAGGAAAAAGTTAAAAACTTGACCCTCCTTGAAAGAGAGATCACCAAGTACATAGAAGAGGGCAAAGACAGCTACAAAGAGGTACTACAAAATTATTATTTTATTTTTTTTGTTCTCATTTACTATATGTGATTTATTATTCCAATTATTTTATTTTTTACTTTTTGACTTCTTTAGCAAAATGAAACTAAGCTACATGAGCTGGACAAACAACTACATGAGGCTAAAAAACAGAGAGAGAAGATCAATAAAGACATTGGCAACATTCGGCAAGATATTGACACTCAGAAGGTGCCAAGCAAAGCTTCCTGTGTTTTTGCTTGTGTTGTTGCAAAGGCTTGTGTTTTAGGTCGTATACTGTATAAGACTTCTATCATAGTGTACAAAAATGCTGAAAAACTAATCACCAAAAACTAAAACCATGCAGCTAGCAACACTCCAGGAGATCCAAATTTTAGTGGACTGTCTTTGACATAAATTTCTAATAATATTCATAAAGCTGCTGTTGTGCAAAAAAATTACAGAAAATGGCATTTAATGATTTTTATTTAATGATTTTTTTTGTGAAGAGGCTAATGAAGTATTTAACAGCTCCTTAAATCTTACGTTTTGTTCAAACATTGTTTTTTTTTTTTTTTTTTTTTTTTTTGTCAAATAACCAATATCTGTAGTAATGAGTAGTTAGGTGGGTGATGACTTAAACATCCAAAAGTAGAAATCTTGGATTTAAAATCCAAGATCCGTTTTAAACCTGGAAATCCCGTTTAAACCTGCAAAAGTTTAGAAAAAGTTAAAACTGAAAAGTTTAATGTAAAGTGAAGAAAAGTTTAATATATTATTTCTAGGTCACTTCATCAAGTGAGCATTTTGAACACTTGTAACATCAAAATCCTGAAATTCTGAAAATTTTCTGACTTCTTAATTGGGTGCAGCTGCTAATTTGAGACTATACAATTACAGCTCATTAATTATCAGGTCACTTGACTGAATGCATGTTTTTTTTTTACTAAAAGTATGCATATGGTTTTCTATTTTCTATTTTGTTTGTGGTTATATGAATGGTTTTAACAGGTTCAAGAGCGCTGGCTAAAGGACAACTTGACCTTACGAAAGCGAAGAGCTAAAAGAGGTGTCCCAGGAACGTGAAGACTTGCTTAAGGAAAAGGGCAACATGCAAGTTCTGCAACTGCGCAAGTATGAGATCACATAGAATAGCTACCAAATACCTTTCAGGAACTCCTGACAATGTTTGACGCACTTTCAACTCAGAAGATTTAAAGTGCCAAGCATGGTCTTATTTACCATGACTCTAAATGAATCCATCTCACTAACTTCGAATTACTTTAATGTTAACTAGTTTCCATAGATCTTTAGTAAGAGTGCGAGCTGACATCAAATTAATGTGTCTATCTTCTGTTGTCAAGTGAGAGGCGAGAAGTGGAGCGAAAGTTGGAGGACCTGAAAAAGAACCACAATGTGGCTCTCGGTCGACAGAATGTCTACGAGGGCGAGATCCTCCGTTTTCGTAAAGAGCTCAGAGAGGACCAATATTGCCATGCCGAGGATCTCTACAGAGATAAAATGATTGAGATGAGAACAACGATGTTGGCCAATAAGGACCTGGACATCTACTATAAAGCTCTGGACCAGTAAGTAGTTTTTGTTATCAGGGGTTTTCCTTCAGGTGGCGGTTAGTCAGAGTGTGTAGGTTTGGGTTTGATGTGGTTCAGCAGACAGTAAGCAGCAGTAATCAGCAGCAAGCCATGTGCAGTTTTATCTAGACTAAAGGAAGTCTGACTCAGACTTTTTAGCCCTAATGATGCAGTTAAATCATCACTAGCTGGTGGGCTTCATCAGAGGGACTCCCCAAAACATGATAAAAGCTTACCATAGCAACTGTTGTAACCATAGCAGCAGTTATTTTGCCATTTTTAGGTATTGCCAGTATAATAAAAAATTATTGTAATTACCAGGGGTCTCATGTATAAACAATGTGTACACACAAGGGCATAGAAATATGTGTACACAATTTTCAATGTACATTTCGGGATTTATAAAAAATAAAATTGGCGTAAATATGTTCGCACCATACGGACATTCTAGACCATCCGTACAAGCTCTTTTTCCTGGAGTGAAAAAAGTAATGAAGTAAACCACGTTTTTAAACTCTCTTTTTATTTCGATATACTTTTTTCGAAGATGATCATTTATGATAACGTGGACAGTTTCAAATGGGGTGTGTCTAAAAAAAGAGCTGTTTTGGTATACATCACTTTAAATGCAAATACACTGCATATTCCTGCCCTGGAAATTTTTTAAGTTGTAGAAAGATAGTTTTTCTGTACTGAGAATAGGATAGGGCCAAATACTGAACCCTGAAGAACCCCAGTGGTTAGTTGATAGACTTGGATACCCTTCCGTCAAGGAGAGTTAAAAAAAGTTAAAAGTAAAAGCTATGTTGAATATTTGTGTCAGTGTGGGTAAAAGTGCAGGAGAAACAAGTTTTGAAAGATTTAAGTCAATAGGATGTAAACGACAGGTAGGACAGCTGTAAAAAAAAAAATTGCAACTAGTACTGAAAATTCTTTTGAAACTATGCAGGTTTTGATAAAATTCTAATGCCATATTTAAAGGGGTCCTATTATGCTTTTTCACTTTTTGAATTTTAGTCAGTGGGTGGTGTGTCTACAACGAACGGCTCCACTGGACTACAGCGTTTGTTTTCTGGATGCAATGATGTCCATTAGAATATCATTCAAATAAATCCCGCCTATTGAAATTCAAATGGTGGTTGGTTTTCGAGCACGCAAGCTCTTCGTCAGCTTTGGTGTTGCCGACTTTACACTTTATTTGGTACTTGTTGCTTTTTAGTCAAGCACCCATTTGAGACTGATGTGCGTGCTTTTGTTTCATTTTTCTAAATTATGTGAAAAACAAATGAGTTTTTCGAACCACCAAGCATCAATACTTTACTACTTTATTGTGCAGCTACTATTTAAGTTACGGTTTCAGTTGTGTGAACTGGTTCATGAAGTGACATACACCAGACTCAAAGTAACCTCACACCACATGAACATCCTGGCTTCTGCAAAAATGCACAACATTGGTAAAGCAGGAAGCATTAATGGTCAAAATGATGTTGGTTTCCCATGGAAAAATATACAGAGGAAGTCCTTAGTCATCATCATTGGTTTAGATCGATATCATCCAGTGCATTCACGGAAGTTACGTCAGCAGGTCTGTGGGCGTCTAAATCACTCTGCCATCATCTACAGTGCATAGGAGTTATCCTTACGTTTTCAGCTGTGTCATTAATCTTCAATTTCTTATGTTTAAATTGTGTGAATGTTTTTTTTTTTTTTTTTTTTTTTACCTCAATAATATATTGCAGTTGTCATAGTAAAGAATCATCATTTCACTCGAAATATTTAAAAAGTATTGGAGACACAGTAGCTGTACTGGTACAAAAATGACTCATTATCCATTATAAAAAATTAATAATAAATCAACAGCATTTATTGCATAATGACTGCTTTGGACTTTCAGTTTGCACCAGAAATAGGCTGAATTGCGCAACTCTCTATCAAAACCACAATACAATCTTACAAGGTTTCAGAGAAAAAAAAAACAAAAAAAAAAAAAACACCATGTTTGACATGTTTGTGGATGGTGTTCTTAGGGTTGAAGACTTCTCTTTTTTACGCCAAATGAAAGCTACATCTTTGTGGCCAAACAATCAAATTTTTGTTTCATCCGACCATAATACAGAAGATCAGAAGTCGTCTTCTTTGTCCAGATGAGCCTTATCTGGAGAAGTGGTGTCCTCCTTGGTCTGCGTCTGTGGAACGGATGGATGTTGCCACCAGCAGAGCCCAGATTCATCAGGATGGCCTTGGTGGTGATCCTTGGATTCTTTTTTTACCTATCTTCCTAACCAGCACAGGTGTCACTTTTGGTTTTCGACCACATCCTCTGAGATTTTTCACAGTGCGAAAGGTCTTGTATTTTTCAATAATACTTTGCACTGTAGCCACTGGAACTTCAAAACATTTAGATATGGTCTTATAGCCCTTTCCTGACTTGTGAGCAAAATACAGATTTTGGTGTGCATCACTTTAAATGCAAATGAGCTGCATATTTCCGCTTCAGAATTTTAAAGTTGTAGAAAGGTACAAGTTGGGAGAAGGCTACAAAAATATTTCGAAGTCTTTAGCTATCCCTGGGAGTACTGTTCAGAGCATCAGTAAGAAGGGGAAAGCTTGTATGGCAGGGTGGCACAAAAGACACCATTCTTGTTGGTGCTATGCAAAAACACATTTGGAAGAGTATGGCCCCGTTCACACTGTCAGTTAAATGCGACACAATTCCGATTTTTCGCTCATATGTGACACAGATCTGATCTGTTCTATGACAGTGTAAACGGGTAAAAAAAGAATGCATTCGGATATTTCGAGATCGGTTTCAGGCCTCATTCATATGTGAAAATAAATTAGATATAAATCATGTGCCAATGCGATAAAAACACTACAAACACACATATGGGATTCGCTTACTTTATGGAGAGTACAAAAAGATGCCGCACAAATGAGGGAAATAGATCTTTAGACAGGCTCTTTAAAAATGACGGCGCATTAAAATGCGAAGCTGAGCGACCATCAAGATTGTGAAAGAGTCCCCTGGTCCTCCGGGCTCGATTGTGGCGAACCTAGCATTAGATGGGGAATGCACACAGAAGTCATTCTTTCCTTCTGAAATAGTTTGATTTTATATTATGAATATTCAAGCATTCCAAAATATCTTCTAGATATCTGCTCTGACCATAAGTCAACTGCTATAACTGCTATATTCTCTATAGCTGCCTGTTAGGTCACTTCAAAGACTGATTGCACATTTTCCAAGGCTGATAATTGTGATTCATGCATTTGACATCATTTATCAAATTCTCTGCAGCTGTGTGCTTCAAACAGACACTGTACATGGACAGCTGTCCAAAGCTTTCTAGGCTTTTGATTGAGTGCAGTCTGCTGGTAAAGCAGTTTTCATTTTATGAAGTATCACGACATTAAACCAGCTGACCCAGTCTTCTCACCGTGATACCATCATTGCTGTTTGTGCAGAGCATTAGAGGAAGTGTGGCAATCTGATAGGACAGACCATGCTTAGATGCAAGATTTCGTCTAAAATCAATTCTAATAAATTGGTTTTGGAAAAAAGTCTTACGGTCAAAATAGTGTTTTACAAGTTTAGTACTCATAACAGATTTTTTCCGTCTCTAACAGATTTGTTCTGTTTTCTTTGCTTGTATTTTTGCTAGACACAAGTGGTTCATGTGGTCAGCTTTGCATTTTGCTGTTGTATGGCTTTATTATTGTATGCATTACATATGCACTGAAGTTAAAATTCCACTGATACCAAAAAGATGTTTAGAATGTATAAGTATGCATAGAAATTAACATTTAGTAAGTACATTAGTGTACATATACACAACATAAAGTAGGATTATTAAATACTTTAATAAATTATATAAATGTATCTTTTAGTTCATGATGTTTAATACATAACTAATATTAACCAACAAAAGTATAGTGAAGATTGAAGTTTTTGAAGATTTACTTAGAGTGTTCGATAATGCCAAAAGTAATCTAAATGCAAAAATATAGTGAACAAGCACAACAATTAAATATCCAGAATTGAACTATACTGTCAATACTGTCTGTTAACAATATGATACTGATATATTGTGCATCTCTAGTGTATATGTATATGAATATCCATAATACTTGTTTTTATTTTTTATATATAATATTTTTTTAATATTTATTTTATTTGATTGTTTCTGTTAATTATTACAGAACAATAATGAAGTTTCACAGTATGAAGATGAAGGAGATTAATAAAATCATCAGAGATTTATGGCGGAGCACATACAGAGGACAAGGTCTGCTTTTATTGGTGCTTGACTTGATGTATCCCATGCTGATTCTTTCTTTAAACACAAATATTTGTAAATTTTGCATTGTTTTTGTCTCTCACAGACATTGAGTATGTGGAGATACGCTCTGATGTGGATGAGAGCCCCTCCGCTGACCGGAAAAGAAGGACCTATAACTATAGAGTGGTAATGGTCAAAGAAGACACTGCTTTAGACATGCGTGGACGTTGCAGTGCTGGACAAAAGGTCGAAAAGCCCCTACATGCACCTTGGGTTTTCTGTATAAAAATTAATAGTATATTTGTGTGTTGTTACCACTCCATTGAAAAATTCTTTTCAGTCCTGTTAGTCAAAGCACATCTGTCCGATGATTTAATTGGTCGATTAATCAGACTATCACTAGATCAGAATGCGTAATTACAAAATAAATACAAAGCATTTTTTATTAAATCCAATAAAATGTAATCTTTGGCTTTACTGCATGTTTGTCTGCAGGTTCTCGCCTCTCTCATAATACGATTGGCTCTGGCTGAGACGTTCTGTCTGAACTGTGGGATTCTGGCACTGGATGAGCCCACCACCAATCTAGACAAAGAGAATATAGAGTCTTTGGCATATGCACTGGTGGAGTGAGTCTTTATAAAAAAAAAATACAGCCAGTCTTTAAACAGGAAACTCGCTCTATTTACAGCTGGAGGAACATGATGAAACAACTTGTATTTGCTATTTAACTAAAAGATCTACTTTTGGTTTCTTTGCAGGATTATCAAGAGTCGTTCTCGCCAGCGCAACTTCCAGCTCGTTGTAATAACCCACGACGAGGATTTTGTGGAGCTCCTGGGACGATCCAACTACGTGGAGTATTTCTACAGGATCAGGAAGAACCAGGACCAGTGTTCAGAGATCATGAAGTGTAGCATCAACACTCTCAACTCCTACCTGCACTGATGCATCAGATCAGATGAGAGAAAGAAAAATGTTAATCTACAGAGGTGACAGGATCAGCCTCCCTGTACCTACTGACAGAAAGTGAATGTTGGCCTTCTTGTAAATTTACATGACTTCTTTCAGAAATATATACATACACACACACACACACACACACACACACACGCACATACATATATACAGTGCACAGCATAAATAAGTACACCCCCTCTGATTAAATATAAAAGATGTATTTTCTTAAAGGTGCAGTGTGTAGATTTTTGCGGCATCTAGCGGCGAGGTTGTGAATTGCAACAGTCCACCGCTCACCCCTCCCTTTACAGAACTACACAAGCCGATACAGGTTTAAAATCTCGCCGAATAGTGAGATTTCTTTTAAAACACAGTTTAAGGAAATGAAAGCTCTAGCGTTAAGTTCTGCCGGGAAGACTTAATTGTCACGTCACTCAATTTTCATCTATCCAATCACATTCCAACACTTGTGGTATATAAGATCGGTACTTACTCATGTTTGAATTCGCAGATGCTGATGCTTCAATTCACCACCATCCCCCCCACCTCCTCCAAATTTAATCTTTCCCTCCATCTTCCTCACCACCACCACCAGGAGGGTCCCTTACATACCTCACGGGGGTCGGCTGCGCCCCTGCCTTGATCTTCAGGCAGGATATGCAGAGTCCGGACCCTCAGATTGCGAGTTATGGACGGGGCCTACGCCAAAGAACGTTATTGCTTGCTGGGCTGCTAATAAATGGATAATTGTCACAGTATTCATTCTCCTGAGTCTTTCTGGTAGAATTGTATTTACTTAATCAATAAAACTATGTTATTGTGAATATTACTGTTACTTGTTCATCATTGTGTCAGTGTTTTTTCGCAAGAACAACAGTTATGAAACGCGATCTGTAGAGCAGTTTGTCCGTTTAGGGCTACTGTAGAAACATAACGGCGACTTCCATGTGAGGGGACCCGCGGTGTATGTAGATATAAACTGATAATTCTAATAAAAACATAATGGTTCATTAAGTAAGGTACACCCCTGAAAACATAGTTATGTATATTATATTGCACCTCTGTCTAGAGATCATCTCAAATATTACACAGTGCACCTTTAAACATATTCTTAATAAAAAAGAGAAATATATGCCATTAATATTTGTATAAGTTTCTTAGCTAATTTTGTTTAAATGAGGGATAGCAGAAATGAATACACCCTAGATTTAATTCAACAAAGTTTAATATTCTAGTACCTAGTATGTCCTAACTCTAAGTACATTGCTCTGACTTTTTTTGGCACTGAGTGTACAAGTATGTCCTGTTTAACTCCTGGAGGACGACCTCCTTAATGCCCTGGTCTTTAATGGGGAGTGCTGCTCAGCTCATCTCTATAGAATCCCCCACAGGTGCTTAAGAATGTTAAGATTGGGTGAAATTCATGTCTACTGAAGGATTTTTACCTTGGGAGAATGAATATCTTCATTGTCATGTTGATGCCCAACAACTCGGAATGAGGAGAGGGTAGCATCTTCTGTTTTGGGTTTTTTGTATTACATCACACTGTGGTGTGTGAATTGATGACAGTGTTGATAAAATACAAATCCCTCACACCTTCAGCTTTCAAACATTCCTATATATAAGCTTTACTACTACTGAACATCACTGTGGGAACCAGACACTTCTCACTGTACTCCTCCTCAAGCAACACCATAACATTTTAGATGATGTTAGACCCAAAATGATTGATTTTGTCTCATGAGACCAGAGTATGGATTACCAGAAGTCTACATTTTGTAAATATGGGCCTTGGAAAAAGCTAAATAAGTTTATTGTGCTTTGGCTACAGTAGGTGTGGATAAACAACCATGCATGTCACATTTGCAGGCTGTATCTTACTCTATCAGATAAAGTGTCACTGTTTTAATAGATTTCTTGGTGTTTCTCCTGCTCTTTTTCTAGCAAAAACTCACTCATCGCTAAATGAAAGCTTAAAATGAAGACCTAATTAATTTAGGGGTCTTGTCAGTATGACTATGACCAGTATGACTCAGTGGGCTATACAACACTTTTAATTGTCAAGAAATGAATTATATTTTAACAGTTTTGTTTTACAATATTTACCTGTTGATCAAAACTTGCCTTAACCTTACACCAAAATTTTTTATTTAGTAACTTTTAGGAGGGTGTACTAATTTTTGCATAACTGACCAAGCAGACTTGCTGGAATATTATAGCTCTTAAGAACCCTAACATGTCTAACAGTAAAGAGTAATTGCTGAACTTGTTAAGTTTCGGAGGGGGTGTACTCAATTATGCTGTGCATAATATTCTGATAATCGTAATCCTAATTATTTGTGGCTTTTCTTAATCATTTGTTATGCTGGCATCAAAATATGGACTAATTCATTATAAGTATTCAAACTAATTAATCACTTTTAATTTAATTGAACATAAAACAGTATTCACATGAATCCTAACCATATTGAATCCTAACAAAGCAGAAATCTAGGAAAGCTTTAGACCCAGAATCTGTTTTACCTGCCTGTCTAAAGGTCTGTGCTGACCAACTGGCTCCCGTCTTCACACAGATCTTTAACAGATCACTGGAGCTGTGCTTAGTTCCCAACTGCTTCAAACGTTCCACCATCATTCCAGTCCCCAAAAAGCCCCAAATCGCTGGACTTAATGACTACAGACCTGTTGCTCTCACATTTGTGGTCATGAAGGCATTTGAGAAACTGATCCTGGCCTACCTGAAAGACATCACTGGACCCTTGCTGGATACTTTTCAGTTTGCCTTCAGAGCAAACTGGTCTGTGGATGACGCAGTCAACATGGCACTGCATTACATCCTGCAAGACCTTGACAGAACTGGGAATTATGCTAGGATCTTATTTGTGGACTTCAGTTCGGCCTTCAATACCATCATGCCTGACCTTCTCTCAGACAAACTGACACAGCTCTCCATGCCCACCTCCATCTGTCAGCTTCTTGACAGACAGGCAGCAGCTAGTGAGGCTGGGTAAACTCACATCTAGGACTATCACAATCATCACTGGTGCCCAACAGGTTTGTGTACTCTCCCCACTGCTCTTCTCCCACTACACAAATGAAGGCACTTCAAAGGACCCCTCTGTCAAGCTCCTGAAGTTTGTGGACAACACTACAGTCATCTGCCTCATCAAGGACGGAGACGAGTCTGCATACAGACAGGAAGTTGATCAGCTGGATGGTGGAGTCTTAACAACCTGGAGCTAAACACTCTCAAAACAGTGGAGACTATCATAGACTTCAGGAGGAAACCCCCTGCTCTCCCCCCACTCACCATCATGGACAGCACTGTGGCTACAGTAGAGTCATTCAGATTCCTGGGTACCAGCATCTCTCAGGACCTGAAGTGGGACAATCACATCGAAAAAGGCCCAGCAGAGGCTGCATTTCCTCCGCCAGCTGAGAAAGTTCAACCTACCACAAGAGCTGCTAAAACAGTCCATCCTGTGTTCATCTATAACTGTTTGGTTTGGTTCAGACATCAGAAGACTACAACAGAGAGTCAGGGCTGCTGAGAGGATTATTGGTACCTCTCTACCCAGCCTCCAAGATTTTTACACCTCCAGAGTCAGGAAAAGGGCTAAGAAAATCACTCTGGACCCCTTACACCCAGTCCACTCTCTCTTTGAACTGTTGCCCTCTGTCAGACGTTACAGAGCGCTGTGCACCAAAACAGCCAGACACAACTGGTCATCTGTAGTCTCGCGTAGCCAGACCTTCAGACTGACGGCTGAAGGTCTGGAATTCATGGCAGATTGCATTGGCCAAGGCCCGCCCATAAGGCCGTTTGACCAAACAACCAATCACAGTTTGTTTCGTTCAGCGTCACGTTTCGGTTTGTGGAAATGCCCCCAGAACAACAGACTGGCATGCAACAAGCCAGTCATTGAAATAACCAGCATTGAAAGTTAAATAAGAAGAGGGAGAACAAGCAGTTAAGTCAGTAATTTGTTCGCGAACGTCGCAAATGTGTATAACAATAATGGCATCCGCATAAGCACATTTTAGCAAAACGCCGAGTAAATCAGTCTGTGCTTTGTTTCCTGGCGGACCGAATATAAACGCGACACACGCATCTCCCGGAAATCCGATCAAATTCAACTAATCAGATGACGACTTCTACATTCCTGAAGTGTTTCAGTTAAGTGTACCACATGCATCAGACGTTTAGCCAACGTTCCATGGGCGTGACGTCTGAGGCTGAGACTAGGTCATCTGTAAACAACTCAACAAACCTTCTTCTGTATATAGCGCATATGCACATTCATAGTACTGTCTATGGACAATTTTTTATTCTGTATATTTGTATTACCACTGTTTATAATTTATTGTATATTCGTTTTTAATATTGGTGTTTTTTATTACCATAACTTTTTTATATGTCTGCACTATGTTTGTACTTTCTGTAATAACAGATGCTGTGTTAATTGCATCATTTATGGTAATGCATGAAACAGCAAATATTAATCACAGAAATAGAATTAATTCTCCCAACCCTAATTTGGATTCTTAAAAACTTTAAGATGCAATTACATTATATATATCAAAGTTCAAACCAAATTGCAAGTTTTTAGACATAATGCACCTGCAAATCTGGTGCTTTACAGTAAGTTTTGGATGATAAAATGATACATATAATGTGTGGAATTATTTACCTATTGTATTTTTTATTAATTTGGTAATAAATTGCCTCCAAATTAATTTTAATTTGGTGTGATCATTTTTAATCAATGAAATCCTAAGATTGTTTAAGAGAAAATTGAGTGTCCATTTTTTTTAATGAGACTCACTAATGTGTCATTAGATTGATGACTTGTCATATTATAAATGTTTCTAAAATTAGCTTGAACATTCAGCCAGCCAACATCTTAAAATTAGAGTTCAAACAATGTTAATCATCCCACATTTGTTGCCGTCATCTATGTGACTAATGCATCTCCAGCGAATCCACGCAACTGCAAGTATGAAGACATGCAGATTTGCTGCAGAAGCTATCAGTATTGATCGTGAGATTTTGCAGTATTGAAACTTATTTGCGCAAGCAAACATAGTCAAGATGTGGCCTTCGACACCCCATCTAGAGGCCTGTTACCCAAAATCATTATGATCTTTCTTGGCAGTTTGTCAGTGTCATTTCCAGGAAATCAGGACAATATGACAAATTATCAACCACATCTCAATCAAGATATTCAGTGAGCGCACTGTTATCAGCCAATGAATGTCGCTTAGCTTACGAAGCAAAAAGGAAGCCTTTTTGAGAGTATATAAACAGCATTCAGCAGTGGTGGAATCAGGTACCTCTGGCCTTCAAACAACCAAAGTCTTGAGAAACCCGAGCAGACAGGAAAAATGGTGAAGACTGTACTACTGCTCACTTTCGCTGTGTTCGTCTCCAGCGCTCCTACGGAATCCAGTGATAAGAAACACAGTGATAAGAATTCATTGGGAGAGCTTATTGATGAGCTGAAAATGGCAATGAAAGATGTCCCAAAGGATGCTGAGGTAAGTTTTAACTTAAATGATAGTAAGTAGTATAGTATTTAGAGTAAGCCTAAACTATTTACAATTCAATATACAAAGCAGAACATGATTGCAATAGTTATTTTATCTGTTATTTCTAGGGAAAACCAATCTATCTGAAAGATCTACAAATGAATTGCATCAGCCAAAAGGTGAGAAGATAGACAATTTTATTAGTTCATTTACTATTACTAGTACATTAACACAACTATAGCATGTTAAGCTTATAAGCTTTACTATGTTCAGCTCTTTGTTCCTTTTCTGCTAACAATCAAATTCAAATGATTTAAGCCCTGGCCTTACCTGTGATTTAAATATTTTAGGAGCGTGAGGTTTTTTTCTGCCAGGCTGAGCAAGAACTGTCAAAGGAGGTTTCTGGGATGTCTGGTGTCCAATTTGACCATTTCCGTACTGACAAGAAACTAATGAGGAATTTAAACATGTATAACAAGCACCATGTGGTAAGTTGAACTCTCGAACCTGATGTCGTCTCTTTATAAAACCTCCATCTTATCTGAGTAGAATAACCATGTCCATGACATTTACTTTATTTCAGAAAACCTGCAAACCTGCTGCTGAAGGCCAAGATGAAATCCCTCTGCATGACTTCCTGAAAAATCTCTTGACGTGTGTTAAGATTGCATTTAGCCAAGCCAAGTAAAGTTAATTTATGAAGGATCACATTTATTTGTTGTCTTTTTGAGAGTATTATTTTATTTACATTGTCTGTAGCAGTATGTGATTTTGTACCTGAAATAAATTTGCATAAATATATTTTTCAGTCTTAAATGCGGTCTGATGTTTTACAGTACAGATTTTGTGCAGTATTTCTGTGAAGTGACTGAAAAGAACTTTTCAATGAAGCGGTAAGAGCGCACAAATATACTATGCAGTTTTAGAGAGAAGCCCATGATGCATGTAGCGCACATTTGTCAAACTTGGGTTCTGGAGAGCCACTGTCCGAGTGTAGAGTGTAGCTTCAACCAGCTCCAAAACACCTGCTTAGAAGTTTCTAGTGATCCTGAAGACCTTGATTAGCTGGTTCAGGTGTGTTTACATAAATTGAAACTAAACTCTGCTGGTCAGTGGCTCTCTAGGAACTGAATCTGAGATTTTTGACATTTTGTCCAGCACTGCAACATCCAGTGTCTCCTTTATCAGTCGATATCAATAATTATCACAATGAATTTCAAGTTAAGTGAAAGTTCTAAGAAAACAGACTGGTAATTGTGGTTTTAAACTACTCTTTATGATCAGAACTTTTCACATATTTCAATATAGAAATTAATTTCTTAGTTTCTGCTTAGTGATATTGTTTCAAATCAAGAAACAGGTTTGTGTTGCCTGACTTCGATTATGCGTGGCTTCAGCACAGTTTTCAGTGCAGGGCTGCAATATTAATAATATTACATATTTTAGTCTCTTAGAAATAGACATTTGACAGAAGCTTGAGTTGACAGTAGTAGCTTGAGATGGGATGCAGATGTAAATTCATGTTTACTATCACAAACAGTAACATCTGTAAAAATTGTGACAACCTCATTTTTATGTGGTGAAATTTAATTATGCTGACTGTTTGAGTAAAATCAACCATTGGTCTTCCAAAGTAGCATACATTTAGATCATGATAACCACAGTTAATGCCACACATATAGCACCTCAATACCATATTAAAAATATAGCCTATTTTTTCATTTGAAAAACAGTAGTCTAAATACATTTAGTATAAATGCACAAACACTATAGCTTATAGTGTGGCACAGTTCAATTGAGTAGCACTGTTTCTGTTTTTGGCACTTAAACATTATGTCGAACATTTATCGAACTCGTTTTATCAAGGGAAATTATATCATGATAAGTATCATTATCATTTTATTACCCAGCCCAGCTCAGTGGCCGCACCGTTATCAGCCGATGAATGTTGCTTAGCTTACAATGCAAAAAGTAAGGCCTAGTAGTGAAGTCTTGTCTTTTTGACAGTAGGCATATAATATACAGTGAGAAAAAACTGATTTGATCCCGTGCTGATTTTACGTTTGCTCACTGACAAAGAAATGATCAGTCTAATAATTTTAATGGTAGATTTATTTTAACAGTGAGAGACAGAATAACAACAAAAAAATCCAGAAAAATGCATTTCAAAAAAGTTATAAATTGATTTGCATTTTAATGAGTGAAATAAGTATTTGATTCCTTATCAATCAGCAAGATTTCTGGCTCCCAGGTGTCTTTATACAGGTAACGAGCTGAGATTAGGAGCATTCTCTTAAAGGGAGTGCTCCTAATCTCAGTTTGTTAACTGTATAAGACACCTGTCCACAGAAGCAATCAATCAGATTCCAAACTCTCCACCATGGCCAAGACTAAAGACTGTCCAAGGATGTTAGGGACAAGATTGAAGGCTGGAATGGGCTACAAAACCATCGTCAAGCAGCTTGGTGAGAAGGTGACAACAGTTGGTGCGATTATTCGTAAACGGAAGAAACACAAAATAACTGTCAATCTCACTCAGTCTGGGGGCTCCATGCAAGATCTCACCTCGTGGAGTTTCAGTGGTCATGAGAATGGTGAGGAATCAGCCCAGAACTACACAGGAGGATCTTGACAATGATCTCAAGGCAGCTGGGACCATAGTCACCAAGAAAACAATTGAAAACTCACTACACCGTGAAGGACTGAAATCCTGCAGCGCCCACAAGGTCCCCCTGTTTAAGAAAGCACATGTACAGGCCCATCTAAAGTTTGCCAATTAACCTCAGAACATCAGAATGATTCAGAGGAGAACTGCGTGAAAGTGTTGTGGTCAGATGAGACCAAAAATCAAGCTCTTTGGCATCAACTCGCTGTGTTTGGAGGAGGAGGAATGCTGCCTACGACCCCAAGAACACCATACCCACTGTCAAACATGGAGGTGGAAACATTATGCTTTGGTGGTGTCTTTCTGCTAAGGGGACAGGACTGCACTGCATCAAAGGAACGATGGACAGGGCCATGTACCGTCAGGCCCAGGGCATTGAAAATGGCCAAAGCAACAAAGGAGTGGCTCAAGAAGAAGCACATTAAAGTTCTGGAGTGGCCTAGCCAGTCTCCAGACCTTAATCCCATAGAAAATCTGCGGAGGGAGCTGAAGGTTCGATTGCCAAACGTCAACCTCGAAACCTTAAAAAAGAGTGAGACAAAATCCCTCCTGAGTTGTGTGCAAACCTGGTGGCCAACTATACAAGAAACGTCTGACCTCTGTGATTGCCAACAAAGTTTTGCTAAGTCATGTTTTGTGATACTTATTTCATATTCATTAAAATGCAAATCAATTTATAACTTTTTTTGAAATGCGTTTTCTTGGATTTTTTAGTTGTTGTTATTCTGTCTCTCACTGTTCAAATAAACATACTCTTAATTAAATTCAATTCAATTCAAGTTTATTTGTATAGCGCTTTTCATGATACAAATCGTTGCAAAGCAGCTGTACAAAATGTAGGCTACTACAATATATTTAGTAGCTTATTAGTGGTGACTACTGTATGTCAAGTCGATGTACATATGGTATAAATGTTAAAATCAGTAATGGTGTAATCAAACAGATGATGAACACTAATAGTAATGATTATGTGTTGCAATCAAACTTGTAGAAAAATTGTGTAGTGCTGTATGTTGTTTCAAGGCTGGCATCATTGGCGGTCCTCTGAGGGGTTGGCATCATCTCTTCTTCTGAATCCAGACTTAATCTTGTGTAATTCCTAGGTACCACGGGATGGAAATCCTGTGGCAGAAACAGAGAAACAAATAGAGTAATAATTAGCGTAGCTGCTGTTCCAACTCATCAAAATTTCGTGTTTAGCCCAAGCTGAAGAATGTTGATCTGCATGTGATCAGATGTAACTGAAGTACAACGTTATGAGATACATTATGTGAATGCTTGGCTAAAGAGATGAGTCTTTAATCTAGATTTAAACATAGAGAGTGTGTCTGAACCCCGGACGTTGTCAGGGAGGCTATTCCAGAGTTTGGGAGCCAAATGTGAAAAGGCTCTCCCTCCTTTAGTGGACTTTGCTATCCTAGGTACTACCAAAAGTCCAGAGTTTTGCGACCTTAGGGAGCGTGATGGATTGTAGCGTGGTACGAGACTAGTTAGGTATGCAGGAGCTAAACCATTAAGGACCTTATCGGTAAAAAGCTATATTTTGTAAGTGATATGGAACCTAATAGGTAGCCAGTGCAGAGACTGTAAAATTGGGGTAATATGATCATATTTTCTCGACCTGGTAAGGACTCTGAATGCTGTTTATGCTATTAAAATTATAGACTGATCATTTCTTTGTCATTGGGCAAATGTACAAATCAGCAGGGGATCAAATCATCAAGTCTTTAAAAAAGAATGTAGACACTGACAGACAAAACTATGAAAACTATATTACTGCTTGCTTTTGCTGTTTTTGCCCCCAGCATTCCTGTCAAACACAGTGAAATTACTTTACTGGGAGAGCTTGATGGTGAGCTGGACATGGCAATGAAAAATATTCCAAAGGTGACCGAGGTAGGATTTAACCAAAGTGTACTAATTAGTAGGCTATAGTAACTATAAAAAGCCTAAACTGTCTACTTTATTGTGCAGAATTTCGTTCCAATGTTGATTTTGTCTGTCATTTCTAGGAGGAAAAACTTACCGAAAGATGAAATAAGAGATAAGACTTTACCAGGAGAGCTTGATGATGAGCTGGTTGAATCAGTGAAAAATGTCTTAAGGGAGACTAAGGTAAGATTTAACTAAAGAATAGTAAGAACAGTAACTATAATAAACCTAATATACAGATCAGAACATGATTGCAATATTCATTTACCCGTTATTTCAACGGAAAAGAAATCTTACTGAAGGATGTGATAAGTGATAAGACTTCACTGGGAGAGCCTGATGATGAGCTGGACACGACAATAAAAATGTCCCAGAGGAGACTAAGGTCAAATTTAACTAAAGTGTATTAACTAGTAGGCTATTCAGTTTATTTTTCAATGCATTTTTCTGTTAATTTGCGAAGCTTCCGGTTAATTATAGCCACTTTAGAGAAATAACAAAAAGAATATCAATGTGCAGTAAGTGGTCAAACTGTTTACACTACAAATAAATAAGATAATAAAATTATATAGTAGGAAACACCAATCCAGGAAGCCAGACACATCAAATTTACCGCACTTATTAGAAAAATAAGGTGGGTAACTATAGTAAGCCAAAATAGACAAAAAAATGTTCATATCAGTCAATATCAATAATTATCACAATAAATTTCAAGTTTATTCAAGCACTAAATCAAAAATTTTAAATGTTACAAATAAGTTACAATATTGATACTGCAATACTGGTAGCACTAATACAGTATAACAATTTGATGATATACAGTATGTTACAATAAAGCAACAATTATGATGCATAATAGTAACCCTAGAATGTGTTCAAACCAGTGTTGTTTTCGTCAACGATGACGATGACGAAATCATTTCGTTGACGGCACTTTTTTTCATGACGATAACGAGACGATGACGAGATAAAAATGGCTCTTTGATGACTAAAACATGACAAGACGTGTGTGAGTTTTCGTTGACGAGACGAGAATAGACGAAAATGTTAGTGGGTGGTCCGATAGATGTTTAAAATGCATGACATTTCTGCTTATTGTGCATGCCAATTAAAACCTAAAAAGTATCTGCCGCTATGGCAAGCCGTTTTAACATTAAATACTCTTTGCCATACTAGTATGGAAAGCGTTTTAGCATTCTATTCTTGTTTGGTTTAGCATTCTATTCTTGTTTGGTTACGCCCACCACCTGGCGTGCAGCGCACAACGTGCTCAACACGTCACATTGTTGTCACTCAGACAGACGCGATTAACCATGATGGTGGCAGTTTGCACACAGGGTGGTCGCAAACGGCGAGAGGACCTATGGGTGTATTTCAAATATATGTCTTTTATGTCTAAAACCATTCCTTCATTATTGTAATTATTGGTGAAAATAGTCAATCCGGAAGCTCACAATGTGTTGAACTATAGATCTGCT
Source organism: Garra rufa (assembly GCF_049309525.1). NCBI lineage: Eukaryota > Metazoa > Chordata > Actinopteri > Cypriniformes > Cyprinidae > Garra > Garra rufa. The sequence continues at coordinate 9,279,230 of NC_133379.1, forward strand.
ATTTTCACAACTTATAAGTGACACTACCCAACAGCAAAATACTTACTGACCTACATTAATTTGTTAAAAGACTACTTCTTCCCCTTTTTTTGACTAAAATTAGACTAAAACCTTTTTGACTTTTCATCGACTAAAATTGGACTAAAACTATCACATATAGAAGTGACTAAAATTTGACTAAAACTAATAAGCATTTTAGTCCAAAAGACTAAGACTAAGACTAAATCTAAGATGGTTGTCAAAAACAACACTGGTTCAAACAGTTTAAAATAGTTGAGCTAAGATATATAACCAGACGGCAGAATTAAATGTATTCGGTATACACATTATCCCACTGTTCACAATTCTGACCGACTATAAAACATTTCCCAATAAAACTTTTCCCCAAAAAATTCCAAAAATAATTATTGATCATTTCAAAGGGTTACTAATGACAAACAATTTGTATATTTTCATGTCTGGGAAAAAAATGTGGGATTAAACGGGTTAATATAAAAGTTTCTTAAAGGGATAGTTCACCCAAAAATTAAAATTTGATGTTTATCTGCTTACCCCCAATGCATCCAAGATGTAGGTGACTTTGTTTCCTCAGAAAAACACAAACAAAGATTTTTAATGAAAACCGGTGCAGTCTGCCAGCCTTATCATGGACGTTGATGGGCACCAAACCTTTAAAAGTAAACAAAAACATGCACAGACAAATCCAAATTACACACTGCGGCTCGTGACAATACATTGATGTCTTAAGACACGAAACGATCGGTTTTTGTGAGAAAATCATTTTTCATATATCATTTTTTACCTTTGATACACAGCCACGTCCATCTGTCATGAGCACGAGTTTGGCATCAGTCACGTCACGTGCACGCGCTCTGTCGTAGAATACGCAAACTCCGTAAGGGGAAAACAGTGAAAAGTCCCGGATGAGTTTGCTCAAGCAAACGTAATCTTTTAGCTTTAACAATCGGTTTAAACAATCAGGATACACGCAAGTAATTACCATTTTGAATAGCCGCTATACCCACAATCTCTGTGCACTGTGTAAACAATGAGTGTCGTATACATGCGACAGATCGCTTACGGTGTTTGCGTATTCTACGACAGAGCTTGTGCACATGTGACGTGACTGATGCCAAACTCGTGCTCATGACAGTTGGACGTGGCTGTGTATCAAAGGTAAAAAATGATATAAATACTGTTCAGTTTCTCACAAAAAACGATCGTTTCATGTCTTAGGACATCAATGTATCATCACGAGTCGCAGTGTGTAATTTGGATTTGTCTGTGCATGTTTTTGTTTACTTTTAAAGGTTTGGTGCCCATCCACGTCCATAATAAGGCTGGCAGACTGCACCGGTTTTCATTAAAAATCTTTGTTTGTGTTTTTCTGAGGAAACAAAATCACCTACATCTTGGATGCCCTGGGGGTAAGCAGATAAACATCAAATTTTCATTTTTGGGTGAACTTTCCCTTTAAATTCTACATGTTTTAATGCGTGATATTGTTTCAAGTCAAGAAACAGGTTTGTGTTGCCTAACTTTGATGACGTGCATCTTCAGCACAGTTTGCAGTGCAGGCTGCAATATTACTAATATTACATATTTTTGTCTCTTAGAATTGCACATTTGACAAAAGTTTGCATTGACAGTAACTTGAGTTTGAATGCAGATGTAAATTCAGGTTTATCACAAACAGTAACATCTGTAAAAACTGTAACAACTTCATTTTTATGAAGATGAAAATAATGAAAAACAAAATTATGAAAACTATATAAAATTATGAAGATTATACTACTATACTACTGCTTGCTTTCACTTTGTTCGCCCCCAGCATACTTATGAAACAAAGACAAATGACTTTGAAAACCAAATGGAAGTCCCTCTGCAAAATTTCTTGCAAATGCTCTTGACGTGTTAAGAATGCAATTAGCCAACCCAAGTAAAATTATTGTATGATGGGTCAAATTTATATTAATGCATTATTTTGTTTACATTGACTGTTGCAGTATATAATTTTGTACCTGAAGAAATTTTGCATAAATATATTTATTTCGTTTTTAAATATGGTTTTTAAATATGCATATTTTGTACAGTATTTCTGTGCAGTCACTGGTTTAATATGTGAACTATATTACTTCCACTGAATTAAAACTTAATGTATTGAGTGTTACACACCTTAAACTATCTATCTATTACTTTTTGTGCCTTATATTGTAATATTGTAATTGATGCATAATTGTGACAGTGATGGACAAAAACTGCCAAAATCAAACTAACTGTGAAAAGGAATCATTGTGACTATACAGTTACATCATCTGCAATCTTTATATTTAATGTACATTTTTCTGTAGCCCATAAGAAGCCTACACAAGCCACACTGATTAATAATCATGCATAGAGTTAATAATAATTCATTTATTCAATATATAATTTATGCGTGTTTAATATTTCATGATGTGTTCACTGTTAATAAGGGATTAGTGTAATTTTTTGTTAAACGAGTTGTCTGTGTTCCAGAGGGTGTATATATTATGTAAAGTGGATCACAGAGACTTTGATATACCTTGATCAAATTCTAGTGTTTAACAGCTCAATGGTGCTGTTAGTATTTTTTTTTTTTTCATCTGCGTATTGTTATCCATACTGATTTAGAATGAAAAACAATCATACTTAAAATGCCTCAGTGTAAACATTTTATCATTTATTTTATCATTTAATCAAACCTGTGATTTGTGTGTTAATTCTTTTGGGAAGAAGCAAAGAAAAAAAAACCTTTGGTTTTAGTGGCCTCAGAATATTTAGCAACCACTTCCGCAACATTGTAGCACCAACTTCTACAGTGGAAAGCACCTCACATTTTCCTCAGAAAACATCAAATCTAGTCCAAATTGTCTTTCTGCTTCTATTTGCTTTCACTTGTGCTTATAGCAGCGACATGTATACCAGTGCCCCATAGTGGGAGCTCATGAGAACATGTGGAGTGATATTACCACACTGCATGGGTGCATGTATTATTTAAAGGCAATTCAAGAGCCAAGTGTGCACACGTCCCACAATCCGGCACGCTTTTAAAGGGGCGCGAATGATCAGATACCCGCGCCTATCAGCCACAGGGTCAACTCTATTACAGTTTTCTGGTGTCACGTAGCCTAGACTTACTCTTCTCTGGTATACCTGGGTTAAAAAACGAGTGTGTTTGCACATAGTGGGTATGATAATGTAGTTCCCCAGACTCCTCACCAGTACAGTGTAGCTTTAAGTGATTCAGGATTGCATAACAATAAAGGTTACAACTGTGTAATTTTGGTCTTCATTAGATGTGTACTAGAAATCAGAAAATGAAAATCAGATTTTTAAATATTCCTTTGACCTTGACCCTTCTATTTCCAGCATTTAAATCTGATGCTATTATGTATTTTTAATAATAATTATCATTTTCACTTTGAAATTAATCACAGATGGTCAATAGAATGCTTTTAAAACTGCCTCGTGCATAACTCCGTACTTTATATTTACATAAAAAGTTGAGTAATTTATTTATTTATTTATTTTTAACAAGCAGGTAAAAATTGGCAAAATCATTAATAATCAGTTTCAGAGATGAAGTTAATTTTTCCACGTTAGTATTTCAGAAAGGTTACCAGCTCTGTTGAGTTATACCATGATATTTAAACCCCAGCAAAAAAATTATTTGCTACTTTGGACCACAAAACCAGTCTTAAGTAGCATGGGTATATTTATCAATAGCCAAAAATGCATTGTATGGGTCAAAATTATCAATTTTTTCTTGTATGCCTAAAATCTGACATTATAAAGATCATGTTCCATGGAGATATTTTGTCAATGTCCTACCATACATATATTAAAACCTAATTTTTGATTAGTTATAGGCATTGCTAAGAATTGAATTTGGACAACTTTTAAGGTGCTTTTTTTTTTTTTTTTTTCTCAAATAGTTGTATCTAGGCCAAATATTGTCCTTTCCTAACGAACCATACATCAATGGAAAGCTTATTTTTCCAGCTTTTAGATTATTATTGTGTTGTGGCCCAGGGTCACATTTTTGATAATTTACCTCAATCAAATTAGGTCTTTAATACAACATCAGAAAACAAATGGCTGCTGAGTTTAATTTAAACCATAAGATTTTTTGAAGGTCTGAAGATTTAAAAGTTATATGACTAGTATAATTTATTTTACGCTTTATTGTTATATATGTATCATATTATATATGTTATAACAGGTACATAAATGCCTTATAATACATAGAAACTTTTATTTTCCTCTATAGTCCTAATGAAAAAAAATAGGCTTATGTTTCTTAATGATCGTAGTCATTCTTGAGAAGTGGGACAAAACAGGGGGCAAAATTGAAAAAATAAAACCTTGTAGTCAGACAAAGCTAACTACATGTATATTGAGCTATGCTTTAATACAATCTCACAACTTTTCTCTTTTTTATATATATTTATATATATATTAACTTGGACAGTTATCTTATGTTTTTAACATTTCAAAACACATTCTCATGTTAGCAGATAGATTACACTTTCACATGTGACCAACAATTCCCCAATAAATATAAAATATCATAATGAAATATTATCAAAATATTCATCTGACAGAGGTCACAGAACTGACGGTGTTGACACATCTGACGTTGGTGACCAAAACCTGAATTTGTAGTCATTTTAACTATCAAATACATTTAATCAATTAATTACTGTATTCAAATAAACACAACTAACAGTGAGGATGTTATTGTTTATAAAGCTTCTATTCAAGTGTCACATTTAAGTATTTTGATATATCATTGGAACAAAAAAATCTTACGGTGGTGACATCTGATGGTGTTGACAAATCATTTCTTTCACAAAACAAATGGAGTTCATGTAGTAGCCATTTATTTATTTTTTTTCTGTTGATGCTAGAGGCTAATGGAACCTGCTTCAGGAGAATAAAATGATCTAAATATTTCAAATAATTTCCGCAGAAATTGGAAGAGGGTGTTGACATATCATGGTTGTGACACAGGAAATATTAACATTAGAATTAAAATATTCTAAAACTATAGCAGAGCCTGTCTGATACGGATGTACTGAACGGGGTCCTGTAGAGTGACAGCTGCCTATGATATTCCCTGATTTTATTACATTTTGACTAATGTCTGACAGTGTTGACAAAAAGTGAGGACACAACTTCGAAACCTTATTAAACACACGTCTCACTGAAAAACAACCTTGCTTTGATATGAGATCTTAAGTGTTGCTTTTGATAAAAAACAGGCCTTTTTCATTATTCATCAAAAACTTTTTTATCCATTTTATAGCATATGAATGAATAAACCCTTCTCTGTGGATACACTATTTTAGATGTAGTGAGAAGACAATAAGTGTCATAGATTTCACATAATAATGCTAAAATTAAATTGAAGGGGATAATGTTAAATACATTCTATTATTGTCACACCCCCGGACTTTCTTGTTGGTTTTTCCCATTTTTCCCCCGCAGTTCTGAGTGTTTTTGGTTTCTCCCTTATTGTCTGCACCTGTGTTTGTAATTAGTCTGTCTATTTAAGGTGTGTGTTTTCCCAGTACTCTTGTCGGTCTTTAATGTTACCACTCCGTGTTCCTGTGTCTGCCTGTTTCCCTTTGGATTTATTAAATGTACGTCTTTTATTTACGTCGTTGTTCGTGTGTTCCTGCCTGATCTGTGACAGAAAGACCGACCAATACAGTTTATTTTCTTGGCGTGTTCACCTCCGTTTTGTTTCCCGTTCGTTTTTTCCCAGTCTTTTTGTTTCCGTAGTGTTTTCCCCATGGAGTCCTTCCTCCGTCCAGAATTCATCCTCCTCCGGCTGAAGCAGGGGGATTTACCGCTTGAGGGTTACACTTTGATGTTCCAGCTCGTAGCTCATACCACCAGCTACCCGGACGACGCGCTCTGTATGTTCTATGATGCAAGCCTCTACGCATCATGCAGAGCGCCGTCGTCCGAGGACGGCCCTCGAGCGGACTTCGCCGCATTTGTGGAGTGGACACTGGCGAGAAACAAACCCTCGTTTCCCACCCGTTTCCAGGAGAACCTCGTCAGTGCCACTCCAGACCCAGAGCCCAGCCAGCCACCCCGACCTGCGGATTATGAGCCCATCGTAGACGGGAAGCCCGAGCCCGGAGCGACAGAGTTATGGAGCGCCGATGGGGTCAAAACTTCCGACCAGGTGCGAGAGCCGGCTACTACATCAGCGACGGTGGAGTGCTTCATGGAGCAAGAGATGGCTGTAGAGAGCCCCGTCCACTGCACCGCCACTGGGGGTGAGCAAGAGCACAACTCTGGGAACTTAATTGACTGTTTCACGGAAATACCCATCTGCCTGGATTTCCCACCCACCCTCCCTCTTCTGCCTAAGCCTGAATCTCCGCTGGTTCTGCCCAGCCGTCCAGAGTCACTGCTGGTTCCGCCCAGCCTTCATGAATCCCCGTTGTCTGCTGTCTGTCCCCTTGCTCACCCTCAGCCCACCATCTGTGCGGTGGGTTCGCCGCGGGTCTGCCAATCTCCATCGGTGTCATGGCTGGAGGATCCCTCACCATCGCCTCCAGCCTCAGAGTCCTGGACTCCGCCTCGGCCCTCCGACCCTGCGGCTCCACCCCGGCTCTCTGCTCCCTCGTCTCCGCTGTCGCCCGTCGGTCCACCAGCTCCACCGGGCTCCATCGTCCCTCCGGCTCCGCCCTGGTCAGTCGTCGTCCCACCTTCGCCTCTGGACTATACTCCTCCGGCTGTGCCTCTGTCGCTCCGGCTCCGCCGCGGACCTCCGGATCTCCATCTCCGCCTTGGTCGCCAGAGCCTTGGGTTCCGCCTTGGCCCTCCGGATCCGCGGTGTCACCCAAGATCTTCGGCTTTCCGTCTCCGCATCGGGCTCTCCCACCACCTGCTCCGCCTCCGTCAGTCGGCCCCATGGAGTCGTCAGCCTCTCCTCCACCATGGCTCCTCCCTCCATCGGCTCCACCTTGGAACTCCATCTTGGCTGAGTTCTGGGTCCCACCTGGCTCCTCCTGCTCCAGCCCCTTCCTGTCACCTCCTTGGCTCCTCCCTCCGTCACCACCCTGGACTCCATCTTGTGTCCTCCTCCCGGGAGTCCGTCCTCCACCTAAGCCCCCTCCTAAGACTTTGTACTGTTTCCATTTGTCGGCACGAGGACGTGCCTTCCGGGAGGGGGAGGTAATGTCACACCCCCGGACTTTCTTGTTGGTTTTTCCCATTTTTTTTTCCCCCCGCAGTTCTGAGTGTTTTTGGTTTCTCCCTTATTGTCTGCACCTGTGTTTGTAATTAGTCTGTCTATTTAAGGTGTGTGTTTTCCCAGTACTCTTGTCGGTCTTTAATGTTACCACTCCGTGTTCCTGTGTCTGCCTGTTTCCCTTTGGATTTATTAAATGTACGTCTTTTATTTACGTCGTTGTTCGTGTGTTCCTGCCTGATCTGTGACAATTATTAATTCCCATAACATTTAGTAGTTATAATTGCTGGACATGTTTTGTCCCATATACACTACCAGTCAAAAGTTTGGGGTCAGTAAAAGTCTCTTATGCTCATCAGTTCTGTATTTATTTAATCAAAAATATAGAAAAAAAAACTGTAATATTGCAAAATGTTATTACAATATAAGATTCTTTGATGAATAAAAAGCTCAAAAGAACAGCGTTTATTCATAATATAAATATTTTCTAACAATGTAAGTATTTGCTATCACTTTTTATCAATTTAACACACCCTTGTTGAATAAAGGTATTATAAATGAAGAAGAAAAATTTACTGACCCCAAACTTTTGACCGGTAGTGTATGTATTAATATGCTGACAGATAGAGAACCTGCGAGTTTAAGGAGAACAGCTTTATCTAAAACTTTGTACATACACCTTTCACTGCAATATTTGGTCCACATACACTCTTAAAAATAAAGGTGCTTTAAAAGGTTCTTCACATCGATGCCATAAGAACCATTTTTGGTTCCACAAAGAAGCATTCAGTCAAAGGTTCTTTAAAGAACCATCTCTTTCTTACCTTTTAATAATCTGAAGAACCTTCTTTCACCACAAAGAACCTTTTGTGAAACAGAAAAGTTCTTCAGATGTTAAAGGTTCTTTATGGAACCGTTTAGACAAAAAAGGTTGTTCAATGGCATCGTGAAGAACCTTTATTTTTAAGAGTGAATGTGACATTCAAACCCTGTCTCGTGAGAAAACGTAAATATCTTGCGAGAAAGCGATTTCTTAAAATAATTACAGGTTCACCACTAATCTAACCGACATTGGGGCAAAGGTTGACCGTAATACGCGCAAATAGAACGAATTAGCCCTCAAGTCGCCAAAACGTAAAATAGCCTAGTTACGAATTGTCATAAGAGTGTGTTAGACATTCGAGTAAGCAAAGACATCCTAACACAACAGTGTCCGTTTAAGCCACGCCCAAAATTCACCTTTGAAGGACGGCCTCAAGTTTCCCGGTAACAGTATCTCCTTGGATAACCCCGTGAGTTATCGCTTTGAGACACCGCGGGCAAATGCCTAAGGTGGCTTGGCGTGTGATGATGATAGGAACGGACTAATAAAGCACACCGGGCTCGCTGTCTGCCTCCGCATTGGCTACATTCTCATGTGTTGCTGCTGGCGCTGTATGAATAATTGAAGCGCCGGTGCCGTTCTCGTACGCGGAGCCGGAGTGTCGGCGCAAGAACAACCGCTTGTCCCGCAGAGGGAGAGGGGGGGTGCGCCGCATCTTCCAAGAGACAGTCGATGGTTGCATGGCCTCCACCCTCATTCTGTCAGATCTTCTTTGCTCTGAAATAAAAACATGAATTCACTTTTCTCTCTGTCTCTCTCAGACACGCATAGCTCCGGCAAAATCAAGTTCTCAAGTATTAAAATAAAGGTAGTCTTTAAATAGCCTAGCCATTTTGACTGACAAAGTGCTTTGAACTTAAACTTTTAAATATGATTCATCCATTTTCTTTTCTTTAGATCTTCGTAAGGACTTCTGTTTTATCTTCATTTATTTTTAAGTATCAGTTTTCTAATTAGAAGTCTTTGTAGAATTTAAAAAGCAATCTGCAAAATCGTTTTTGCTTTTTAAAATATTGTGTGTGATGCAAGTCAGATCATTTCCATAGTCAGAAAATAAATGATTCCTTCTGAATTATAGTTAAGCTTTGAATTTGATTTTTTGTTTCCATAACATGGCCTAAAGGAATGTATTTAAAAACGTTCAGTATAGTATTTAATTTAATTGTCCATTAAGACTTTATTCCAATCGGCTACAGAGTTCTTATGAGGACTAAAATATCCGATACTAATAAAATAAGAATAAAGATATGTTTTCAGCTGATTATTATGAGGATGACTATTTGACTGCTTCTAAATGATTTCATATTACACCTCTTAAATTTTTTGGATGAAAACTCAAATATAGCCTAAATTGAGGCAAGAGTCTCTGCACATTCCCTGCCATAGGATGTTCCTTATGACACATGAGTTACTGGCCTATAGGCCTCTACCTTTCAATAGATCATCAATAATTTAGTCGCCACCACTGGCCACATGCCCCTGCTCTGTGCTCAACTTAGATTGGTTTACACCATTGTTTGGGGGTTATGATATAAAAAAAAAAAGTTGTTTTTAATTATTAATGAACCGCCTTCTCCAATGAATTTAACCCTCCTTCATAATCCCATTAGTTTAACAACTTCAATTTGGACTGATAATGCTTCTTGGCAATTAGGAAAGATTATAATTTAGGCTGAAAAAAGCCGTGCAATTAATACGCCTATAATTAGTTGATACTGATCACGCATTTTAATCTATTAAGCTGGCATTTTTTCGTGCGTAAAGAAAATAAATATTGAGTATATAGGTTTCAGAACTTCATGTTACGCTTAAAAACGTAATATTTAATACGTGCTAAAACGAATTTGTGCAACAACATTATCATGCTAAAATGAAAATACCCAGTTATTGCACAGAAAAAAAAAAGAAAGAATAGAACGCAACCGAACCTACATTAACTCAGCTATAGGCCTATTGTTTAAACTCTCGTAAGAGGAAAATTGAAAGTAGCGTATATGGAAGGAAATAATTTAAACATTTAGGTATTTAACGAAATAAAGCAAAACAGCATACAAAATTAGTTTTCAGTTTTATGTAATGTTAAAAAAAATATCCCTAAAAAGAAAAACTAACGCAAGTCAAGCGAATTTGATTAACGGGAAAACGGCTTTATATCACTTTTAACCTTTTTATCTAACGTTCTCAAAATGATTTTATATACGTATATTTTTGTATATAATAATACGTAAATTGCAAACAAATCGTCTGTAACAGAACTACAGAATTACTTCTTGAAACCTGACAGTGAAGTGAGCCACAAAACGACTCGGTTGATCATCGTCTTACCTGAACAAGCGTCTCTTCCTCCTTCCCTTGAGCCTGAACGAAGCGTTTCCTGACTAACAACTCTCCCTTCAGCTCTCTGCCTGTTTTATACCAATATACAATTAATATTGCATCGTCATTACTTAATAATTTCAAATCCCTCTGCACAAAGCCGTGACAGACATTTATTATTCAGCGGTGTCTGCTTAAACAAGTGTGCAACGCGAATTAGAAAAGACGAAAAGGCGCTTAAAGTTAGCTTGAATTTTTCTTGCTGTATACTCTCTATACATTTTCTTAAAATTACGTGGTGATTAGACTATATTATTTCATTAATGTTTAATCACAATCGAGCTCAAGAAGCTTATTAATAAAACAACACCAGTCTTAAAAATTAATGATATTACAATGATTCCTGTGCGATTGGCTTTCTAGATATGATTTATGTAAAACTGTGCAATCCATGTGCATGTATTTAATTTCTGAGATTTTTGGACTCCTATGTATTATAAATGGAATCAGACACCTTGTCCTGTTTTCATGTGTGTAATTAAAATAATAAAACCAGTAAATAAAACTCCCACAAAGGCTTTGAAAAAAATCAACAATTTATTAAATAACATTCAAAGTCACACATTTTGTAAAGTGAAGTTTAAACGTGAGAGTGATTGCAGTGGCTACATTAATGCAAATCAAATAGCAGCATTCTTCATTACATCATCAGTTTTTGCATATTAATATCATTTCAACTGATGATCGTTCACGAAAAGAAATTCGTGACAGTTTGTGAAAATATGTGGTTTCCACCATGATTGCATTCACATCTGACAAGACATTCAAACGATTATTACAAACGCTAGTACACATATTTCAAATGACATTTCATTTGTGATAACATACGATAGACCTTGTGCGCAAATTGTATATAATATAAATTCTTAAATACCAAAAACACACGTACACACTTCAAAATATAATTTCACGTGTGATAATACTGAAACAAAGTTTTAGTAGCAGTTAATCTCTTGGAAATGTATTCAAAGACTTTTAAAGGTTTCAGCAGTATTGCTTCGTAATGTAGTGGTAAATTAATATCTGTAGACTAAATAATAATTTACATTACGATGTCCATGTTACACATTGCATGTTGTTGTAATTATTTTAAAACCATAACAATGTCACAATCAGCTAAAATAATTACATATTAAGTGCTACACGTTTTTCTGTAGTGTTACCTGCTCGTACAAATACAAAGTAACATGAACACTGTAATGTAAAGTGTGACCAAAGATGAATCAATATAATTTCAAGTTTGTTTAAAATTGTAAGTTACAGTGTGCGAATTATTCGGCCTTCGGAATTTTCAGAACGTAATTCTTTTTATGCGCTGCTACCGCATTTATCCCACAGTCAAGCAGAAATGTTTCGTTATTTGTTTCATATAAACTCAGATATATTTGCTGAAAGTGCACGAGCAACCAGTGGTTAGCTCAGACACACACAGCCACGAACTTTTGTCGTTACTAAAGTGAATTCAATATGAAAATCCATCTATTTTTAAGACCTTTTGACTTCTTTATGAGGGAGGCCAGGCCTTTATTAGAGGTCCAGAGACCTCTTTGGAATAATTCGCACACTGGTTCCATCAGTTGCAAGAGATATGAAATACTTGGAGTCTTTATAGGCTCCTAAGGATTAAAAGAAAAGATTTAGATCCCTGTGGTGTTCCTAAAATGTCTACTTTGTTCTAACAGCACTAGTGCACTGCTGAATATTTCATCCTTTTCTGTTTTTGCCGTTGATTACAGAACCAAACCCGAACTACGTTCTTCTTTAGATCCAACTTCTCCGCGATAGCCGCGATTTTCTCCGACGACGGTCGCGGCTGGATGGCGAAATACGCCTCGAGCGATCGCTTCTCCGGAGCCGCGATGGACGTGCGCTTTCGTTTCCTCTCGTTCCCGTTAAAAAGCTCTGGTTTTCCGTTTTTCTCCCGGTAAGCTGCTTCAGCCTCCTCCAGCCAGGCTTGGAGGACGGGTTTGAGAGCGATCATGTTGTTGTGGGACAGGGTTAGGGACTCGAACCTACAGATGGTGCTTTGGCTCAGCGAGCCGACCCCCGGAATTTTCAGGTTGGCCAGGGCAGAGCCCACATCCGCCTGGGTCACTCCAAGCTTTATCCTCCGCTGCTTGAACCTCTCCGCGAACGCTTCCAGCTCTCTAGGATCGGACTCCACGTCGTTGACGCACGCCATCCCGTTGTGGACCGACAGGGTGTGCGGGTGGCCCATGGCCATGGCTTGGTGCAAGTGACCCATTTGCAGGTGGTGCTGGTGGGCTTGAGTGGTCATCACCGACGGGTCCGGCGGTGCACCCATGCCGCTGACAGATAAACTCGAGGAAATGTGGTCGAGCAGATCCCCCTCCAGGGTCTGGTGGCTGAGGTGGTGGTGGTGGTGGTGCGAGGGCAGGTTGGATGAAGGGTGGGATATGGGCACTGTGGACGACGAGGAGGTGCAGGGCACGCTGCTCATGGTATGGTAGGTGACGTCCGTCTTGAAAGGGTGACTCTTGCCGTGAGACACGATGTCAGCCGCCGCCAGAGCTTCAGCGCGGGCCAGCAGACTCTCATCAAAGCCGCTGAATATATTGCCCTGGAGCTGTAAGCAAGAGCGCGCATATGGAAGTCAGTGGGGAATTGTGTCAACTCCGGATTAAAGAACATTCCCAAGCACCCTCCTCAAAGCACAGGTCATAAAAATTAATATGAAAGCAGCAGCTTTGCTTGGATAGACGTGGGGGAGAGAGAGAGAGAGCTCAGAGGAAAGAAAGGAGAGGCTGGGGAGGGTGGGATGGGATGCTGGAGGAACTCAAAACACCTCAAAGTGACAGAACGAAGACAATACGAGGAGTTTAGCGTGAGACGTACCTGCGGGGCAGGTAGGCACACCCGCCGCATGCCCTCGGAGCCCGGGTGCAGCGCAGGGTGCATGGAGAAGTGCTGCTTGCCGTTCATGGCCATCATCTTCGTTGCGCACCTTGCAGGTGAGTGGACCTGACATGGAGGCGACGCGGAGCTCTGGCACGACGCTCCTAGTGTGTGCTGTTTCCATTGGCAGCGCCTCCCGGGCTCTCCCCCCCACCACCTCCAACCTCACACCGCCCTCCCGCCTCCACCTGCTCCTGTATTCAACTTGTATTCAAGTGCTCTAACGCGCAAGCCTTCTGTGCCACAGGAAAAAAAATTAGCCAGCATCAGTGAAATTATTATTTTAAATGGGTAACTTTTGATTAGGAAACATCATTCAGACACACACACACACACACACACACACACACACACACACACACACACACACACACACACACACACACACACACACACACACACACACACACACACACACACACACAAAACGCGACAAAGTGCAAAATTGAAAAGCTTAGCACTTATAAATAAATAAATAAATAAATAAAGAAAAATCCTTCATATCCAGTACATTTTGTTCTATTTTTAATATCTCATTTGTACTTAAAACAGATATTCATGCCTTTATTCCCAATACCTAAACGTGACTACTACAACAGCTACCTTACTAACTAGTAACTATGAGTTTATTGAAGAGAAGCTTGTAATTAATAGTGAATATGTGTGCCCTTTAAAT